>NC_050588.1:6887500-7201666 GCF_013368585.1 Megalops cyprinoides | reverse complement strand
GGTCCAGGACCTGAAGAACGGGGCCACACACTACTGGTCTCTGGAGAAGCTGAAGTAAGCCAGGATTCCCAGTGATGACCCACGAGGGTGACATGTAGCCATGAAGCTTAAGCTCTTCTGTTCAATATTCATTTACATTAGTGTCATTACATTACATTAACCTTTTGATTACAAGCCCTGTTCCTTACCACTACACAACACTGCCTGATTTACTTAAGTGACAGGCACAGTTCAGTGTTCCCAAAGCACTACAGTTAGTTGAGGCTAGGGCAGATAACAGACTGATCAAAATGGTATAATACATGTATAAAACTAAGGCAATAACACTGCAGAGAGCAGCAATGTTTTGTGTTGATGTGAGTCAAGCGGGGTGTTGTGAAGTCCTAGTCAATGGTAGTAAGAAGGGTACTGGAGGTAATATGATATTGACAAGCCTAATGGTTGGATTACTCTAACAAGCTTTATCGCCAAGTGAGACAACCCAAATATGCTACACAGATCGGGTGAGATGACCTTGCCTCTGCACAGCTGGTTTAGGTGAACCTGACTGGCTGTAGGGTCAAGTGAGATGAATCTGTGATGGACCTGACTGGCTCTGTGGTCGAGTGAAGTAAGTCTGACTGTCTGTACTGTCCTTTCAGGCAGCGGCTGGACCAGATGAGGGAGATGTACGATCGTGCTGGGGAGATGACCTCCCCAAACCAGGAGGACGACGAAGGCGCCCTGACGGGGAA
The DNA here is from genome assembly GCF_013368585.1 of Megalops cyprinoides. NCBI lineage: Eukaryota > Metazoa > Chordata > Actinopteri > Elopiformes > Megalopidae > Megalops > Megalops cyprinoides. Next base: position 7,200,932 of record NC_050588.1, on the reverse strand, counting down.
TGACCCCTTCTACGACCGCTTCCACTGGTTCAAACTGATGGGAAGGTGGGTCCCACCACAGCCTCTGTCTGTCACCACAGTACTCAGCTCTGCGTTAGCATAGGCCTGATTTGTCCATGTTGATGGTTTTGTCTCATCTCATACAAAAATTTATATACTGAGAACATATGTTAGAGGGTATATTTTTGTCTCAATCAGTGTGAAAATATGTAAATTACTGTCATTTTGATATATTGCAATATGTTTGCAATATATTACTGCTTTGCATTTATTTTAAGTGTATTATCAATATATTCTTGGGCTGAACAACATTTATCAATGTATTACAATATATTTTATATATGTTATATATATATATGTTATTATATAATATATTTTGATATGGGATGGTCTCATGCTTGTCACCTCTAAAGGTGCATTGACTGCCACCTGGCTGCACTTCTTCTTGACATTGTAATGAAAACTATTCAAACAAGAGATGATTATCTGTGATTGAGGAGGCTAGAGGTATGATTTCTATGTGTTGTAATTAGTCAGATAGGAGGGCTGAATGAAGGGCTGTAATGAAATGATGGAAATTCTGCATTAGGGATATGGAGTATGGTGTGTAATTTGGCTGAAGGGTCTTGCCTTGCCGAGTCTGTCTCCTGGCTGAATGAGAGAGCTTGGAAAGAGAAGAGGTGTTTGCTTCCTGAATGGTCAGAGGGCTGAACAACTCTTATCTGTGCAGCTTTTCTGTAATTCATTTTTTTATGTTTCTGTTGAGGTTGGGTTTTTTTGTTTGTGGTTATTTAATGCTGTGCTGCCATTTCAGTATGTGTATTGTAACGTGTTTTGCTGTCATTATTTATTTATTTACTCGCTGTCTCACATATTTTTGGCCTCTGGATTTCGTGTTCCACTTCAATTTGGGGTCGCATTCTGCATGTGGCGTGCTGTTTTTGTTCTTCTGTTTTGTTTTGCATTTCATGTAAGGATGTCAGTTTGTGTAAGATTGATGTCAGTTGGGCGACTCATGTTGGGGGCTTTAATTTGTCCATTGTCAGGTTTTGGGGATCCATCGTCTTGTTTTTAGTGATGTCATGTGTACCCTTGTGTTGTTTTTTAAATGCTGTCAATCACAGGTCGTTTTAATGGCTGCTGCTACTGGGGAAGCACATTCTGAAGAAGTCTTTGCTAGCTTTAACCCTGAGGCATTTATCAGTACTGTACTGGATGTAAAACTTTTACAGTAACAGGTTTGCTAGACTGCAATATCACAGCACATCTGCCACATGTCCAGAAACAACTGTGGTGTGTTGTCCCATACAAAAAATTACAGTATATATTGAGAATATATTTTTGAAAATACATATTTTGAAAATGTATTTGGAATATGTACATCTTGCCGTCTTGATATATTGTAATATATTTCTGATTTACATTAACATATTTTAATTGAATTTGCAATGTATTCTGTGGCTGAACAATATCTCTCTCAATATATTGCAGTATATTTCATTTCTGTGTATTTCTAAGAGTCATTGTCCTAGGTTGTTGCTGCTTCACATAGTAATTGTGCAGGTAGTAGTTGTAACCTGGTTTTTACATGAGGACCCTGATTGCTTGACCCTGAGTGGGCATCCCTACACCCAGCCTGGAGCTGTGTGACGCTTCTCCTCTCTGTTTTAACGCGGCTGACATGATTCTCACCCCTCACCTGGTGCCCCTCCCCCCGTCCCCCCCACCCCCAAAGCTCGCCGATGTTCCACGGCTGTGTGAACGAGCACATCACGGACCGCTCGCCCTCACCCACCTTCTCTGCGTCCGACTCCGACATCACCGAGCTGGCGGACGGGCGGCCCAGCGAGATGGAGGACCTGATGGACGACGAGGCCTTCGTGGATGACGCTGGCTCCGATGCCGGCACCGAGGAGGGGTCGGACATCTTCAGCGACGGCCAGGACCCCTTCTATGACCGCTCGCCCTGGTTCATACTGGTGGGAAGGTTGGTGAAGGCTATTGATGAGGGGAGGGGGGCAAGAGGGGGGTCAGCTCCTTAAAGTCTGTGAAAGCACTGAACCTCCCCAGAGACCTGCTAGTCATGTGCTTTGTAATTATGATTATGATTTACTTAGTTAGTATTGCAGATCAAAGAAGCGGTTTTTGAAAGAAATATAGGTTTAGTTAATACTACTGCTGCCCATGAGCAAGAAGGAAGGTTACAGACTCCAGCTCCAGACTGTGTCAGACCAGGCGTAGGAGTTTATCTGATAAATGAAAGGTGAATAATTTCTCTGAATAAAGCCCTAAAGTCTTGACTTTTTTGTATGTCCTATGGCATAATACCTTGATAGTTGCCTGTCAAGGCTGTAGTTATTACTTATATCTGAAATTATTAGGTAAAAGTTTCATTCGTCAGTCTCAAATATCTAATCAGCTGGGTCCAATGCAAGTCTTCCATATCCAGTAACGATTGGAAAGCTTCATGAGTTTGAAAACTGCTGATGATGTCATATGTTACAGTACCAGGGACCTTTTAGCATGAACCATAGGTTTTCAGTGGAGAGCAAAGTATTTTAATTGGTTCGTACAGCACATTGTAGCTCAACCCACTGTAGGGTTTGTAAAGCCTTAATCTCATCACTAATATTTAGAGCCATTCAGGACAGGTTGTGTTCAATGATTAGGGGAAGCCCAGTGAGGTATGAGCATGTGGGAAATGTCTAAATTCTCCTCCCCCTCTATGAAAACAGTGTGTTGTGCCTCATGCCGTGTCATGTTTCAGATTATAATTAACCCCTGTCAGTGCTGATTGTGCTCTAACAAACTGAAATACATTGTGATTTTTTTTTTCTTACATTCCCTGCTCTACATTTTGTCTGGGTGTAATTCTTTATGTTACGTTGTTGTTTACTGTTATTTGCATTATTTATGTGTTTGTTTATTTTTATTACTAGATGCAATCATCTTTATTGGCCGTACCTTTGGTTTGAGGTGTCACAAAATAGGACTGAATGTTCCCTCAGAGCTTCTTCAAGCCTCTTCAGTTCTGTGATGCACATGCGACACCAAGATGATGCGCATTCACTCATTGAGCAGGTGCTCAGATCCAGAGCAAACTCTGTGCCAGAGCCAAAAGTACATTAGCCAATACAATAAAGCCACATTAACAATAGTTCAAAAAAACTAAAAAACAAAAAACATTAACAATAGTTCAAAAAAAAAGTCCAAAAAACATCGAAGTGGCAATATATAGTGCTACAGTAACCATAGTTTTATAGCGACGAGACTTACGAAGTATAAACTACAATGAAGAAACAGCAGCAACCTAAGAATAAATAGGAGAAGTCCCAATGTGTACAACAGTCTAATACTAAATAACCAATATAAGAATAAAGATAAAGAGACGATTGCCGTGGAATGGAGACAGGTCAGAGACATATTACATGATTTTAGTGTAATAAAGGGAATCTTTAACAAAGGAAACAGCAGCTTCTGTGGGCATTCTTCCCCATCCTCAGCCCTGTCAGAGGGAAGAGGACCATGGGCATGACAGTCAGCTTACCTGAAACAGGATGAGTGATGCGTCTCCCACAATGTGAAGGACAATGCACACACTATGTTCCTGTAACATGATAGGGTCATTTCATTCACTTTGGGTGCATTAAATTTTCAGTGCAGACTGTCACTGACAGACTGAAGAGGCTTCAAGTGAATGTGTTCGTTTAAGTTTCACATTTTTTTGTCATTAACATTCTTAACAGGGTTACATTTTATTTCTTGTTTCCTCTTTTTATGTTTTTATAGTTTGCATTTTTTGTCAGTCATTGGTTTTTTAAACAATTTAAGATTACAGTATATTGAATGCTAGTGTTTAAACAGTGTGACTGAGATACTATCAGAAGTGCTAATTTTTCATGTTGTTATTTGATCAAGTATTTCTGTAGTAGTGAGCAGCTAAAGAGACTTTTGACGGGATTGGAGCCATTATACATTCACGGACAACGAAAACGTGTACAGAATGAAAGAAAGACTTGCGCTGTGTGATTCATGTTACTTAGAGCCCTCTTTGTCTTGACTTGCCTGAGTTGTGCACTATGCCCACCTCCTTGGGGAATTCTCTGAGACTAAAGAAGAGTACGGCCTATTCTGACAGGAGAATCTGTTTCACAGCAACATAGTAGAGTAGACTGATAGTTTATTGCTGTCCCTGACCTCAGGCCTCTAGAAAATTCTAGATCCTTTTCTTTCAGTCCCAGAGGGAAGTGAAAAAAGATATAGGGGTGAACAGAGGAATACTATGTGGTGATCTGTTCGTTTGACCCCTCTGTGACTCCCTGTCACCCGCAGGGCGTTTGTGTACCTGAGTAACCTGCTGTACCCTGTTCCCCTGGTGCACCGTGCAGCCATTGTGACAGAGAAGGGGGAAGTGCAAGGCTTCCTTCGAGTAGGGGTCCAGGCCATTGCAGGTCAGTGCTGCTCTCCACAGGAATCAGATCGGGAAAAGCAGGCAGTTATCCTTAGGGTGCCATCTCTGACATCACGCGTCAGTACACCTCCACCTGGAAAGGGTTGCACTCTTAATATTTGGTCTCCTATGCATCACACTTAAATTTTTTTACACCAGGTATCTGATTGGTTTATCATAGTGTCAGTCACCCACATGTCTGAGAAGAGTAAAGGGGAAAGGCAAAAAGGATGAAATTCAACCATTGTGATTGTTCAGTGTCTGAGAAAGATCATCATAACTTCAGAAAGCAATTCCCCAAAGCAAGGCTGAACCATTTGACAGGATAGGCCAAACAGCAATAGGGTGACCCTTTTTAGAATGAGGAGTGAGTAACTTGTCCTTAAAAATGTTTTCTAATGTAAGACCAGTGTCACAGATTGAAATGTCAATGTATCATTTGTAATTCAGTAAAATGTGAGAATTGGTCAAGGGTCTGAGTACTTTTGTATCTGAGTGCTGGACAGGTTAATTTACCCCTCCCACTGACTGTATTTGTTGATAATAAAGATGTGGTCCTTCACCTCTAACAGATACAAAAGGCACCAAATGTCAGGTCTTTTGTTTTTGTAATACAACCGGTCTTATCATACTATCCAATATTACAGCACAGGTGCAAATAGGAACAAAAATGTTCAGGCACTGAATAGGTACCCTGGAAGGAACCATATCTGCTGTACTTTACCGTAACAAAACCAAGAAACTAACCACCGTAATAAAACTGTACTAAAAGCAAGAAAATTGCTTCATGCAGTAATGATCCACAGTACTGGGATCCCTGTGTGCTTTAAAAAGAAATAAATTCCAGTAAGTTAAAGAGGTTAGAGTACAGTAAGCCTGTAATGTAAAATCTCAATGGCTTTGCGGAGAAACCATCTCTGTTCCTTTTTTGAGCTTTGTTCATTCTCTTGTGCAGCTGATGAAGAGGCCCCAGACTACGGGTCTGGAGTTCGGCAGTCTGGCACAGCAAAGATCTCCTTTGATGACGAGTACTTCAAAGCGGTATGTCAGTCTCTCTGAAATAAAGTTCCCCAATAGCAAAATTCAGAACACTTTTAAATGTGGTTTGTGAAACCGTGACCATTATTTAAACCATAATGATAGTGCACATTCCAGAGAATAATTTAAATGTTTAAAAGCAAGTAAATTCAAAAGGCAATTATGGAAATGGAAATGTATGGATACAGATTCAAAAGTGCAGCTACATGTTTAGAATAATTGAATATTTATAGCATGATTGAAAAAAACTATCATAATACTCTAAGCTTGCTCCATTTGGGAGTGCAGCAACCTGATTCCCAAATCCTGCAGGTGGAATCTTGATAGCCTTTATCGGTAATTGGCTATATCTGGTGCCATTTTCCTCATTAGAGTAGTATTGCAAGAGTGCTGGTCACCACTGTGGTTATCCCTCCTCCAGAATGACCAGTCCTCTGCTGCCATGACCCACTCTGGGCTTTCCCTGGAGGAGCTGCGCATTGTGGAGGGCCAAGGTCAAAGCTCAGAGGCCGACACACCCTCAGAAGAGATGACCAGAGTGAAAGACATGGGTAGGAAGACTCACGGGAGCCACGTGGCAGCCTGTCACACTACATTCCGCCCTTTAAGATGAGATGACCCCCCCCCCTCTGTTGTCTTTTTTTGAATGGTTTCTCATTTCATGCGGTGAAAGAATGAGTCGGAGGTTTCTATCAGAGGGGGAAGGACAGCCCCATTTTCCAGCGTTAGATATTGTAAACAAATGCCAGCTAATCACCCTGTCTTGTGAACAGAGTTACATATTAAGGTGGTCTGTCGATATGGTAGTCATGTCTTGCAAACATTAACTCAACATGATGAGCTCAGAAGTTTTGGAGGTGCTGGAATTTGTCGATGGTGAGGACTATAGGGCCCACTGTTTAGTAAACACAGTCAGACCCATAGGGGAATAGGGATGGTGCATATATTCTTTACAACTAGGTTTTAATGATGAAAAAAATCAATATACTGTAAATTATGTCAGTTTATATTATTTTAAGATGTTGTAGTTACCACCTGTGGTCTGTACTGCCACTGTATTGGTGATATGATTCTGTGGAGTGTGTTGAATTATCCATCTGTGCACTGATCAATCAGCCAGTCAACATACTTTTATTTTGTATAACCCTCTTTATAATCACTTTGTCACATATATAGTGCCCTTTCTAGGCAGAATAAAAAAAAAAAACAAAATCATTCAAAAACTCATGTGAGACCAAATACAAAAAAGAAAAATTTTGTGTAATCATTCCGTGACTCCATATAAAAGGAAGACTTCTGAGGGAAAAGATGTGTTACGTATGTATGACTCATTCTTTCACATGGTAATGACAGTCAGTCTGCCCTACGGATGAATTGTGATGCGTGCTGTCGGATCAAGCTGGGGAATATGGATTCAGAGCTGAGTTTAGAGTCTTTTGAAGTTTGCAAGGTGTGGAAGTCGTTGTGAATGGGAACTGACCGTGAATTCTTTAAAACTAAGTTTTATTAATGACAACTGGAAATGATTATGCTGTAAATACATCATTGGTGCATTATTGTTAACACCTCTGATCTAATTCAGCCTGCATTGCAGATGTGATCATTGTGTTACTGGGTTTTGGGTCTTGGGTACTGACGGACTGTGGTGTGCGCATGTCAGATCTGAAGCTGGAAGGCGAGGACGCTAAGATGGGTCTGTCTGAGGGACATGCGGGGCAGCTGGTGGTGGGAAGCACCTTCACCTTCCGTGTGACCGTCCTCCAGGCCAGCGGCATCCTGCCCGATTACACTGACATCTTCTGCCAGTTCAAGTGAGTGACTGAGAGCACGTGTCCAACACAATTCCACCTCTCCACAGGGCTCTGGCTGCACATAACTGGAAAAACGTGAAGTACCTGTAATCCTGTCTGGCTGTCGCTCAGTGTCAGATTATTAGCTACACACACACACACATACGGTTCACAAAAACACAAAACATACCTGTGCATATGTGTTTTTGTTTTCAAACTAAGCATGTGAATATATATTTACTTCCTTGTGTGCAGTAAATATGAATAAAATCACATCAATCGCTGCTTGATATGAAGGGACCTCCTCAGTAACACTCTGATTGGTTGGCAGCTTCCTCCACGGTCACGATGAAGCCTTCTCCACAGAGCCTTTGAAGAACTCGGGAAAAGGTTCCCCACTGGGGTTCTACCACGTGCAGAACGTGAGTGTTCAGAGGGCCCAGCATGCCACAGATGGATGGAAGAAAGAGGGAAAAAATGCTCTTAGATCTGTGTGCCAGCTGATTTCCTGTCTTTCTACTGCCTGCCTGCAATTCATTATGCAGTCAGAGCAGAAACACACTGTGACCTCTCCTATTGAATTTCATCAGTGGTATAATAGAAACTGGTTGTCATATGCAATAAGTGATACAGTACAGTGATATTGTATTTTTTTGCGTATTCCATATGGGCAGTGTTTTTTGTTTGTGTGATGAAGTGTGGACTTCCTCTGTATTGTGCAATGGCTTTTAGATTGCAGTGGAGGTGACGGAGTCCTTCATAGAGTACCTCAGGACCAAGCCCATTGTGTTTGAAGTGTTTGGCCACTACCAGCATCCCACTCTGCATCTGCAGGGCCAAGACTTGAACAGGTGGGCAGGACAGTGGGTACAGCAGTGATTATGACCTCATCACCTTTCCACAGAAGAAGTCAATCTCATCAATGTCAACTCATGTCAGTCAGTTGCCATGAAAGCAGAAACTTGAGGGTTTTTGTGTACACTGAGGTTTAGTGAGAGGGTACTGTGAGGTACAGTAATGTTTTTAACAGAAATGGCTTGTGCTTTCATTTCATTTTGTAGGTTTTGAAAACAGGTGTGTTGAGAATTTCTGTAACTGCATTCAACACATTCAATAATGATCAGAGTTGATTATGTAAGTACTGTGAGCATTACATCATCATAGGAGTATAGGAGTATATTTTCATGAATAATTTTATACATAACACGTTTGCAATGAAAGATTTTTTTGTGTGTACACTGAGGTTTAAGTAAGAATGTTTTGCAAAGCAAAATTATGGTTGATATTTGGTTTTGGTTTTATTTTCAGTCCTCTTCAGCCTTCCAGGAAGTACTACCCACCCCCTATGCCACTGTCAAAAACAGGTATGGTGCATTAAAAGCAATAATTTTGTGACTGGAGTTTGGTCTTTCCACACATTATTGTGTGGTGACACCAAGAATATGTAACATGGGCCTAAAGGGTTCAAAGCATGCACACTTGTCAGATTCTGTGTTATAATGATTTGAATATCTCTGCAGTGCCAGCTACCAAGCTGAATGCTATCAGCAAGCCTAACCTGGGCCAGTGTGTCAGCAAGTACGACCTGCTGGTGTGGTTCGAGATCAGTGAGCTGGAACCCACTGGAGAGTAAGTGCTGGTCAGGTCAGGGTTAGCTCAGGCTGACTCAAATCCACACATCCAAGCATCTAAGCAAATCAAATCCAGAACAAATCCACACACTAAAACATCTAGGCAAATCTAATTCAAACAAATCCAGTCATCTCTGTGCATCATCAATGCATATATTTTCTGCTGGTTTCAATCTTTTATTACTTTTAAGTGTGATACTTTCCTGTAACTTTCTGGGAAATTTCATAATGTGATATTGATGAGTGGCCAGCAAAACAAGCTTTACACAATGCTTGCTCTGTATAATCATGTCTTTACTGGCAGAGAGTGTTGGAGTAGAACAGGTTCTGACAAAAGTTATGAAGCCACTCCAATCTAACTGTGGGTTGCTATACTTAGGGCTGCTCTCTCTCAACCCCACCTTACCCACAGACAGCTGTGGCTTAGTAGCCTTACACATTGGACACAGTGTGACTTTAAATGAGACATATGTGATCACTAACCTTCAGACACAGTGTTGTGGAGTAGGCGCGGGATAGTCTAGATAGATAGGTAGGGTCAGGATGGGGACAGTGGAAAGCACCCTGCTGTCGGTCGACATCGCTGTCCTTGTGTTCTCCCTCAGGTATATCCCAGCTGTGGTGGATCACACAGGGGGACTGCCCTGCCATGGCACCTACCTCCTGCACCAGGTACACCTGCGCTTCAAACACAGTGCCTACTCAGCCACCTGGCATCTACCACAGTGGAGGTCTGCTCTGTGTAGGGGAAAAGACCTCTAATCCAAGCCTGAGAGAAATTGTTAAACATGGAGCCCTTTTAGATAACGTGCTTGAGTATGCAGCTTGTAGATTTAGTGCTCTGAAAATGCCGGTGTAGAGCTTGCGGTCTGTAGGTATACCTGGTAGATTTACTGAAGTTATTGTGACATCATCCTTCAGTTGTGAGTATTGACAGATTCAGCCTTATTAAGGGAATGCGTGTGTGCTGACACAATGAAAGCTGGGGACAGGATGTGACTCCGGAGCTGTGTCCCCTGCAGGGGATCCAACGCAGGATCACGGTCACCATCATCCACGAGAAGGGCAGCGAGCTGCACTGGAAGGACGTGAGGGAGCTGGTGGTTGGTGAGTGACCTCTCTGTCAGTCACTGCCTGACATGTCAGTCCCAAATTAAAGCAATGGATGCTTTCTAAAAAAAAGTGAATGTGGGAATGTTCATATACACTCTGGATGAAGCAGACAGATAGAACACTGAGTTCTGGCGATGTGGATTCATGCCAGTTAGACACCTCAGGTGGAAGTTTCCACTGAGTGATTAATGCTGCTGCAAAGACAGCAGCCTGGTATTTATAGCTGCCACTGTCTCTCAGGCTGAGCCAGGCAGAGAAATGCATATAAGGAGTATACAAGCACAGCCTGTGTGTGTATGTGTGTGTGTGTGTGTGTGTGTGTGTGTGTGTGTGTGTGTGTGTGTACCTGTGTCAATGCCTGGTACATTTGTGTTTGCATGTGTTTGAGTCAGCTTCCCTTGCACAATCTTAATATAAGGAGGAAGACACTGGTTCTGCAGTTACCAAAAATAGAGGTGCACATAGGTATAACACCACCACCACCCCCAAAAAAAGAAACATTTTTGCTGCATTTTTGTTGTTAGCCGTCTCTTAACACATTTATGTCTTCTTTTGTCAAGGTCGGATTAGGAACAAGCCAGAGGTCGATGACTCTGCAGCAGACGTGGTCTTGTCTCTCAATATCATCTCAGCCAAAAACATCAAGTCGTCCCATAACTCCAACAGGTATGCAGCCTGGCACACCACTAATCCAGACATGTCTTGCACGTGTCTTCACTGGGTGCAGCTGTGGAGTAGAGAACATGTCAAATAGACTTGATCAATAGCTTCATTCAGGACTGTAGGTTTTTACCATTGTTGAGTTTCTTATGATGTGTTTCATCCATTCTGAGTGAGAGAGTGTTTCTCTTAAAAATTGTCCCTTGGCTTGGTCAGTGTGTGTTCTGCCAGTGTTAAACCTATTGAGGGCAGGTCAGGACTGGCCTAAGAATCAGAAGAGCAGGTGACATCATGCATTGGGGGATTCTGGGAAATTTCTCATAGGTGGGAGGTGTTTTTCTCTTCAACAGAGGAAATAGGAGAATAGGATGGTTAGAAAAGGAGAGTGTCATTAGTGACATTTCTCATAACAAACACGAGTGTGAATCGACTGTCATTTTTCCTTTTGAGGTAGCAAGACAGAAACTTGGCAGGCATTAAATTGAGCGTAATGAAACCTAACAACGTGCATGTTAAATCAATTCTCTGAATTCTGATAGTTTAGACCTTATTTTTAGTAATACTTTTATTATTTTCTTTGGATTTGCTACTTAATAGCATTGCAGATGTCAAATGTGCTGTGTAACAAAATTGAGTCGTTATTTCTGTGTATGTAGGTGTTGACTGAGATTAACCATGAGCAATTTACAGACTTTATGCCTTAAGGAGGAAAGCTGCATTCTTGCATGGAATAAAGCCAAAAACTGTTGTTTTCTGGGAATGCTTTTTTGTGGATGTTTTGCTTGTGCAGGTTAATTTTATGCTTGAACTCACTATCACTGCTGATTCATGATTACTTTTTAAAAAAATAACTTTTTGTCAGATTGTTTCTCCCTTATTTGTCTGGTGGTTATTTTATGCTGCTGTTGCATACTTCCTGGTTTTTCTCAGCCTTTGTCCTTTGATAAGGATATTGCCAAGTATGAGAAAATTAATACATTAGGTTTTTTTGAGGGGAAAAGTGCATTATGAGGCTTGATAAACCAGCCTGTTGCACCCAGTTCTGCCTGGGCAACATTTGTCTCTGTCAAACATTGTTGTATTTCTCTTGTGGTTTAATATGTGTTCCTTAAACGCTTATGGAGGAGTCTTGAAGCTGAATGCTTTTTGTTTCCAAAAAAAATGTTTTTTAGGAAGTTTACAGACCATGACATCATAAATCATAAATATATGCATGTATGTATTTTTATTTATTTTTATTTTTGTTTTTTTTTTTATATCTACTTACAATCTATCGAATGTATTCCTTCTGCTGCGAAAGTCAATGAATTATTATTGTGGCTGTCTGTGTGAATGAGATTGCTCCCGAGTGACCTTGACCTGCTTTTCAGTCTGAGGGGGTCTTGTGCTTGATCTGGTGTCACCCTGACTCAGCTGTGTGTGTGTGTTCACACCTCAGCGTGGGGCAGCTCCTGCAGGTGACAGACTGTACCGGGGTCAGCCAGCAGAGAGTTAGTGATAGCCATATGAGATGGGCAGCAGGTACAGCAGCTCACCCTGCTGAGTGACAGCTGTGTGAATGAGTCATGCGCTGGAGAGCTGGGGCGAGCTTACATTCTCACTGTCTATAGACACACACACACGCATATGTACTTTCTTGTGTGCACTTGCACACACACACATATATAAACACACCCACACAAACACGCACATGCATATGCACTTTCTTGTGCATGCACACAAACACATACACACACACACACACACACACACATACACACACACGCAAGCATATGCACTAATTCACACATTTACACAGAAACACACGTATGCAGAGTCACATAACCAATGTGACAGTTGTAGCTGAGTCAGGTCCCTTCATTCCTCATGAGGGTCTGGGTCTTGTTGACAACTGGCAAACTCGAGTTTATCCGGGTGGCCTGCGTCTTCCATCTTCTTCCAGAATTCCAGTCCTGCACGACCACAATCCAGCAGTCTTCATACTTTATAGATTAAGAACAGCAGTTTCCCCAAATAAATGAACTTCTTTCCATAAGGTAATGCAGGTGGAATGAAAAGGAGTAAAGCTGTGAACCCCCCCCCTCCCTTCCACAGCTGTCATAGCTGGGAGGTTTTTTGGAACTGTCTGTCAGAGCAGGTTGATGTCATCTGATGCCAACCCTGCCTGAGAGAGGGAGTAGCACATGAGCAGAGGTGTCAGTAGAACTAACCAAGCTTGGCACCACATGTGGTACCATGACCTTCAGAATAGAGAGTGTGCATAGCAGTAGTGCATATGTGTGTCAGCAATTCAGCACTGCTGTTTGAGAAGGGAACAACAAAAACTAATGCTCCTCTTCAAATGGGAGGCTGCTTTATATTTTTCGCCTTTTTTTTCTGTTTGATTGTCTTTGCCACTTTTGCAGGCCTTCCCTCACACCGCTTTCTCATTTATATTTGAGTTCTCATTTATATTTTGCAATGGAGTGTCCCTGCAGCGGTGTGGGCTGTGGTGATGAATGACGCTTTCTCGCTCCGGGCTCCCTCTCGTGCCTCTGAATGGCAGGGAGGTTTTAGGCTGCGGCGGCCGAGCCGTGACCCATTTTTCCGGTCCTCTCTTAATGAGATCCACTGGGACACCTAAACCGCCAGGATGACACCACGTCCTCACCCCACAGTCATTCGTGTGCCTGTAATGAACCGCCTGCCCTCACTGTTGTATCATTAAGTTCTGCACAAACGCACCCTGGTTGTCAGTTAACTCCCCTCAATGGATTCTCAACCCCAAACAGAAAAGGATTTTGAAAAAATACAGTCATCTAAAACCCGTACCATGTGTGGTGTATGCCTTTTCTCTCTGTTTACATTGTATTCACAATGAAGCAGGCTTCAATGTGTTATACTTTTTGAAGGTATGCATACTGTGGGTGTGTGCTGATCATTGCTGTAGCAGGAAGGGAGTGCAGGCTATTGCTCAGGTAGATAATAAGGCCTCTCTTTTTTTTTCAGGACCTTCTACCGGTTTGAGACAGTGTGGGACAGCTCCCTGCACAACTCCCTCCTGTTGAACCGGGTCACCCCCTATGGCGAGAAGATCTATATGACCCTGTCTGCCTACCTGGAGGTAAATCTGTAGCTCCAGAGCCTGTCTTTTCAAATGTTTTAATTAACTTAAAGGACAGCCGAGGTCCGTGCAAGCGCTAACACATGTTGTGTGTTTCCATAGCTGGACCACTGCATCCAGCCAGCCATTATCACCAAGGATGTGTGCATGGTGTTCTACTCCAGGGATGCCAAAATCTCCCCACCCCGCTCCCTGAGGACCCTCTTCGGAAATGGATACTCCAAAACGCCAGAGTGGTACGACCTCAGTTGCTCAGCTTGGGCAGTCGTCTTCCTTTTCTTTCTTTTCTCTCTTTTCTCTTTCAGTCTGTCTATCTCTGTACCTTAGGGAGTCAAGTATGCATGCCATGTTATTAGAACGTCAGTTACACAATGTTCCAGAAGCGTTTCAGGACATGAACATATGATGCTCTCACTCACTCTCTTTACATATATGTAACACCTTATGTATGTGATAAAACTCCTCTCGCTGTGTTTTACAGCAACAGAGTGACAGGGATCTATGAGCTGAGCTTGTGCAAGATGGCTGACACAGGAAGCCCAGGTGAGCTACAGGACAGTAATTACATTGATACAATAATTCTCTTCTCTTCAATAGAATTAGCTAATTCAATTCATTTAAATATCTCAACTGTACGTAAAAGACAACATAGCAATGCCCTTGTTTTTCTGACAAATTTTAATATTGTTGATAGCACAATACATCCAAAAGAATTCATATATGTATAAATAAGTATATATATATAAGTAATAAATAATAATATATATAATAATCCATGTAATGTAATGTAATGCATGTAATATAATGTAATGATCCCAGGTATGCAGCGGCGCCGGCGGAAGGTTCTGGACACGTCAGTGGCGTACGTGCGGGGGGAGGAGAATCTGGCAGGCTGGAGGCCCCGAGGGGACAGCTTGATTCTGGAGCACCAATGGGAGCTGGACAAGCTGGAGCAGCTGCAGGAGGTAGGCATGGGGTCAGGGGTTAGGGGTCAGGGTTCAGGGATACGAAGTGCTCCCAGAATTAACTGTTTCCCCTGACACGGTCAGGAGGTACAGGGTGTTCCTAGCATTAACTATTACTCCAAACACTGTCAAGAGATATGCAGTGTTCCTACTTTATTGTACATTATTGTATTACTTTAAAACCATTCATTTTCTGTATTATGGATACTATGATCTAGGGACTGTGTGATATATGGAAAGTGTATGTACAGGACTTCCCTTAGTTAGGGAAGACTAGGCAGTCTAGTGTCAGGTCAGCACAAGTTAACTTGTGGTAGTGCTTGAATGGTGTTATGCTCACACTCACTGGTCTGGGACTGTTGTTAGCCTGGTCTGACACTGTTGCTCTTTTAACTTGAATGGACACTCTTCTGTTCTTTCCTGCTGGGAATTGCTCTGGATGAGAGTGTCTGCTAAATGAATGCAATGTACTGTAGCATTAACTGTTAACTCCAACACAGCCAGGAGATACAGAGTGCTCCTAGAATTAACTGTTACCTCGGAAGAATCCTCGCTCTCTATCTCGACAAGCTGGAGCAGCTGCAGGAGGTGGGCACAGGGTCAGGGATCAGAGGTCAGAGGATACACAGGAGATACAGAGTGCTCCCAGAATTTCCTATTACCCCAGAAATAGTCAGGAGATACAGAGTGTTCCTAGCATTAGCTATTACCCCAGATGTTGAAGGTATAAAAACACTGCTCTGTTCTATAGTAGCAAACATGCAGATGAAAAAGATCTCGATCCCCCTCTCTCTCTCTCTCTCTCTCACACACTCTCCCCCCCCACTCTCTCTCTCTCTCTCTCTCTCTCTCTCTCTCTCTCGCAGGTGGAGAGGACGCGCCACCTGCTGCTGCTGCGTGAGAGCCTGGGGGACGCGGGCCCCAAGTCCCCGAGCGAGTCCCTGTCCCCCAGCCTGAGCAGCGACAGCCTCAGCACCTCCACCAGCATCTCCTCCCAGATCTCCACCACCACCTTCGAGAGCGCCGTCACGCCCAGCGAGAGCAGCGGCTACGACTCGGCCGACATCGAGAGCCTGGCGGATCGCGAGAAGGAGCTGGCCACCAAGGTGATCAACACCTCACATACCAGCATCACAGATGACGCGCTTTTCTGGAGTAAAATTCATTATTACTTTGCTCTGGATAATGCTATCAATAGGGATGCACCGATCCACTTTTTTTCAGTTCTGATCCGATTCTGATATCTGAATTTGGATATCTGCTGTTACCGATACCGATACCGATACCAGAGCTCTTTTTACTTCAATATTATTATCATTATTATCATTATTATTATTATGTTGTTGGTATTATGAGTAAGGTTACATGAGGCTGTAGTAAACCACACAGCACTTCTCATTAAAAAAGCAAAAAACATACAAAAATGCATTAAATTTAAATGTATTCCAAAGCAATTTATCTGAACTGTAGTTTAAGTAGGCTTCACATACAAACACGTGTAGGAGTGCAAATTGCTATGACAACCCCTTTAATGTCTTGAAAAACTTGAACAAATCAAGTGCACAGCAATGCATTATCAACTACTAGTAGGCTATGCGCGAAGCATCCCAAACTGGCATCTTGAAGGCGATCCATTGCTTTTATTACGTTACTGGCATTGTCTCTTAAAAAGACATGGACCCTCCTCTTCTCAGTTTCCCATGCATTTAACATCTCCCCCGTTGCTGTAGCGATGGACTCTCCTATGTGTGAGCCACGAAACTGCTTAGCCTGCAGCACTGCTTTTTGCAAAGTAAAACTTTAGTCTATCCACTGTGCTGTCAGACTTAAGTGATGACATTGGACGCACGTCTGAGCTCCAGATGTCAGTTGTGAAACTGACCATTGCAACGTTTTCCAAGCGTTTCGAAATGAATTCGCACACATGCTTGTACTTATTTGGGATAGCCGTTTCGGAGATGAAATGCCGGTTTTGCAACGTGTAGCGAGGCTCCAAATGTTCAATTAAGCGTCGAAAACCCACATTTTCAACAACAGAAAGGGGTTGGTCATCCAGCACAATGAATTCAGCGGCTTTCTCCATTATCAGCTTTGCTTTGTTGCTGTCTGGGAGTTTCTCACGCTTCTGAATTGTTCCCAGCAATGTTTGTCGTTGCGGCACACTTTTCTTCTTGGCACTCGTTGCCTGTATAAAATTGGCATACTCCTTTCCATGATGATTCTGCCAGTTGCATTGCATAAATTGCACTCGACTGTTTTGCTTTTTTCTTCCTTGAGCTTAAAATAACTCCACACAGCTGACATTATGACAGCGGTGCCGACAGGTCTCACATTCTAGCTACGGTTCACATGGCACATGCTGCTCATCTGTGTTACTCGTGGCACATCTCTCTTTACGGCATGCCACTCAAAGTTTAGTTAAGCATTTACGTGATAGTTTAGGCTAATGGATCGTATCAGATTATACTTTTTTTTCCGATATCCGATGCGGTGATTTTGGCCACTGTCGGACCGATACCGATACTGAGTATCGGATCGGGGCATCCCTAGCTATCAAGATCGAAGATTAATAAGTATTTTTATTTTTCAAGCAGAAAAATGATCCAATGCATACATTTTGTCTATCATGTCACACTTTATGTTCCTATTCATTCAGGACTTTAATTAAATTCTGAGGGCACTTTAGCTCCAGCAGTAAGCTCTGGTGGTCTGGTCTAGTCTGGTGTGTGTGGTAATAGCACATCTTTTATGCTCTTTTCTGACCATCTTCTGTCATTTATCCAGTGCCTGCAGCTCCTGACCCACACTTTCAACAGCGAGTACAACCAAGTGTGCAACAGCATCAGTGACTGCAAGGTAAGAGAGATGGGGAAGTGCCAGCACTGCCTAGCAGTGATGCCCTATTAGCGTATGGGAGCTAGCAGAAGGGTCACTCACTCTCTGTGTCTCCGGCTCCCTCTCCAGCTGTCGGATATCTCCCCAATGGATCGAGACCCGTCAGTGTCCAGCCTCAGCAGTGCCACCCTCACCCCCTCCTCCACCTGCCCCTCCCTGGATGAGTCCCGGTGCGGCTCCGCTGATCACAAGTAATAATGACAACAGTATTGATGATAGTGGATTGCATTTATATGGGTCTTCAAAGTGCTTTACAGTGAAGAGGCGGACTTGCCTAAACCACTACTAATGGGTAGCACCCACCTGGATGGTGCAGCGGCAGCCATTTTCCTCCAGAATGCTCATCACCCATCAGATGAGGAAGAGAGGGAGAGACTTATTTTGGCGATTAAATTGGGAGAGTATTGCATGGCCAGATTGGAAGAGTCTGTTCAGGAATGTAGCCAAGACACCGGGGGAACACTCTTCTCTATGTTGCCCCAGAATGCTGTTCCAGACACTCCCAGAAGTTGGTCTGATGGTAATGTAGACTTGAAGTCTGATATGGGCTTAGCCTTACCTGCTGTTCAAGGCATCTGTGTATGCTTGTCTCACCCAGTTCAGGTTTGCTATCTGATGAGTATGCAAGACTGTCTGAAGAAAAGAGTTATAGGGCAATATATAAGCAGATTCTCACAGTAAAACAGGTCATTCCAGGGCTGTTAGCTCTCTATGTTTTTCCACACTGTCTCTGTTTCTCTTTCTGTCTCTATCTACAGAGCGACAGAGACCAACTCCCGTGCCTCCAGTCCCTCCTGTTCCGATTATGAGAACTTTCCCATGGTGCCCACGCTGGAGACCTCCTATCTGGCCCGTGCTGGCAAGAACGAGTTCCTTAACCTGGTTCCCGACATCGAGGAGATGAGGCCAGGGTTAGTCCTCTCCCTTGCTCTTTTTTCTCTTCCTTGGTCTGAACACTTGCACTGCTGATTGATGTCAAAATGAGGCTTCCTGATCCCCACAATGGGCAGAACCACTCTGTGTTGTCAGCCATTGCAAGAACCAATAAAAAAAAAACTGCAGAATACTATGACTGCTTTCAGCCAATCAGTCAGTTGCTGATGACAGCTCCATCTCCATTTTGTGAAACCTGACACTGCCGTCACTGGCTCATCAGCATGTCTACATTAAATTGTGTGGGATCGTATACTCAGCGTGTGCTGAGAGTGTCGGGTCTGTTGGCAATTGTTAGAAGTTGTGAATTGTGTCATGACTTGGATGCTGATCAGCTTTCTGATTTTCTGCGCACCTCTCGCTGCTCAGGTCTGTGGTATCCAAGAAGGGCTACCTGAACTTCATGGAGCCACGCTCCAACTCCTGGGTGAAGCACTTTGTGGTGGTGCGGAGGCCCTATGTCCTCATCTACAATAACGACAAGGACCCCGTAGAGAGAGGTGTCCTCAACCTGTCTACGGCCCAGGTGGAGTACAGCGAGGACCAGCAGGCCGTGCTCAAGGTGGGTCCAGACACATCTGTGTCTGCAAACATGTGGGACAGTCTTGCTTCAGGCCAGCTAAAAACAAAGGCTAAACATTTGCCATGCACATTGTATTAGTCATAGGGCTCAGCTTTTGTCAGGTTAGGTTGCCATAATTACCCAAATGTAAAATGTAAAGTAACTGTTTGTCTTACTTAAGGCTTGTACTATCAAAGTGGTAGGGCTAACTGCAGCAATATGTCACATTGCAGTGTTCAGCATCTCTTTGAAATTTGCTTTATGTGGGGGTTTTAAAGGAAGACCCCTAAGTGCCATTTCCCCAGCGCTATGAAAGTATTTTATTTTTCTGTTGTCATTGCTGCACTGTGACACTGGCCCCCTGAAAGCATGTTTCAGAGCAGGTTCTGAAGGTTTCTTTTCTCTTATTTCACCTGACCACATTCCTTTTAGGTAAAGACATGTAAGAGCAATCAAAACAGACATTTGTCGTTTTGTTCTTTACTGAGAGTTGTTTTTGGCTTCACATTTTCCAGCAATAGCACACACACGTCAGTGCAATGGTGTTATTCCTCTCTTTCAGACTCCCTACACGTTCGCTGTGTGCACAAAGCACAGAGGCATTCTGCTCCAGGCCCTTAACGATAAAGACATGAATGACTGGCTGTATGCCTTCAACCCGCTGCTGGCTGGAACCATAAGGTACAGATGAACCTACCCTGGAAAATGCCGGTCCATGGCCTGTGATTGGTGCAGCGGTGTCTGCCACTCATCCGGTTGTCATGTCCCTTGTCAAAGTAGCACCATAAAGTGTAAAAATACTGATATAACTGAATGCTCGTCTGTTTGGATGCTCGGTACTCTTCTACTGTCAGTGCTGGTTTTATAAAAAGCTGAGAGAATCCTGCAGTAGTAAGAAAAGGAATGTGCAGAACAATGTGTAATGATTCATTGGGGAACAGTGATCGCCAGGTCTGTAAGACTTCTAGTTTTTAAGGGGAGCATGTGCATTTCTGTAGTCGACCTTTTGTCCATTGGGTGCTAATGTTGGGGTGTTTCTCTTCCAGGTCGAAGTCAGCTAGAAGACGCTCAGACCTGATAAAGAACTAAGACGTCTTCTTTCTGTGAGGAAGAAATAACGCTCTTCACTTCTTCTGGCAAGCCTCTGAGCGAACCGAGCGTTAACTCTCGTTAACCTTTGTGATTCTTGACAGCTTTCTCCTGTACATAGACCTGTGGCTTAAAACTCCTCTCAAAGCAACTTAAGTTTAAGCCCCTGAGAAGCCTCCCCCCCCGTCTTCTTTATTTCAGTTTCATGCCCCCTCCTGTTCCGTTCGTTCTTTGTCAGACTGAAATGTTCTACTAGTAGCATGTTGTAGTGCAGTCTAGCTGTGTGTGCACGGTTCTTCAAAATCAGTCTCTCTTCTCTGCCGTTCTTGAGTTTCTGAGTGTCTGTAAAAAAAAAAAGAAAAAAGAAAAAAGTCATCTTTATTCGATGTCATCTGTCAGTCAGGAACATTCTGTTTGCTGTTCGGTATCTTTTTTTTTTTTGCTGTCCTCAGGGGAAGACGTTTAGCTTGCAAAGCAAAAACAAACAGGACAATTAAACTAGAAAGTGCAAAAAAAAAAAAAAAAACAATACCAACATGACTAAGCAGTTCCCCATTGCCCACAGTGTTGGAGTCAAGTCCTGTCATACCACCGGTTGCTGTGAATGTGATTTCCACCTGTAACAACAGAGGTCACTGTCCCCGCCCTACTGCCAGATGCTACACACCTTTATAAATCAGAGCCCCTTTGATTGCATCATGGTTAAATACTGTGTGTTTCAAACCTGTGAGTTTCAAACCAGTCCTCATTTCTGGACACAGCATCCCCCTCCCATCCCTAAGAAGTCCCAGTCCTGTCTGATGCATGTGCGGGAAGCTCCTCATTCTGTGCTGTGGTGCATTGCACAGTTCCCTAAGTGTTAGCGGTTAGCAAAAACGTAAGCCGTGTGCATGTGCATGACGCTGTCATCTGATGCATTCCGCATTTTTAAAACAACTAGTAAAGCGGGAAAATTGTGCTTTGTACCATTCGCCCATCTTGGGTTCTCATTTTGTGTGCAGCTAAAATAGCTCCAGGCACTACGGAAATGACTTTTGTGGAGGATCTATGACAAGAGAATGCAGTTTCATGCCTTGGTGATCGTCAGAAAAGGGGCAGCGATTTTTAATTTAGAGGAATGTGAAATAGGAAATGTCCAATGGTCTTGCTGTTGCGCCTTCGCAGGACAGCTGGAACGTACTTATGCCGTGGGCTCCTAGTTACACGGATGGAAAGAGCTGAATCTTCCCACCCATATTATTATGAGGTTTGACTGCTTTTTTCTTTGACAAAGTCCTCAAACAACCAGCAGTCTATGCAGAGACAGGCAGGCTGGATTTAGTGTTAGTATGGGTGCTGGATTGGAGCTAGGATGGGACGGGGATGGTGGAAGCACCGACGCTTGAGTATACAGTACAACATGAAATACACACAAGGGAGAAACCCAGTCAAACAGACTACAATTCAGACCTCTCATCTGAGCTGTAAATATTTTTGTCGTATTGCTCTCATATTTCAATTTATGGCTGGTATGAGTGCACAAAATGAAGTTGTTGACTATTTTGTGAAGAGCTTTTTCTTTCCTTCCTGTCCTTTCACTTTGTAAAGTAGTAAAACTGAAAACTGGAAAGATAAATGCACCTAAGAACAGAAAACTAAACTTTAATTCTTAACTGTTAAACTAAAAGTTCAACCACGCACACAACGGTGAAATCGGTTAGATTACGAACATCGTAAAACTGCAAAATGCTGTGATTTCACTACGGATAAAACATTAGTGTGATTAATGAATAATAATCAGGGAGCAGTTATTAATTTTTACTACCTGAGTGCACAGAAAGTAAAGGAGCTGGTATTCTAACATGCAGTGGTCAGGCCTTCTCATCAAACCATATAGGCTTATAACACCATTGAAATTTCTCATTCCCAAAGTATGGCCAGTTTAACCAAAGGGAATTAAGCATTCATCAGTAAGTTCACATACCAAGGGAAAAACAACCGATTGTACAAAGCACTGTACCTACCAGTTGTTTCAAAGAGGTTTTTGCATGGGACTAATGAACTTAGAGATTTTATCCAGCAGGCCCATGCGGTGTAGTTATTGACGCATATCATTTCTCAGAAGGGGGTTGTACACCCTACAAATCGTATTGATAACATTATGCATCCTGAAAACTAAACCTTAGTTCTCAGCTTCACAACCTTATTTCTGGGTCATTGTTCTGTATGGCCCCTTTTTGTCTAACTGTATTATGTCTATGTTATGCCAGTTTACAGCAATTATAAGAAGAATTCCTTTCTGAAGAGCAGTTTATGAGCCAAGTGCGAACATAAAGAGTGGATATTTTATTTATTTTATAGTTGCTATGGTCAATAGCAAATCCTACTATATAATGTTACAGACATAACTACAGGCCACAGACAGCTATAGCTGCTAAATTTTAAATACAGCCCAGTGTTGTTCTGTAGTGATTGAATTAATTTTATTCTTGAGGGAAGCCAAGCGCGCTTGCTAGTAAGCAGATTGGATTCCTAATAAGTCCAAGGGAGAATCATGGAAGACTGAAGGGACAGGGAAATCCTCTGATGTTTTGAAATTAGTGTCCCTCTGCTGGCCTAATGGAAAATGAGCCCTTTTAAAAGCAGCTCAGTTCATGGCAAACTTACATCAGGATGAAACGGACAGTTCTTGTGTACATTTGTATTCCCTCAGCTTCAGCCTTCTGGAGTAAGTAGGGTAATATGGCATGTATGACACTGTGCAGGCCTCTGGCCAACCAGCCAGCAGGCACTTGCACCCCAGTACACCCAGAGGGTGCTGGTTGTCGGGGTCAGGCCAAAGAAACATATTCAGCCATTCACATTTACTCCTGCACCTCTCCTGATATGTCGCTTGTTCTACATTCCACTATGCAGAGTCTGTCAGAGTGACTGCACATGGGATGCGTGTTTAAGTTGGATTCCTTGAGGTAGTTTCACATTTAAGGACTGAAGACAAGAGTGAAGAGTAAAAGCACCATTTCTGTGAGGTCAGCCAGCCTCAACCCAGAATGTGCTGCTCTGTTGACTTCCTGTCCTGTCTGTAGAAACTGTCTGCAAGCAATCTGTACTAAGAAGTCACAATCTGTCAGAAGGATGTGCGTTTTATTTTTTTTTTCTCATTATTTGAATAGAAGGGTACAGAACAAGTTGTTTGGACAGATGAAACTTGATTTTCTTCTGCTCTGTACATTTATAAGACTTGAAAAGGCTTATTTATTATTAAAGTGGATTTTTTTAAAGTTCTAACTAGTAGCAACCTTCAGTGGCATACAGCACGTACACTATGCTGTATATAATTCATTGCAGTGTATACTAGTCTGAACCTGTTTGCACGGGTAGATTTTTTAGCAGAGTACACAGTAGAGTATAGCTGCAGTGACGAGTGAAAGTGTTAACATCGCAGTTGCAGCATTTTAACAAACATTGTGTTTAATCATTATACTTGAACTAAATTGATTTAAATTGCTTAAAAAATAAAGTTGACCAAATTAGAATGTGTATTGAGTGCGGTATTGAGAACTAACCGAATGTTAAAGCTGAAAGGAGAGGATATTTGGATGTGCTGTCCCTTTTCCCTGCGCGCTTGCTGCTTTGCCTTCAGTGAAGATGAGACAGTCAAGTTAAAATGTCATTCGAAATAATATCCATTCATTGGAAGCTAGATTATCCTGTGCTTCCTTGTGCTGGGGAAAAAAAATTCAAATTACAAACCGTGAATTATTAGACTCCTTCCTTGAGAAGTCATTCAAAACAGAAATTTGGCTTCACATATAACATAGTGACAAAATGTTTTGAACTATAAGATTATTAAGGCCTGTACTTTTTTTTATTATGATCTTTTAAAATGATTCAAGACACTCTGGCTGGAGATGGAAAAAACTTTTTAACTGATGTCCATATGAGTTCTCATTCCAACACCTCCCTGCCTCTTGTTAATGAATATAATAAAAATGTTAATAAAGGTAATAATAGTCTAATAAAACCGTGTCCACCTCCAGGAGAATTCTGTTTGAAATTGTTTACATTTCCTCAAACCCCTTTCTTTGAGAAGTGAAGAAGACAACAGACCTGAACTGTACATTAATTACTTGCCAGATTGACTTCATTTTCATACTTATTTTGTACATATATATGTTGTATGGAGCTTGAATTCAGATGTAAATATGTTTCATGTATTTGTACTAATTATAATCCATTTGCTGTATAGCTTAGATGTGTAATGCAGGTATAAATATATATTAACTCTGTGTATTGTAACCTTGCACCATTCAACTGTTCGGTGACTAACAATAAAGGCACAACCAGTGCATTAGCAGAAGGCAAGAACTGTGTGCTGTTATTTTTACAACATCCACCTCTTCAGAATTGTGGCCACTGAAACCCCCATCAAGAGTTACAGTGTGTTCATGTATAGTACAACAGTCATGTATGATCTTGCCATTATCGAGGTGAACATAAAAGTCTGCCAGAGGCATATTTTGACCTTGAAATGCCCATAGAAGGCATGTCCTGCACATGTATTAACTAATGATGAATTTTTGTCATCATTGAGATGATATTTTTAAGAAACACCATAACAAGTAATTCATATTTCAGTAATACATAGATCATTTTACCATACCTGAATATACAGTACTACTACAAGCTTTCTAATATGTGATCAAACATATGTTGCAGTTTTTAGAGCCTGGATAGTAAAGACATTGGGCTGAAATTCTAGGGCCTCAAAATCTGGGGATACATGATGTTATCTGGGGACATGGCTCCTGTACACATGCTCCTGTACCTGGAACTGGTAAAAAATAATTTGGGAAAACTTGAGACAACCTGAAAAGCCATGAATGTCACAACATATGATGTGTGTGACAGCATTCTATATGTAACTGTAAGGTGTTCCTTCAGGACATTTCCCTCTGCCCACAGACCAGTACAGCTCAACTTTTGAGTTCTTTTTCGCAACTCTTTTTTGGATTTTGAGCATTCTGACACTGCTTCATAGCCATTGGCATCACAAATGATCACAGCGAATGTAATCATTGTCAATTAGTTATCTGATGCTTAATGTCTAAAATATATGAACAAATATCGAGATATCAACAATATTGAAAATGCATTTATTGCCAGCGTAATGTCCTGACAAGTGTGAAACTTGGGGCACTGCCCTGCTCTCTAGTGAAACACTCCTGTTTAGACCAAGGGGTCAACTTTCTGCATTACTGAGCCTTTAAATTGGATACCACATAATCCCTCAGTGAATTTGAAAATCATTGTGACGTATCTAGATGACAAAATGAGATGCATAATTCAAAATATTTTTCTGTGTGATTGTGGTGTTTTCCAGAATGTTTATGGGCAAATTAAAAGCAGTACAGCTGGCTCTGCAGTGTCTGGGACATCCACCTCAGAAATGAACATCGAAAGTTATGGATGAGCGCGGTGATCCAGCAGGGTGTACATGGGTGGGAAGCAGCACCCCACTGTATTTTAGAGTTTTTAATCTATATATGACTTCATACGTATCCATTTACTCCATATCATCAAACATGTAACAGATTTTCTAACAGTTAGATTTTCTGACTTTTTTCTGTCTCCTATTAATGGCAAGCAATACAGATTTTAATGTGTAATCTTTTACTCATAATGTTTGCTGCCTAAATTTAAATGGAGTGAATTCATGAGCTTATGGATTTGTGACTTTTTACCTTCAATACAGTTGAGGCACCATGTTTTTTAAATCGTGTATCTTAAAATGATTTATCATCTGTGACATGTTGACTTTTGGGTCATACTTAAAATGTTTAAAATGTCCTCCCACCCCTCACAGTGACATATATGACATATTTCAAAAGCAGACATAAATGACAATACACTGTTTATTACGCATTCAACATTTTGAATCATTGGAAAGACATTGCATTTTTTTTCATTACAAGCAACAAAGAGTAAGTGCTAATTAGGACGGCCGATGAGACGTATACACCTTGTTAATGTCCCTTGCTGTCTATTTCATTGATGGGGCTGCCTGCTTCCCTCTTCAGATTTTCAGAGCATGGCAATTTTCTTCGAACCTTTAGCGTCTGAGCAAGACAGGGCAAAAGTGTAGCGTTCGAGGAGGAAAACAATGTGCACATCGATAGCATTGTCAACACAGCAGCGTTCGAACAGAAGCAGCTTGCAGAATGTCACATTTGCGGTGTCCCGTGGAAAGGCAGTGGCTCAAGCCGTCAGGGTTTCTTTGGCCTCAGTTTAGCTCATCTTGAAAGAATCTCCAGTCATCATGGCCACGAATTCTGGGGACATGGAGATGCTCTGGTTAGCATCATGCTGCTGTGTTTCAGTGTTTGACTCACTTCCACCTGCTCTGCGTTACATTTTGTTGATTCTAAATTCTGTTATATTTACTTTACATCTCATGTCATGCAGGTCACTGTGGATAAGAGTGTCTGCTAAATAACAAAAATGTAAATGTAAAAAGTACATCACAGCACCTAACTACATACGTATTGATATATGTAACACCTACTGGCTGCCCACAGTCCTCAGCTAAGGTACATTGATTTTGAGAACAAAATGGGGTTGGAGCAGTTGGAGAACAGATTTTACAACCCAGATGTTTCAGGTTAGATTCCCAGATGGGACTCTTACTGTACCCTTAAGCATTGAGCTATATAAGTGGATGATATATATAAACAGTGTGATTTGCTCTGCACAAGAGTGTAAGCTAAGCTAATAAATGATGTTGTGGTAATGTGGCTGTCGCATAAGCATGGACAGGGAGAAGGTTTCAGGTGAGCTACAGGAAGACACGCTTACTGATCCTGTTTTTATTACCCTCATAATCTATGGTTCCATCTCCATCTTTGTCAGCCTCTTTCATCATCTGCTCTGCCTCCTCTGCATTTAGGGGCTCCCCTGCGTTCATCAGCACATACCTGTAAAGCAAGCAAAAACAGGTAACTGTATGCAATGTATAATATTTGTTTATGCAACAGGGACAGTGGGCAGCCATTTCACTGACCCACAATTGGCTATGAGGCTAAATTTCATCTGTGGTCCCTGGACTGGTAATGGGCTTCATGGAAGCTGAGAGCAAAAACCAGATGAGAATAAAACCTTTCTGGATACTGCAGCTTGCATATCCAACTACTCCTCAATTCAATGTCCTACGGCCATCTGCAACCTCGTCAATACTTCAAGCTTCAATACTTCAAGCTTCTTTGTTGATGTCTTTGAATTATCATTTGTTTTTTCAAGCCTCTCATGAAATAAATTTCACTCTGACTTTGGGATAGCCAGTTGAGCATTAATCTCTCCTCACCACAACATCCTCTATACTCGCGTAACAGTGCTAAAACAGAGCCAATGCAATCCACTGATACACAGCCAATGCCTTTTTTCCACACTACATGTCCCACAATGCACCACAAGAGAGTGAACGCCGAATGAATGTCATCTGATTGATTCGTAGGTTGCTAGAGGGTGCTGTGGAGTGGTGCAATGGAGGACCCTAGGTAAACCAGCTCCTGGAATGGAGCAAGTTATTTTTCTTTGCTGCATACTTGCTAATAGTTGGCGAATGACACAGCCCAGTCTGAAACTTTTTAACTGCCTCTTTCCGTTGTATTCACATACTTGAGGGTGTCCCAGTCGATGTAACCCTTGGCCTCTTTGTCAAAGACCTTGAAAGCTGCACGCAGCTCTGCATCCTGGTTCTTCGCCCGCTCATGGTACAGCGCCATCAGTCCCAGGAAACTGTCACAGTTGAAGATTCCTTTGCCTAGAACCACAAAAAAACAGCTGAGAATGTGTCTTTCACAGCCTTGATTTAATTTTCGTTTTGGTGCATCCATTGGCTAGGGGAAAATCCCTCTTCGAAGCAATTTTATTTAAGATGCATTCTGTATCCCAGAAGGTAAGGGTAAGTTGTTTAGAGATATCGCACACAAAATACTCTCTGAAGGGTGTTTTACGTGTCAATTTACAGTATCTCAATGACAAATTCTAAAAAAATGAAGTTTATATGTTGCGTGCATTTGTGTCTCCCTGACAGACTTTGTCAGGAACTATGGGCTATTGTGTTTACAAAGGCTGTTTATTGCACAACAGACTGTAAACTGTGTGGCAAACTATACAATGGATGAACCAGAATTTGACATTGTTTCCTAGCTTTGCAAAAGCACTTTTTAGGCCCCATCATTTTTATTTTTGTTGTTGTTAATATGAACCCTTTAAATATCGCACAGAGCTTACTATCCCCTCTCTGCTTAGCTGTCAAAGCTGTGAGACTGAGATGACAGAATAAACATTCAACTGTAAATGTAACTGATTTGATGAATTGAAACATTGAAAACTGACTGGTAGTAAGACCAGCTGTTGCAATTTACCCTCTAAACACTAGGTGGAAGCAAAGCACAATGTACTTTCTAAAAAGAGAAGTGCCAAATCAAGCTCTGGCAGCTGCTTTTGGTCTAAATCCTCTTTTAATAATATCTGGGATCAAAGGAAAAGGGATTGCGGCCAATGGAAAACAAGCATATCTGCTATGCTAATTTGTCCCTGTGAAGTACAAATCACAGATGAATAGCATTTGCTTGTGTGGAATCAGAACCATGACTTTGCACAATCAAAACTCAGCTGGAAATGTGCATATTTCATACACCTCCAGCCAGGTATATTCAATAACACAGCAGGGGCAGTCAAATCACAGCACGTCATCTGTCACTGGAATCAAGGGTTACATCAGACACTACATCATTTAGCCAGATGTGAAACAAACTTTGATGGCAAATCATTGCATGGCTGTACATGGTAACATTGGCAGAGCACTGCAAGTGATACAGTTTTGCAGGAATAAAAAGGGAATAAGATGAACAGATTTCCTTTTAGCGCCGTAGCTAAGACTGAAAGTTGGCATTGTGATGCATTCCTTATTCCTTAGATGTGCCCTGCCATCCATTGATGTTGTTAGAGCAACTTGTCAAATAAGAACAGTAATTCTTTGCACCAATGCTTAACATGCGGCTTTCACCCTAAATGAGGCTTCATTGCAAGGAATGCACAACACAGCCACCCGTCTTCCCGGTCCTGGTGGACCAGTTTAGCCACAGACGCGATCCATGTATCAGGCTGTTTTAAATTCATTCTAATGTGGATTTGACATCAGCTGACAGTTGTTTCCCATGAGTTCTCTGCAAATGAAATGTGTAGCAAGGGGTATGTTTGTGAAATGAAAAACAGGACCAGGGTTGCATAAAATAAAAAAAAAACATAATATTAACAAATTCAAAAATACTACATGAACAAATCATTAAAACAATGCACTAATTAACAAAGCATGAATAAATAAATAAAATGCAATCATTTGCAATTATATTTATTACTTTCCAAATGTATGTGTAAATCTATTTATCTATTCATTTGTGTATTTTATTATACATTATTTTTTAATTTTATTATTTTAGTAGGCTTCATTCAGTATAAAAAAACACACACTCTGTAAAATTAAGTCAATTTAAAAAACTAGTATCAGCCCCAAATGCAATGACAATCCCCATGCTCTATTTAGGAATCCAGTCCCGCACAATAACAAAAGAAGTCATTGGTGTGCCAGGAAAGCATATCTGAGCTGGTATTTTAAGGCAGTCCTTTTGTGGGAGGTGAATGAAAGTGAAAGCCTAAGACATACAAATCATAGAATCAAAGTATGTATAATTCTTCACTCATCATCAAAGCTTTAGAGCTACTAGTACTATTGTTGCCATTGTTGCTACTCTTGAACTCAGATTGCCATCACAGGTAAAAGATGTCTATGTATGTGATCTGAATGGATTTCATTGTCATTGTTTGTGTATGTATATGTTAACATTTGAACCAGGCAGAAACTAGGTTGATTCCATCTGGGTGCCATGTGAAATAATTCAGGTAGTACCACTGAGTCCAACTCCAACCAGCTGTAGCCTTTAGTGATCACACACTAATCAGATGAACTATGATCCATTATAACAGAGAGGGAGACTAAACTGGTTCAAACAAGCTGATTATTTCAATAGGTTCATTACAAGTGTAGCTGTCGTGAAGGTGTTCCTACGTTTTTGCAGGCCTGACAGTGACATTTGCTGTAAATCCAGCAGGGAATGCATTAGGAGCAGATTTGTACAGACCCCATAGTGACGTTAGTTTAGCTGTACCCATCAGGGGGCCGTTTAGGACTAGCTTTGTGAGGCAATTCTGTTGTGAATAGCACTTTACTCACACCCTCAGTCCCTTATTCAGGTACTGGTGTTTTTGAACAAAATTCAGTTACCAAAACATAAAATTACACCAGGAGATCATCTGGTTCCATGTCGTTGTGTACTGGTTTGTGTCAGTTTCACTGAACGTCACTGATGCGTAAAGAATTAACCAAAAAGTATAGCTTCAGCTAAGGTACGTATGCAAAATTGTTGGGTTGCTGCTAAGTAAAACCAAGGACAGTCAATGCAGCTGAGTCTGACTAAGTATTTTAGTAGGGTGTGTCATATTTCAGTAAGATCATTTATTGGCAACAAAGTTTTAAAAAGCACATGATGTAAAAATAAGAATAATATCTACGAAGGTAATTCAAGGGTCCCCGTTGTATTATATTCGGCCACTAGAGGGTACCAAACCACCGCTAGCGTTCACGTCAATTTCGCCTTTGTCAATATTGCTGTATTGGAAGTGTTTAATTTTGTTGTGTTTTATTTGAGAGCACAAGCGTAATTTCCCATTACTTTTACAAAATACCCTTAACTTGAATATTACATTACATAATCACTTAACTGTGCTTTGCTTCCCTATTTAACTAACTTACCATACTACAGTGTAGTTATTTGGAATTTTCACGAGTGTTGTACAGGAATTAGCTTTTTCACCGAGGGTCAGGTACAAATAATACATGCCAGCGAAATAAATTGTAATTACTCTGCACAGAGCTAACGGAATACATTGTACTTAATAATATAGCAAACCTTGTCGTCAATGAAAATATATTTAAAGCACTGATAAAAATAGCAGAATTCAAAATCTCACGAACAGTATTGTACTGGCTCAGAAAATACAAAACTTTCCAAAAATGTAAATATTTTTTTCCTTGAAGCACATTTAATTTTTAAAACGGTGTTAAGAGTTTTATATTTTTTATTTATCAAGAGGCGTATTTAAAACTTATAACAGACTTGTTAAATTGTGAAGGGACGTCAGTACTGGAAACAAAGGAGATTTTCCAAAGTGTGGAAGAAAAAAGGTGAAAGGACACAGACCGTCTTTGTCCACGTCCTTGGCCATCTGACTGAGCTCCCTCTTGGTGGGGTTTATTCCCATCAGACTCATGAGTCTCTCCAGCTCCTGCGTCTTCACGTCTCCATTCCCCTCCTCGTCAAACATCTCGAAAACTCCTTTATACTCCGTGATCTGCTCCGGTGTCAAAGTGCTCGCCTAGGGGATAAAAAGTTATCGCACACACCTTTCAAGATTAACCTCATATACTGGGAAACGTCCAAATACATATATTTGTATAATTGCCTCATTTTGTATTTGTTTGTATACTGTCAGTGTGAGACATATTGGAAGAAGTCTAAAGAAAGTGTCTCATGATTGACTCATTCTGTAATTTAAGCATGTACAAAAATCTGAGAATGAGCTATCCAAATAACAAGACTATCAAGGCATCTTCTTGATATTTTAAGTAATGAAGTAATTAGTCAGTACAATTAATTAGTCCTAAATATTGGTCAGAAAATCTGTTTAAGAATTTATTGAGAAATGTTGCGGTTGTCAACAGCATATTTTTCATATTCGTGCCAATAATGTAAGAGAAGAATGAACTTTCTTCAGAACCTGCATAAATATGATTCATGTAAATTGTTTACTTCAATGAACATTCTGGATTTTTTGGAAAATATTCCATTGCATTCAATTATAGTGTAATAGTGTACTCACCATTTTGTCTGCTGGAAGGAGTGATGGTTGTCGTCTTACGCTCACAGAGTTGCACCCCAAGTGAGATGGCAAACTGACCTTGAAGATTATTCAAGAAGCCACGCTGCCCAGTCTCTGAGGATTTAAGATCCACATTAACCTTTTAAGGAGCACAAGAGATGGCGATGACCCTATTTCTGGAGGAGTCTGATTTGTGCCCCAAGTTTGTGGGAGTATCACAATCGCATACCTCAGCTGAATTTTTAAGATAGCCAAGAGTACAGTGATACATCCCAGTGCAACTGCTATAATCTGTAAAGTAAGTGTGTGGGAGTGTATATTATGTTGAGCAGGGGTTGAGCAGGGAGCAGTGGTGGAACGAACTCCCTGTCTCGCTACGGACAGCTCCTTCACCCCATTCCTTCAGACAGGGCCTGAAGACGCACCTCTTCAGACTCTACTTGGACTGACCCAGCACACAATTGCTGCCCCCCCCCCCAATCAGTGCTGTCGTAAATTGCTGTGCTTTTTAAATTGTTTCTTGTTGCCGCCTTTACCCTGACGCTCATTGCCGTTTGAAGTTGTTGAAGTTTGCCGTTTGAAAGTGTATCGTATTAATTGCCCTATAGGCTGTAATTGTATAAATCTGATAGTACTGTGTCCTCAAACAGACCTTGCTCTCAGCTGAGAACTGTCTCATTGTGGAACTGTACACATCCTGTCCCCATACTGTCGCTATACTTGCTGTATGCACTTTTGTAAGTCGCTTTGGATAAAAGCGTCTGCTAAATAAATAAATGTAAATGTAAATGTTTACAAGAAGGCAACGAGCTTATATCTGAGGGAATGGAACCAAATCCTGGTCTACTACAGCAGCAACATTACTAAAGCACAAAAGGACCAGGCCTCTTGATGAGGCTGAAACATCTTGTTACAATATGTACACGGTCATTTAAAATGATATATATAATTAGACTATTTCATAGCAATGTTAGAAGTCACAAAAATACTGTACCAAAGGATTAAATTTACAATGTTATTAGATTATAGACTGAACTTTATGCTGACAATTGTGAGTTTTCATTTAAAATGTGTAGTGATGAGCAAATCACTTAAAAACAGTACCATAATATGGAGCTCATTTTTGGGAAACACCCATTTTGAATCCAACTTTAAAAACTGTGCAACTATGGGTAGTTGCTTAGCTATTGCAGCGGGCTATTACCATCCAGTATGTAGGGTTTAACGTAATGCCCCTGTGTTCTTCCTGAGACCTGCTCTCTGCTTTCAGTTGCTTAGATTTCCAACAGGTGCAGGATGGTCCCAGGTGAATTGCCTCAAAGCAGTGCACCAAATAAGGGGGGGAACTAAAGCCAAGAGTTATTTCTAACAGTAGTGAGGAAGAGGGGAAGGTTTGGGATTGGAGGAAGGGAGCTCAGATGGGACTTTGAAGAAAATTTTGACACTAGACTTAGGGGCTGTGCTGCATCTTGAAGTTAAAAAAGTATACCCCATTCTAAACCCATGTGTATACATCTGTGAGGAAGGTTTAATTGATCAGGTTCTCCCAAAACGTGTTCATTAATCTGTGTAGTCTGCCATTTAAGTGCAGTTGTAGCTGACTAGCTACACAATGAATTTGTGTCTGGTTAGCTAGCCAGGAGTACCTCTTTAGTTTAGTACCTCTTTAGTTTAGTACACTCTTTGGCGGCAGTGTAGCATAGTGGTTAAGGAGCAGGACTTGTAACCGAAAGGTTGCTGGTTCAATCCCCGCTGGGACACTGCTGCTGTACCCTTGGGCAAGGTACTTAACCTACAATTGCCTCAGTAAATATCCAGCTGTATAAATGGATAACATTGTAAAGAACTGTAACCTATGTAAGTCGCTTTGGATAAAAGCGTCTGCTAAATGAATAAATGTAAATGTAGTTAGTTTGTGAGAAAGGTATGTGTTATTTGAGCCTATTTCAGTCTGGCAGACCATCACTAACCCCAACCCTAAGTGTAACCCTTGGCAGTCTCTGTCTCAGGATTGGCATTCTCAATCAAACTTCATGTTTGATTGATTCTGTCTGTGTACATATGTGAATGGAACAGGCGATATGGTCTCTCCGAAGCACTCAGTGGGAACAGGAAAGAGATAGTCCAATTCTGTTCACGTTCAGTGATTCAGCTGTGTGACTGTCATATGTATGCAGTACGATGAGGTGAAATTATGCACTTCACCACATTTAATTTTTTTGGTGGGTCTTAAATTATATCCACACAATTAAAATACAATCTCAATACAATTCATGAACTCTATGAATTAATGCTGTTTGTATTGACTTTCATGTGAAAATTTACCAGTTTTAATTTGTGGACATTGAAAACAGCATTGATCTTGCCCTCCCATCACAGGAAGAAGCTACAGGAAGAAGCTGCAGCAGAGTGTGCAGTTCCACGGCCTTTCGGTCTGACAGGACAAAGCACTGGTTTTGTTCTCTTGCAAAGAGCTGACAGACAGAAGGTTATTAGGCAACATTTGATTCTACATCCAGTCATTGCCATGGCTCCCTGTACTACAGGGTGACCACTTTCAGTTGGTTCATGTGAGTGCCATTTCGCTTTTGCCTGTCTCTTACTACAAATATCTTAAAGAGTTAGGTTAGAGAAGGTTATCCCCTCTGGGTTGTTCTTTGACGAGTCAGTTTCCAAGCTGAATGCTTGAGAAGCTGATTTCAAATTTACATGATTTGTTCTTTGTTTTTGCTTTTGTCTTAGCATTGTGTGAGTAATATGTATATTATTTAGCCCTCCTCGTTTTTATTTTTTATATTTAACCTTTATTTATTCGCCAAAGTCAGCTGTGACCTAATTTGCCTTTAACAGCAATGCCCTGGGGAGGAAGGGAATTGCAATCAATTGTAGGTATTATAGTTAGGTGGGTGGTCAGACAGCCAGATTGGAAAATCACTGGGTTACTCTTTCAATAAATGCTGTGAGATCTCTGTCACAGTAAGAAGAAATTTCAAAGCAACAACTTCGACAAAACATACCCCATCACTGACATTTTCTTTCCTTCACAAGTCCCTGAAGAAAGAGTGCCACCTAATGGCCCATGAACTCATATCCAAAAAAAATATAATAATGCATCGTTGAATTGGTGGAGACAGATTGGGTCCTTTGCTATGAAGCCATTGGGTCTTTATTGTTAATTTATGATGTAGCTGAACAAGATTTTTTTCATAGAACTGAACCACATTTGGGGTATACATACCCCCCCCCTCACCCCACCCCACCCCCACCCCCACCCTGGTGCCAATGGGCATCAGCCCTCAATTTTGGCTTCTGTTGTGGACCTCTACCTGAGTATGTAACAGCATGGATTGCAATATTCTGAACTCAAGTAGTATTTCTGATTTTTGGGGGGTATTGGGTAAATATACATATTTATCCCTTGACTACTGCATCATTACTTAATTGTACATCATTAAAACATTGATTTTGTGCTCAAAATATTTAGAATGATCTTCTGAAATTTAAAGCTGATTGTAGAAAAGCTGGCAGCCACTTCTCTCATAAATGAGCCAAAAACAAAAGGTTAAAAATCAAGAAGTTATTTTAAAACCCAAACAGACAAAGAAACCAGCCTATGCAAACCCACAGCAGGGGCAAAGTGAGCCTCCCCTTCTCTGCAGCCACACCTGTATTTAGTCAGGCCTAAATCAGTCAGGTGTGGCTTGTTATCCAATAGGCTGGTCCCCCTCATTGCCAACATGTGCACATAATTAACCAATTATTAATACACAATTGACAATTAGCACTCAGGGAGAGGTGGTGAAGGCTCTCCTTCACACTAATAGAAGGAAAATAACTGATGACAGGTTCTGGAGCCTTTGTTGAGAGGGAGGTAGTCATGAACTCTGACACGTATCAGGATATTCCAGCCAAAAACCTGGTTCCCTCTACCAGGAAACTCAAGCCCCACTACAACTGAACATTCCATCATGACAATAATGTAGAACAGCGTTTCTCAAACTTATTCTGGAGGACCCCTAGTCCTGCATGTTTTAGATTTCTCCCTGCTCCAACACAGCTGATTTAAATGATCAGTTTGTTATTAAGCAGCTTCAGGAGTTCATAACAAGTTGATCATTTGAATCAGCTGTGTTGGAGCAGGGAGAGATCTAAAACATGCAGGACAAGGGGTACTCCAGGAGAGGTTTGAGAAACGCTAATGTAGAGCATACATCTAAATCTACAGAGGTGTAGTTAATTAAGTGTAAATGTTTTCAACTGGACATCTCAATTTCCAGACTTCATTCCAATTGAATATTTGTAGTTCAAACTTAGGAAAACAGTTGATAAATAAAAACCAAAAGATCTGAAGGACCTGGAACAACAGTAAAAAAATATCATTTAAAAAAAAACTGGTACACAAAAGCTTTTGTTGACAAAAGAATTTTCAATCAGCATTGATTGGGTGGTAGGAATGACAGGGAATGATAGTCAGTGTCTAGTATTCTCTACATGAATATGCAGAAATGGGGGATAAAAAGTGTCCCTCCTCACTAACACAGTACATTTACATTTATTCATTAGACAAACACGGCTTCCAGAGTAACTTACAAAAAGTGAATTAGGAGGACAAACACTTTGCAGAAGTGACTGAAAATGTATTAACCTGGTTGTCAGTTAATTAGATTGCTCAAGCCCTGACTATCATCAGTAGCTAGCTATTCATTGATCACTTGGAGAAGAGTAATGCTAAGAAGCATAAATAATTGCTTCAAGGCAATTCTTTCAAGCTAGATAACTTGACAAAATGATAGGCCTACTGATTTTCTACATGATACGAATGTGCACAGCATTCACAGGTATTTCTAATAATATTCTCAGCCAAATCCACAAGTTTGATAGCTTGTAGCCAGAGTTGCCAACATTATTTAGAAGTATCAGATCCTGCTGGTGTGCATAAAAAAATAAGTTTGACATTGTAATGTGTCCATTCTGATGTCCAACTGTACAGCAAGATTAATAATTAGTCAGATACATTCTTGATTGTGAAAGTTTTTTCTGCTTAGGTATATGGCGAGACTGGTAGATTCGTATCTTGTAAAAGTAATGTTTGGGGTCAAAGTGCCATGCCATATGGCTCGAAAATTAGCAGTGTCCTTAAGTGGGGACACATTGCATCCACATAAAAAGTCATATGGGGTATCATCCCTGGCTCTCCCAATTCTACAGTGGCTCACTCATAATGTGTGTCAGCTTCACTCTCAACACACTTGCTTATGATTTTCAAGAATTTTCATATGTAGACTAGGCTTTGAATGTGATATTTTAACATTGTATAACCTCCTGAACAGCTCTACCACAGCTAAAGACACATGTACATGTTTTATTGAAGGTTTTATTGAAATCCATTACCCGGTACATGTTGGTAATCTATTGTACCACCATTAGCCAGTGTTCTGAAAAGTTGACTTGTACGTACTTTCGTAGGGAAAGTTACGTATTTTCGTTAAAAGACGCGCACACGCCGATTGCGGTTTGCGCCGACGGCCCGCTTGTACGTGGTGACGCTGCTGGTAGCGTGGGGTTTCCCTGGGCTAAGTGCAGGGTTACCGCGCCCATCTCAGCTGTTTGATGGCCGGGAGAGGAGATTGAGGTGCGGGAGTGAATCGAGGAGTCTGGCCAAGGGGAGCGAGAAAGATTTGAAAGGTGAGGGAACTACTGACTGGCGGAAGCAAGTTGCTGCGAGACAGATCGGCACGTTTAAAAACTCCTATTTGCAGTTTTGGCTGACTTCTCTTCAGCGATCCCTGCACCATCTTTGCGCCAGTTGTACCGGTGTGTTTTCCTTGGCGTGTCGAAAAAACTGGGCTCGGGGAGTGCCGCTCCTCGGTAGCTAGCTGGTTAGCTAGCTGAAGTCTGCCGTTTGTTGGTTGATGCTAAAGCGGAGTGGAGAGCCAGATCTTCGCTGTGTCCAGTCAATGCCATATAAACAGCGGACACCCCGACTGAAAACAGGTAAGGGTAAATAAAAAGTGGGGAAAAAATTTAAGGAATGTGTAATCTCAGTCCTGTCGGAAGGGGTTAAACTGGGTTGGCTGACTCGATACGTTGGTGTGTGCTGCGACGGGGGTGGGGGTAGCTTGATATGTAGTTAACCTAGCTATCAAGCTATCTTGCTGATTAATAGCTAATTAGGTTACCAGGACGTAACTTGCTAATTCGTGTTGTAATGTTTTAAATCGCTAGCTTTTGTATTTCAAGGGTTTCACTTGCTTCTTACTGTCTGATAGATTTA
Organism: Megalops cyprinoides; assembly: GCF_013368585.1. Lineage (NCBI taxonomy): Eukaryota > Metazoa > Chordata > Actinopteri > Elopiformes > Megalopidae > Megalops > Megalops cyprinoides. The sequence goes on along the minus strand of NC_050588.1, from coordinate 7,162,450 downwards.
CCCTAATGTATTCTATTTCGTGTGGGTTAGCTAACGCTAGCTAACAGTTAGCTTGCAAATGACACATTTGCATTTGCTGTAACGTTTGTTAAAACAAATCTTCACCATCTCAGTGGTGCGGACGTTACATTGTAGGGTGCTGCATTACAATTAGCTGTCCAACGTCTGCCAGTGATTGAATTTAATTAGCTATGTCTGAATATGTAGCTTGCAAGCTAGATGGCTACAGCTGTAGTGTTGCAAAAACGGCACAAGGAAGGAAATGTCTCATGTTTGTCGGCTCCACTCCATTCAGTGTTGCTTGCTAAACAAGTCTTTAATGTAGCTACTGTTCTGGAAATGGTTAGTGAGGTAGCTAACATAACTTGACACTTTATCATGTGATTTTGGATTCTAGTTAGCAGTCGGGGGATTTGGTTTTAATAACTATATACTTGATGGGCATTAGGTCGAACATTGGTAAGCTAACTAGCTAAGTGTTGGCTAGCGTAGACCCACCACCACCCTTTTTATGTGTTCTTCCTCAGTCCGTGCAAAGATGGCTAACTAGCTAGATTGGCTAATAGTGGCTCGACATAAGCTTTATGAATCCACGTCAAAGACGGTTAATTTTCTTTGTTGCAAACTAAACACGTTAGTAAATGATTTTCATGACAGACATGGGTACCTAATTACCTCCTGAACTTCGAGTCCTAAACTCCTAGCTAGCTGTCGTTAGCTAACTAGGTAGCTAATTGTAATAGCTGTCATTCTGGAAGACTTGAGTGCTAGGTAGATCAACTATCTAAAGGAGTTAACGTTAGCTACCCAGCTAGGCAGGAAGACACTGACACCTGGATTCTTAAAGTAGCTAGTTAAAAAATAAGCCATCAAAGCAGTATAGTGATCAAAATTTCGCTACAAATTTAATGAGGATTAACGCCAAACAAACCCAGCTACAGTGGTTACGGGCGCTGCCTCATGTGGTCACTGATTTGCTAGCGAGCTAGCTAGTTACCTGGGTGGTTGTAGAAAGGGATGGCATTGTGCTCATCGTAATTAGCCAGATAGCTACATAGCTAGTTGTCGCTTATGAAATTCAATAGCTAGCTAGGTAGCACACTCGCGGTGCCTGGGTAGCGCCCTGTCCTGACTTGGTTCGTTTGATCGAATTAAATAGATGCTACTAGTTTTAACGAACTATTTAGTAACAAGGTAATTGGATTGTAGAAATCCATTACCGGTGGATACTGTTCTCTTCCGTTTTTGCCCCGGCTAGTGTGAATCAACCTTGTCCTTATCTTACAGCTTCCTTGCTAGCTAACAGGTTAGCTTGCTACCACTATAATTGAGAGGAAACGCATTTGGCTGACTGGGTAGCCAACCTGGTAGCTTCTGAAACTGAATGGCTTCGAGGACTCCCAGATGCAATATGAGCGAATGTAGCATTAGAATACATAGCCGGGTAGCTAACGTTAGCTCCCGAGCAAGGATGGTGAGGCCGGGAGGATTCTTAAGAGGATGTAAGCGCCGAGTGAGCCACTGAAAGTCACGGTACTCGGTGCCATTCTGATATTTTCTTGCACTAGTTGATACATTTGAACGGTGGCTTGGTAGCATGTGTTGTTGTAGACAGCTCGCTAAGTACAGTGCGCTGCGGTCGGTGGGGTTGGATGAAACCGAAACGGGATTCGCTCACTGATTTGATACACTTCCTTTTCATGGGAATGATGGTTAACTTGGGTTTTTTTGTTGCACGTTTCCTTACTAACAGTCGGCATTAGTTTGGCAAATTAGACACCCGTGTTAGGTATAGCAAGACGATATTTGTCGCCTTGTATTTCAGATGCGAACATTCTTTTTGATTTTTTCCCGTATAAATTTATGGGTTCCTTTATTCTGGGCCCATGTAACTGCAACGAACAAGATGGCGTTTGCAGCCTTTTTTCATAGGATTTTTTCTCTCTGTACAAGACATAAGCATGGCATCTGTTAAGATCAGGAGAGAGCGGATGGAGAGGGCTGGTGTCTAGGTCTTATCAGTATGCTGGACACAACATGTTCGTTTTTAACCACACTTTAAACTGTGGTATTATTTAATTTGGAAGTCAGGAAAATGTAAGGTAACACTCAGATAGCTTGCCTGATTTTCAGCCAAGCCTGACACAAAGCAAAATGTATTAAATGGCAGTGAGTTGTTTGAAAATTATGGAACTCCAAATTCAAAGTAGTGATCAATATCAGTGCATAAAGTATTTTGTTTAAAGTCACTTTTTGATAATATATGTAATTCTAATTTGACTTCTAACTCTTACATCAGACATAATATCCCTCTTAAGTACAATAATGAGGCCTTTACCACAGTCACAGTACAGATGCTCTTTCCATAAACAGACACAGTGGCACATTCTCATTGCAAAAATAGAAGGTCAGTTTCAGACACATGTTTTTATCCTGAAATGTTTTTAAATATCCAGGAACAAAGTGATTGAACATTGACATTGTCATGCCTTTGTGCCTCAGACAGTGTAAAATTGTCTGTTCCTTTGCTGTAAAGTGGGTTTCCAGGTGACATCTCAGAGAGTTGTTTGCTTTATAATATGAGTCTTTGCAGATGGTGGGGCCAGTGAAGCTTGTTGTTTCACTGAACTGGTTGTAAATCAGCATGGTCCACACTGTGGATCCCAGTTTGACATGATTCCAAAGGTACTACTGGCTCCAGTGGTACTAAAGTGCTCCAGACCAGGTTCACATTTTTACAGGAAGTGCTTCCCACTGAGTTGAGTGTGGGCCATGTATTGTTATCACCATAACAACAGGGAGAACAGGAAGTAAATAATGAGGATCGTGTGCTTGTTTGTTTTATGATATTCTGTATTGCTGCTTCAGATTGGTAGCTAAACTTGTTTAGCCCTGAAACCTGATGTTGGTTAATAAAAGCCAGTTGTATGCTATAACGCAGGCACAAAAAAGTCTGATTACTTAAAAATGGTTACAGAAAATCTGTTTTGGTGCACATGGAGTCCACTTTGTTGCAGTTTTTGGCTAGGTAAAGTGGGCAGAGATATTGAAACCTGAGTGAACACTTTGTCTAAGTAATAATGTATGGATAAATAACTAGCTAAAGCCAGTGAACAAATCGCAAATTGGCAGAGAGGTAATGCAACGGTACCTCATTGAATAAAGACTCATAATTGTTGGCACAAAATTTTCATCACAACAGCACAATCGTAGAGTGTCATTCAAGGTAATTTTGTGCATATTCAGATGTCGCTACTTCCAAACTACTGATGGAAAGCTGGTGGACCAGCAGATACCATGGGAGCTGGAAGACCCAAATAAAAACCTTTTAAATTTACATTTAAGTGAGGTGAAAGGTGTAACTCTCTTTGCATCTTTGACATCACTCATGAGTGAATTTGAGCAGCGCACCACCACTGCACACCTCCTGCTTTGACATTGCTTTCTCAGTGTTTTGTCTTCTTGACGCTGAATGAGCATAATAGTGGTTGTTTAAGGAAAATAATAGCGGCCCATGCATGCTGAGATGTAGCTTTTGAGCTCAGAAAGGCTGGTGGCAGTCTGTCAGTTTTCTGAAGCCAACTGTTCACTTTAAGTGCCCTCACTAGCAGCCATACGTTTTCACATGAGATTATCACAGGAAACTGCACATGGACTAAATTCTGACAGGTAATGGTCAAAATATAAAAGTTCATGAAATAACAAAAACTTCTGCCATAACGATCTGTTTGTTGCATTACATAGTTTGTTTTACTTAAACATCCAATACATTGTCTTGAAAATCTAAACCTGTGAAATTCCATAGCTTGCTATAGTATATTATAAGTCACATAAAGCATGTATTTAAAGTTGTCAATGAAAGGGCAAAGAGTCACCATTATTTGTTCTGTAGATTTGTTGTTTTGTAAAAAATGCATTTGAAAATTTGTGATTAGGCATGCTTCAGGATGTCTGATATTGATGTCAGTACCCCTTTGCTATTCCTACTATCACATTTTGAATTTTCATGTCTGTGCATACTGCATACTGTCTAAATGAAGCAGGGTTAGTCTGTATGGATCAAAAACTCACTATCTGCATTTATGATTCCCAGTTTTAGTACTTTTACCAGTAAAGATGCTTTTAATACATTTCGTATGTGATATAATGTCTGCTTGAGAGACCGATCTACTGGACTCACTGTCAGTATAAAAAAAAAAAACTGCATGCAATGGGCCTTTTTCTTCCCTTAGCAACTTTCACAGGTGTGTCAAGATGGTTGTAGTTTCCCAAAAGTGTATTGCGTATTGTCGTCATGCGTCATGAATGAAACAAGAAAATTTGCCAGCATTGTCATTTAGTGTCCTCAGGGAAATCATTGTTTATCACAAGGATTATTCACACTCAGACCAGGTCTTTGCAGAAAAAAGGTTTGAAGCAGTACCAGTTGTGACCTGTCTCTTTGGTTTGGTGTCACGTTTTCACATTAAATTTATACAGCAGGGAGCTGACTCCCAACACTGTTGAGGGGTACTTGAAAATACTCTTAAACAAAGGTGTCGTTTTAGCATACATTTAAGCCTGTATGTATTCAGTGGTGGTTGTTGGTAAGCTAGCTTGCATTTAATTGAATTTGAAAGTAGCCTTTGGTAAGGTTCAGGTATGTGGACACTTGTAGTCTCAATTTTTTGCATTTTTATATTGTTACATCATTTTAACCCATGGGCCTCAGAGTTCCCATGTTACTGCCAGTATCTGTCTCTAGAACAAAAACAAAAGTGTTCTAAAGAGCCAAATGTTCAGTTTGTTGGCCTGTATTTGTAACATCAAAACAAGTTCACATTCTCACAACAAACTATTACTCCCTTGGTTGCACAGAGCCTGAGTGAGCAGTATTAAACATCTTGTTTGTTCTGATGGCAAATGTAACCTCAGTTTTCTATCCATCACCACAGTTCATTTGTTCAGCTGTCATTTATAATGCAGGTAAAGAAGATGACAGCTTGCAAAAGTTTTTTAGCTAAAGTTTGTTTCCATACTAAATTCCTTGACATAGTAGTGGATAGTTCGGTCAGTTTGCACAGATATGTTGATTTTTCGTGTCACTTCACATAGCTAGTTATTGAAAGCCTGGTCTTGTAGGATAGCTATTCAGTTTTCCGCAATAAAGTCAGAATATCTGTGTTGCTGGGAACTTACAGGGGACCCTGTATATTTCGCAACAAGATAGCTAGCTAGTAACACGAGTGTAGCCTGCCGAGGGCTTTTACCTTGATTATTTTCTGCGATAGAATAGAAAGTTGGAATGTTTTGAAATGTGATATGTTTAAATGTGCACTAACAAAGGACCTTCCAGTCAGCAGTTACTTTTTTATCGTTTAAAAAGCTTTCAGTTATGTGATAGTGGCAGTATAGATGCATGTGTACATACAGGCAAGCAATGCTTGTTTATTAAAGAATTTCTGTGAAGTGCTAACATGCTGCGTTAGATCACTACAGTGAAGAAAGCATAAATCCATACGGGGAAGATTTTTCCCCACAGAACAGTTCTATTTAAAGTGCTACATTGTAAAATAAATGCATATAAGAAACCAGTTCAAAACTACATAAAAAGAAAAATGCACTGAATGAAAATGGAGAATACAGAATATATGCCTTTTAAGTCAGCTAGAATTTTGCCTTTTGAAATGGAAAGTCAAGGCACCAGTAAACATGCTGACAGTTTCCATTGTGGCCTTCATTTCAGTGTTGATGAATTCACCCGTGTTCATAGGCAAATGACAAGGGGAGATGGTAGGATTTGTGTCCTGTTGTAAATTTTTATAAAGCGTATTTTTTTTTTCAGATTTATGCATTTAAAACACAGCACACCAAGGCAAAGAATAAATATTTTTTTGGAAGGTGGAGAAAGTGCAGTGGCAGAATGCTTAAAACAAAGGAAAGCGTTCCAAATTACCTAGCTTTTGAGAGTTGCACAGAGTGTTTGTCCTTTATATGAGAGATTCTGCATTTCAAAGCTGGCTTCGGCCAGATGTTTTCCTCTGAGCGGGCACGAATGGGATTATATTCTTACTGTCCATGGATTTCGGCTTTTAGGATTATGGGCTTGGGTCAGTGATAGTGCTATTTTTCGTCTTTTCTATGATCCGACTTTAGCCATACGGAATTTACAATAATGCTGTCATACTAACAAGGCTCATAATTTCAGACTGTGGTACACTCGAGGGAATTCCTCTTGCAGTGCAGTCTCCCTTGTAACACCAATAAATGGGTCTGTTTAGCACTGTAGAAGATTTGTAATGAAATGCGTAGTTTAAATGTATGACTAAAGAAAAACAAAATCCAGATTAATGCCAGTTGCATCAGTCTTATCTGAGGATCTTTGAAAATAACCAACATTATTAATTAGCTTCTAAATAAATGTTTTGAAAGTTTAATAAAGCGGCAAAAAAATCCTCAAACACTGATGTAAATTTCGGGGTTGGAGTGCTTTTTGAATTCCTCACGCATCTCGTGACACAGAACACAAGGGCCAAGGCCCCTCAGGGCACAACAGCGCCTCCTAGTGACTGCGAAGGCACCTGATGAATTGACGTCAGCGAGTGACGTGCAGCTCCTCCAGGTGGCAGCAGCTCACCTGTTCGACGCTCCGTGGCGTGTTGCACGTTAGCCTTTGGCATAGTGTGTGTCACATTTTCAAAAACGAGGAATTGTGGGTAGGCGAGGTCAATCCCGCTGGTCATTAGGCCAGGCAGTCCGACCGAATGCTGAAATGTACAGTGCTTGTTCTGTTTCAGGCTCCGAGATTGGTTAGCTAGCTGCTGTTGTATAAATGGAAAGATTGTGTAAAGGAAACATACATCCAAGAGGTAATCCTATCACAGATGAGCAGTGCCACACTGAATCATGAATGTTTAATCATGACACAGTAGGCAAAACTGAAATAGAGTGACCGTTTCCAGCCGCAGAAATAAGTATCCTATAATACGCATCTGTCTGCTGGGCAGATTGCCTTGTGAGGAAACAGTACCCAGGATGTGTAGACAGCAGCTTACTGTTAAGTACTTATGAATCACCCATGAGGGCTAAGGTGTACACACACTGACTGACTAAAAAAGGATATGTTCATTGAAATTGGGCAGGATATCTTGAGTTAGACCTGCATCTCAACCCTAGTCCTTTTTGATAGAATTTGTTGTGGTAGTTGATTAGTACAGCGCTAGCACTGATTTCCTCAGAAACAAATGTATGCCTGAGACAGCCATGCAGACAGCTGACTGCACTCGCTAAATATGCACAGACATAAGACTTATGCTAGCAGAAATATTGAAAAGAAATGGCATACAGTTTTCCTAGCTTGAGAAAGTATGCAAGAAAGAGTCTGAAGAGCATGGGTTTAAGGCTTTAGGCTAGTCCTCGTTGCAATGAAACATTTGAGTAATGATAAATTTACCAGTTGAGCCTGGTTAGCTGGTCACGATTTGGCTTTTAGAATCAAAATGATTTCTTTGCATTTTACGTGTGCTGCTCATTTCATCCATATGCACCTCTGTCTGGACTGACTTATGATATTGATGGTCAGTTTCCACTTTCTGTTCCTAGTGGTGTGGCTACAGTGCATAGATCTGAAAATCCATGAATATTTATGTGGCAGGTACATTATTTTGCATTCATTAGATTGTGAACAAGTTATGCTTTTGCCTTGCTGATGGAAATTTTGTTCAGGGGATCTGTGCTTTGTGTTCCTTCCGAATACAGTGGCTGAATTCCAGCTTACCTCAGTTGCCACCGGTGTTTTCTTCCCTATCGTAGGATGTCAGCGGATTGCTCTGTCTCAGTGTTTGCATTTCGTATTACAGGTTGATGTCCACAGAGCTTGAATGCTGCTATTTTAAGCACCGGTAAACTTTGTGCTTGTCCAAACTCATTTTAAGGCTCAGAGTGTAACGGTAGGGGAGGCATGCACTGCCATGGCCTGGAAATGAGGAAGCTGTAGCCTGTCTGTTTTGTTGTCTGCCGCTTGTAGTAAGGCCAGCTTGCATCATTGACGGAAGGAGGAGGGTCAAGTTCTGGCCTTACAGGACATGGTTTCTTGCTGGCCAACTGTGTGCATGGGCTAGGAGTCCTTTCCGCTGATTTAGAAAAGTATTGAATAGTTTCAGCAACTTAATACATTTAGTTTGGTTGCAATTCTATCATCCCTGCTCCACAGAATTCTCCAAGTATGCTCCAAGTGTAGCCTGTATATTAATTCTGCTCATGTACTTGTTTCAGTTCACTTTTCAGCCCCTTTCTTTCTTCATTTCTCTCTCTTCTGTCTCTTCTACAAAGTTGCTGTTGAAGACTCTGTCTGTATTTTGTTCCATTAATAGTTTTCAGAATCTAACACATTTGTCCCAGCCCTGTCTAAAGTCAAATATTTACCTTTTGTCTGCTAGGTAAACGGTTCAAAAGTTCAACAGTGTTTTTACATGCGGCTCCAAAATTTAATGAAGAAATAAAGCCAAAAATATGTGTGAATTGTTAGCTAGATAATGGGTTAGACCTAGTGTCAGAGTAATGCAAGACAAATACTTGCGTAAGTAATAGTACAGTTACGATGACCTCTTACAGTGAAGTTTATTGAAGGCCCAGACTTTTTTGAGAGAATCTCAGAATTCAGTTTACTTCTGTTCCAAGTTGGACATGGGGTGGACTATCATGCAGGCAGCAAGCGAGAGAAGTAAGATGGTAAACTGGATGCACGTTTCAGGACAACTCGGTAGCCAGTTAGATGGCAAGTGCTGTGCAGACTTGAATAATATAATCATAGCGTCTCAGTGTGACGACTGCTTCACTTGTGAAGGAGCTCTGAACGCAATCCTCCGGTGCGCTCTCACGCTAAGCAACAACTATTTAGCGCAAGTCAAACAGTGCACCGCAGTCAGTTGTTGTGCTTTTTTGGAAAATAAGCGCTGCTCCAGTGATGTCATGCACGCAAATTGCAGGCACCTGACAAATGGAGTAAGATGAGGAATCCCTGGCCGGCCTTCCTGTCACTGTCCACATAACACATAACATTCAAAGCCAATTTGCTGTGCTGCTGTGAGATCCTGGTGATTGTCAGGCTTACAGTTTTTTGTTATCTTTCTTGACAGCCGGATATTTACTGAGGCAGTTTAGGTTAAGTACCTTGCTCAAAGGTTCAACGGCGGTGGTGCTCCTGGGAATTGAACTGGCAGCCTTTTGAGTTACGAGCTCTGCTCCTTAAGTGCTATGCCACACTGCCGCGAACTCTGCCAGCCCACCTGCAGCGTGTGAATGCCTTCATGATACTTGTTGGGACTGTAGGATTTCCCTGGTGTTGAGAGAATGAGTTTTCATGAGCTCTAAATCATGTCATCAGCTATTTGCCTGATCTGTGGTCTGCAATGGCAAATAGTCCCTTTTTTAAAACTTTATAGAAGAAGTGATTAACAGCATATGGTAGCTCCACCCATGAAGGGAGTTTATGAAGCCCCAACCTCCCCTTCCTTGGTTTGGAAAATTGAATAGCCAGTCAGAGCTGGCATTTAACTAGACACGTTCTGATTAAGTACCTGTGCACTATCATTTAGCCAGCTGCCGAATTTTGAAAAAAAATAAAAATCCTTGTCCAAATGCAGTTTCCATTTCTTCTTTCTTCTCCCCCCCCCCCAGGGTTTCCTAATATCAGAGATCAGAAGTTTCTTGTAGCAAGACAGGGAAGGCACGTGAAAAGCCATTTTCTAGCTAGTTCCTTTTTTGCTTTGTCGTGTTGCTCATATCCAGTAATTTGAAGTGTTTGTTGCAAGAGGAACCCAGGTGTATTTGCTCATGCACCAGCAAGCAACAGTCCATCACTGCACTTAGAACATGGACAGCTGATTTGTTTACAAGGGCAGGTACAAGTGTGTGATTGTCACACTGCAGTCTGCCAAGATTCTAAAGATCGGCAGCATTAATGTTGCAGTGGCTGTGTGTGTCCATGGTCCGTGTGTAGTGGGGTCTCACTTGACATTCATTAGCAGTGTTCATTTGAAGATAACTTTATCACTTTGTTACAGTTTTATAGTGGAGAATATAAATGTCATGTGATACGAACAGGCAAGGTATAATTCAGTAGGCCTCTGCGCCAGACTTGCTGAAGTTACTGGTGAAATGTCACCTAAAGAGGGCACAAGTCAGCGGTATCTTTGCTGTGAGTTTCCTGTTCGCGCCACCCTGATGCCTGCACACACGCAGGAAGCTCCTAAATAAAAAGTAAGTACATGACATGTGTGCATTACAAGTGACGTGTGTATTAGAAGTGAATTATAAACGTAATCATAGAAGTACATAGAAAGCCATTCATCTCTAATTTGAATGCCCATCATTTTCTATAGGAGTGCATTGTTGAACATAATGGCCAGGTATTCTAATGAGATTAATATGAGATTAATATGTTTCGTATGAGTCGTGAGTCATCACGGCCTCCATTGCTGCCTTTTTCCCTTGTGGCATTTAAAATAACTGTCGTCTGGGCTGCAATCAGCGACATCACCTTCCTGTATAACCTGTTTGTCATGGGCCAGGTGTGCAGACGCTCAGTGTTGGGTGAAATGCTTCATGGGTAAAATCAACTCCCTGCCCATTTGTTAAAACGAAAGGAAATGAAGAGAAAGGGGGTCAGGTGAGGAAAGTGAAAAAAGGTCCCTCTGTGGTTTAATAGATACATTGTCACTCTGATGAGCTGTAGTATACGTAAGACTGTTTTGGTTGCAAAATTTCAGCCTCTGCACTTTCTCACATGGCAGAAAAGTGCTTGTGCTTACCCAGGCCATGGTCTTTTTTGTTTTTTTTTTTTTAATACAGAATTTTAAGTTGTTCCAAGCAGAAGTTGTAATTATAAGGTATAATATTGAAAGAAAATGAGAACTTGTAGGCCTTGTGGTTACAGTGCCACAGGACTTGAAGAGGTGAGGCTGGCGAAGCCAGTCTTCCTCATAAACAGGACCTTGCATTAGAACTAGCTTACTGCTCTGTTTCATCTATGAAAGAAATTCCATACAAAAACATACTCAGGTGAAATGTTACCCTGCTGCTCTTTAAAGTGCAATACAAATTTTGGTTGAAGTTGCCAGCTTCAAGAACTTTTTTGACTTATTTGACATCCCTTTAAAATACATGTTTGAAAAAAGCATATGCCGTGGTAGGTTAAAAAGACTCGGTAGAAGTCTACTCATTAGGCCATCATTACATTTCAATAACAACATAAAATCAGGTTTTTGTCCAGCCATAGCTGTGTTAGTGCTTGTCCACCTAGTAAAACTCAGAAGATTGGCAACCATGCATCAAGTATTAAGCTGGTAAGTCACATTCACTGTGTTCTTACAGCATTTCAATCCTTTGAAGGGTAATCTCAGTGAAAATCTAAAATGGTCTTCTGAGAGTGGTATTCTGTACCATAGTCATAATATTTCAAAGCAAGAAACTGGTTGCATTGTGGAGAAATCTCCATTTCCTTACACAAGAATGCCATGGTCTGGTGTCTGCAGGTGACCCGCCTCCTCGTCCCACACTGTCCAGGCCTTCCAAGCAGGTACCTGACCGTACACTTTTTATTCAGTTGTTGGCGGTTCTCGTAGTCCGGGCTCCCTTGTATTCCGCTTCCAGTCTGCCTGCGATCCTTAGAATGTACTGTGAAGCCATTCACATCTCCCCTGCCTGTTAACACCAGGGCTCGACATCAAGGGTCACCCACATGCCTGGGACAGCCAACTTTCACTGATCAAAAGGTTTTGGCAGCCATTAGGTGTTGCCTGGTTGCCCATATTGGCAACCAAAATATCAGTAAAAAAACAAAAAAAACAAAAAAAACTAGCCCTTTAAATAAAACGGTCAGACTGTCTCCTCTCACATTGCCTTGCAGTGGCGATCTGTCTTTACAATATCATTTTTCATCACTGACAACCTCACAATATTATCTCCTCCTGTCCTCTTTAAACCTGACAGTTTGTATTTACATCTGAAAAAACTTCAGCATCCGAAAGCCCTTATGAAGCCCTTGTGCAAAATCCTTATTGTAACTGTTTCATCTAGCAGGTTTCTAATTCATAGCTCTTCGGCTGCATCAATACACGGACACTGACTGGAGCAGCCAACATATCTCTGGTTGGCCTGCCTCTGTGGTGTGTATCACTAATTGGTACTTGTGGCAGTTTTGAGGTTGAGCTGTGGCATCTTTTACTCGTGAGCCACTAGCAGTAGCAAGCAAGCGAGCTAGCTAGGTGTGCCTAGAGTTTGCTACCTCCCCAAAGAAAGACAACAGGAATTATTTAGTGTATTGATTTGCCCTGCGATGGGGCAAACTAATTTTATTTAGCTTGCTATCCTGGTTTTATTACTAGCTATCTAGCTAGCTAGTTACTTCACATTTACCTTGGTTCAGTTGTTGTTGATGTTTAAGAAACGTGCATATTCATGAAGTTATTTAGGCTACAATGGTAGGTAATGGTCAAACATTTTTGACAGAGAAAGCTCTGCATACACATTATTTTGCATTTTTCACTCATGTGGGCCAATGGCTAAGAAATGGGCTAAACATCTACTTTCCCCTTACAGGCATCTGCCTCCTTGTGACCTTGATTTGTATTAAAAAGAGATTTTCACTTGAGGAGCAAAATCTTGCCAGCCTCCGGTTTTCTTTCCCCTGAACAGTCTTGACACGATTGGACGTTATTATTTTATGTGTTGCTAATGTTATTAGCCTAAAGAGAAGGATCAAAATGTTTGTATGTACTTATATTTCAATAAAAAAGACAACAAGAAATAAGACATGACAGCTGAATTTGACCAAATGGCAAATTCAGCTGAGTGTTCTCTTGTTGGCTTTTTACCTTTGCAGGTGGTTGAGGGCTGTAGTGTTAAAACATGACAATTATATTGTCTGTTTGGGCCGAAAGAAACTATTAACTGGTTACCCAGCCAGGCATCGTATTGAAAAGTGTCAAGCCCTGTAACACAGCAGAAAGGTAAGACACAAGCCAGCTGAGCATGCAGGGAGAGTGTATGTACAGCTTAGCCAAGCATTTGGTGCCTGTATGCTTTACAGTGAAGAACAACGGTTCTCAAAGATGAGTAACAGCACTGTGATTTGCACCGAGAGCTGGATCCCTGGCCTGTGGGCTTTGGACGAGGGTTAGACACCATGAAGCTGGTCAAGATCAGACTAAAGGATTTCAGACAAGCTTTTCTTTCCTGAGTTGTTAAACAAATGGGATTTTTAATATGGTTACCTGTCATAGTTAAGTAAAAGGAACAGCATTATAAGATCTGTGAAGTCCGCTTTTCTCACCTCTATACACAACATGAGTAAAGCTGCAAAGTAATGTATGGTACAACATTACTAGCATGCTTTGCCTATAGACCTCTTAGCCTCGTGACAGGTACTTTAATGCTTTCTGGTGTCATGTGGAATTTGATAATTGATGTCATGTTTATCGCACCTTACACTTTGATGGTCTCAGCTAATCAATATTCAATGGCTTTCTTATTTTTTGTGCAGGTGTTCTTTTAACCTTAACTTAATGCTTGGGTTTGGGAATTGAAAACCCGGGGTTCGAAGGGAACAATAGTCTGCTAAGATGCGAAAGGCGTTTACCACTTTCACTTTTGTAGTTGGGATTTCACTTGGCACAGGTTTATGGATCCCTGTTTGACCCACTCCATTTTGAGAGACAGAGGAGCCAGGGCTCTCAGACTGACAGACTTCTGTGTTGGCTGCTTTTAATGCTCAGGTTACCACACCTTCTTCCCGTTCCCTAGGGGGTTAATTAGCAGCTCTCCTCCCAAATGTCCTCTGCCTGTACGTTCTGTCGTCTAATCTGTCTCTGTCCTTCAACACTGCCCAAGCCTCTGATCCTCTTCTTGACACCTTAATATGTCCCCTCTCCAACCAAGGGAGGCTGGCTTCGCTCTACCTTCCACCGCTGTCCTCTCCAGCGAGCTCCACCCCTTCGACCTGATTGGCTGCCAGATCTAGGAAAAAAAGGGAAGAATTTTGACAGACGTTACAGCAAGTTCTTTATTCAAACCAACACCCCCCCCCCTCCTTGAAGAGTTCTGATGAAGTTGACTGTGAGAGCCAGAAAGTAGCTGCCCATTAGGAGGAAGTGTGAGGAAATACGGGAGAGGCTGTGCTTATGGATCGTTGCGGTTCAGATTGAGCCACATTTCAGCGCTCGCCCGGCAGCACAAATCTGCTTAGGGGGGATTGATTTCGATCAGAGCCGAGGATGGCATTTGGATTACTAATAAATCATTTTGTCTTGTTGATTAAGTGTAACCACAGTTTCACTTAATGTCGCAACACAGCGCTCAAGCAAACACTGAGAGAAGTTGGGCCATTGAGCACATAAGGATTCAATTAGACTGATTTGGGCAGCAGGCAGGGCTGTAGTTAAGGAATGGGAGATGAACTGAATGCCACCCAGAAGATAGCAGATTTGAATCCCACGCCAGGCCCTACTGTTTTTACCTCACCTCCATGCAGAAGGGAACGTCTGCTCTGTCCTAATTGGTCATTCTAAAAAAGCACAATTAAGGGGTTTCCTTTGACTAACTGCGGAGATGATTTGAGAAGCGTTGCTTCTCACAGCTCGTTATGGAATATTGTGCTAGTTATGACACCTGAAATGTGCACAGCTGTCTACAGGCAAATAAGTAAGCGAGCTGTGGTGTGTGGCCCCCATTGAGTATTTCAGCACAGCTGAATTTCACTTCCTTTCCCCCCGTCAATGCGTTGTGTCCGAGATTGCAGAACTAATGGAACTAGAAGGACTGAGGTCGGCTTCCCTCTTGCCCGAGCGCTGTCCGCCTCCTCTCTAAAAATAGACTGGCAGAAAGTGCTTATATGCAGCCCATTTCATACCCACTGTGGCTGTGTGCCATTGTCACGTTTACCCATTATCACCAGTCAAATCAAAGGACTTTCTCCCCAGCAGAACTCATTTATCAGGGTCTATTTTGAGCCGGCACTTGTGATTTGTGGTCGTTTTTTTTACAGTTAAGACGTGTTTTGCAGTGTGTTTTGACCATTGTCATGATGAATAGAAATGGGCAATGTGCTTAGCTGGGCGTGTTTAATTCGTTCCTATCCAAACCTGTCCATAGGACAGATTAAGTCTGTATCCAGGTCACACGTGTTGCAGGGGAAAGCTAGCTGGCCCTGATGCTGTGGACTCTGTAGGTGTGAAGTGTGGAGAGGATGGAGAGGGAGAATTAACTACATTAACGCGACATATTTTTATCAACAAGATTAGAGGATTTGGACTCATCGACTAGGCACAGACCCAGTTACCTGAGCCGTCCAATCAGAAGGGAGCGTGCAGCGGAGAGGTGGCTAATTTGTTCCACTAGCGAAGGTGTTCATTATTAAGGTGTCCAGCTGACGAGAACTTTGGGGGACTGCTTCAAAGGAGAGCGTTAGGTAAGGCACAATTTGTTAGTCTAACCTGAAACAACCAGTAATCAGTCCTACTCTCAAATCGCAGATTTTAAGTGGTTGGAAGTGATTTTTGGCCAACTCGTGTTTCAGTAGCTTCTGAAATTCTGTCTGGATCAGTATGTGGTTGCAGTGAGTGTCTCACTGGCAAAAGACCGAACCTCTGCTTCACCCTATGGTGCAAACTTTGTAGAAAATCCTCTTTTAAATCTTGACAGTTTTAATCTGGTTGAAATTAGGGGTGAAAGTGGTGTGCGCTGCGCAGCATAATTTCTTGTGGGTCGTCAGTGGTTTGTTTTTTTTTTTCTTTGTGGAATGACATCAAAGGGAAAATAAAACAATATTTGTGTTTTGAGAGATGAAGCAAATGTCATCTTGGTGTTTTTCATTCCAACTTGCTGTGATAGACGTTTTGTCGAACTGTTTGTCCATACCATACTATCTTAGAGGAACTTCCCTCTCGATTCCGTAAAGTTTACACTTTGTCACAGAAAAACTTTACGGTATGAAAATTGTAGCCTCGCAGCTGTGATATTAATATTGATGTTATTGATATCAAAATTGTATGACATTGACTGTACCGTCAGTGCAAAACATTGCAAAAAGTATTGTAGCATCTTGTCATTCTTACTGTACAATTAATTTTGCCTCACTTACTACAATTCTGTGCACCAACACATTTTCCATCAGCAGCCTGTGCATTCATAAGTTTACTTCTAAATTTCTTGGTGTCAGTGGTCAGTGGTGCATCTACGTATCTGAAGGATTGGGGTCAGGAGGAGAGCCGCTGCTTTGAGGATCATCAGCAGCTCTGGTCTTAACCGGATTTGGCTGGAGGAGCTGAATCAACTGTGTCCTGGGATTAGGCGAATGACATTGGGAGGAGAGGTGACGAAGCAGAGCCGGGGGGGGGGGGGGACCAAGGGCAGAGACCTCCGGGCGAGGGCCACTGTTTTCACCCGCCTTCCCTCACCTGTTACCTGGGGGAAATAGGTAGAGCAGCGCTCAGCATCTTTCTTGGAGAGGTTACCAGGCAACATCAGTGCCATTGGGTCCTAGTGATCCTTGTTTTGGTTGGCAGAGAAGTACTGTATATTGCATGGAATGATTTCCCCCTCCACAGCTATTCCATAGAGGACCTGTCTGTATGAGTCAGTCCACCTCCAGTTCTCTTTATGACAAAAGATTTTTCAGATTTAAGATTTCAGTTTTCACATTGCTTGCAAGAAAATGTGGTTTTGGACACCAGAATAGCAGCAGAATCCAGTTGCTTGGTAACCAGTACAGACCAGCAATGGCATTTTGATTCTTAAGCAGGAATTTGCGCAAGGACTGTGCTCAGACAAGTATTGGTGAAAATTCTGACTTAACAATGAGTTTGGATGTGGACCACCAGAATTGGTACTTTTGATTATTATGGTTAAGTTTATAGTATTTTCTGGGGTGCAGTGCATTTTTATTGTCTACATAAATAATGAGACACACACACCCTTTTATGAAGGGAACTTGCAGTTTTAAGCTGATCATAACATGTCAAAATGAGCTTTACTTGGGCATTGCAGTACATAAGATCGTGAGTAAAGATCACTCCAGAATAATAAAGGGCATGGACTGGCCTGTGTTCATTGTTAAGCATCTCCATTGGTTAAAGAATATGAAGAATAATAGAGTAATACAGTTCACCACGCTTAATGTCATTTTGTTTCTGCCAGCTTGTGGACTGTAGGAATGTAATATTTTTTGTTGAGCAATTCTGAATCACAAATTAGTATTAGTAGTAGTAGTTGGGAAGCATGTAGTAATTTTCTGAATGCATTTAGTTTGTGTGTTACTTGAACTGTTAGTAACACAGTTCAGAAATTGTCAAAAAGTAGGCTACCTTTAGGCCTCATTCTTATGAATTACTTTAAGTAACCTACCTAATACTAATGTGGCCAGAAATGAAGTTACTGGAAAGTAGAGTTTTGATACCAGGAAACATCTACAGTTTCTCTTGTGCATTAATTTAATAACTCAATATTAGTGAAATAGTGATTTTTTCCAATTCAGCACTGCATACTGACATTTATGGATACTTCAGCTGAGCATTGTACTGTGTACTACAGAAGTGTAAAATCAGACTCGTTTTCAAATCTTTTAAATTCAAAACGATTTGATCAAATAGCTCAAATCAGATATCCTAGGTGATTATTTGAGTACATCTTTTTGTCTCTGAGCAGTCTAACATTTTCAGCATCCTTTCAAATCCAACCCATGACATAATATTAAATAACTGTTTAAAATACTGTTGTGTGATACATTCCGTGGCATCAGAGAACTTAAAACTTGAATACTCAGTTTATCCTGTGTCTACAATGCATTTCACACAACATGTAACCTTAGTTTCTGTGTCTGAGGGTTTGAATATGAGCAGGCAGGGTTGCATTCTGCTCTAGGAACAAGCGATGGCTTTTAACAATGACTTTTTTTTTTGACAGGTATGGGACAACAAAACAAACAACAAATGTAGCTGGCGAGCTAACTAAAACGAGTTCTCTCTTATTATTGGATGCTAGCTAATAGTTTGAATGCACAGATGCAAGATGAGTTGTTGCCGCTGATTGATACAATGCCAATTCCACTTACCTGTATCAGCTGATTTACTTATTAGATTGAGAGTGCACATGCTATTAAGAAGTGGTTTTGTTGCATCAGCAAAATTAGTTGTCCATGGTTGGTGACATGATACTGCCTGTTTCTATTCCTTGAGTTTATATATCTGATTTTTTTTTTAAATTATTGGTATTATTTTTAAATTGCCTGTCTGTTATTGTGTAATACATGTCCCATTGCCTTCACTGCCCGCCCGGCAGCTGTAGGAGTTGCTATGCCAGTGTGGTGTACTAAAGCTGTCTTCTCTTCCGTTCCTCAGAAAAGCCAGTGTTTCGGGGGCAGGAGTGAAGCGCACCGTTTTGCAGAGGAAAATGAGTGAACTTGACCAGCTGCGCCAGGAGGCCGATCAGCTCAAGAACCAGATCAGAGTGAGTCTCGCCCGGGCTCCCTACCCGGCTGTCCGCACATTGCTGCCAAAGTGTGCTGGATTCACACTGTTTGGTCCCGCGCTTCCCTTTTGGAAGCGTGTACCCACCAGTTTATTCCAACGTCCCCAACACATTTTTGAGATTTTACCGCAAAGATTAGAGCATTTGTTCATAGAGGATGTTTTTCAGTTTGTAGGTGATAAACATCCCAAAATCACTTCGTTTGTTGGTGCTTTAGAACAAGATTTTCCATAATTAATAAAATAAACAAGCACAACAAAGGCTCCTGAACTATATGTATTCATATGTAATCGTGTTTGAAATGTCATTTAAAAATGGTAGATCTTGTTATATGATCTGGTGACTAGCAGCAATTGCAATTGAAGAGATTTTGATTTATGAATTGATTAACTGAGAACACACGCAGATTATTAAATAGTACAAGATTATTAAATAATCTTAATAATCTTGAGAGTCCCGGCGCTAGATCTGACTTTCTGAGAAAATAGTGACAGGAGAGCTACTGTTGTTGATGGATTTGCGTAATTAACAAGCAAGTAAGTTTAAATAACCATCACAGGTTGGCGATAAATTATTTTCACTTGGACTGCATCAGAGATAGCTCCTCCTTTGTGAACCTTACATGAAATAATTTGGTTTTCATAAACTGAATATAAACTGAATGAGATGTTGGTTTTAAGACATTATTTTTATTACCAAAATATTTAATGATACCTGATCACCTAATTCTTAAAAGTATTTAATAATTGCAATGGTAATGGTATCATAGATAGATCACGAGAGTTCCTCTCTAGCATAACTGTGGATTACCTATTAGTCCTACAGTTACATGTTTTCACAAGTTGCAAGAAAAATGCGACTTGCACGTTACAAAATTAGAAAAATTCTGCGCTCTAGCTAGACTGCAGTGGAAAACTTATTAGCCTGCTACGGGCATGTTATAAATAACTTCGAAAGATTACGACGAGGAACGAGTTTAATTCCTTCTCAAGGAGGGGTTTATGACCGATTAGGTTTTAGCTATGACTAGTTTATCAGGTCAGTCAGCGATTCGTTGGAATCTTTGTCAACAACATACATATGAACCTGAATAAATACGCTTGTCAAGAACTGATGGCTGCAACCTGACAGGCGGAGCGGCCGCACGTGGGCTTCACCTGCAGGCTGCCTTATTGAAACTGAGCTGCAGCCCCGCATAGCATCAGCAGCTTGTCCTGTTCTCTTCCATCTACAAAAAGGCACGCAGGCACACGATAGCTCAAGATAGGCACGTACAAATGCAACGTTCGATTTAGAAACCCAGGGCAGTCGTTTGGACGAGGATGTGCTTCCTCTGCAAGCGATCACTCTCCCCATACGTCGGGGGCTGGCCAGTCAGTGCGACACCAGCCGACAGACTGGCGGCATAGAACGTCAGGATGTCTGTTCATAGAACTGCAGACTGGCTTGGAATTGTGCGGTACGGGGAAGGAATCCACAACCGCAAACTGAGCGAAAACAAACCCCAAATATCTGGTCAAATTTGATGATACATATGACATAGTATTGATTACGGGCTGCCTGTTGTGCCGTTAACGTGGTTGCCTTGTGTTTTTTTTGACATGTCTCAAAATCGGTCAGTCGTGAGATTGTGTGCCTCCTCAAAGTGGATAGTCTAGGTTTAACTAGTGTACGTTTAGGCTACCAAAGTGAAATGGCCCTTAATGGCTATGTTGTCTTTCCAGCTCTGTTAATGGCTGGTCAGAGCGGGTGCCAGGTCAGAGACAGAGTGGACTGTGTTTTCCAATTAAAAAAAAAAAAAACAAACCAACTAACCCTACAGCCATCCAGTATATTGTTGTAGATTAGAATAAGAGCGGACTTCTCTAGCGGTAAGCGAATATACGTCTGTTTATTTTAATTTTGCAATGGCTTCAGATCTCCTGAATATATCATTTGAGGCGTACACGAAACATATTGTGCATTTTTGAATTTGAATTTTCCCCCATGTTCATCACGACTGTGTGTTTGTGAGGGATTCCTGTGACCACAGGCAGGACTGAACTGAGAGGCTGCTGCATGGAAAACCTCAGTTTGGTCTTCCATTGTAAAAAAAAATGCATGTAGGCTACCCTCTCATCAATGACTGACTCCAGTCATAATACACTAATAACCTCAACTGAACTAGATCACAGGAGGGACAGGAAGTTCATGTTGTTCTTTAAACTAGGATTAATCTTTAGCAGTGTTTCTTTGAACAGATGTGTTGCCAGCAGCCTGGGTTGCGTCCTTAATGTAAACAGATTTGCCCAGGGTAGGGGATTGCTTGCAGGTTGTGTGTGTGTGTGTGTGTGTGTGTGTGTGTTCTTCTGGAATCAAGCCAAGCAGGACTAGATGGGTACAGAAACCCAAACAAAGGCTTTATATTAGAAGTATGTTTAAGGAGGTTTTAAATTGCTACAGTCATGCAACAAGATGGAGGAGGGAGAAGAAGGAAAATGTAGATGTATGTGAAATCTGTTTAGGGGGGCTGTCTTCAACTGTTCTTGAATAACGCAAATCGTAGCACTTTTTACACATTTGATGCATTCCAGCATGTAAGCATGTGTTTAACTTTTGTGTATTTTTATATACAATTTTCATTGATATGTAAATACCTTTACATACATTGTTTACTTTTACTGCTTAAATTGTACACTAGGCAGCGGTGGTATAGTGGTAGGGAGCAGGGCTTGTATCCCAGAGGTTGTTGGTTCCGTTCCCCTCTTGAGCACTGCTGATATACCCTTGTGCAAGGTACATATCCCAGAACTGCCTCATTAAACATCCAGCTGTATAAATGGATATCGTCAAAATTGTAATGCAAAGCACAACTATTGTGGACTTAATTCCTTATTGTTTCGTGTATTCACTTTCTTCAGAATGGGGAAACTTATGATGTGCAATGTATTCATTTGATTCTCTGTGTCCCTTTTCTTGTAGGATGCCAGGAAAGCATGCGCTGATGCCACCTTATCTCAGGTAAGAGCCTCACGAAAACGATCACCGATCAGAGACTGATCACGACGAGCAACAGGATTCTGCAGCTGAATTTCTGTCCGCACGTCGGCGCGTGAGTGACGCACACGAGGGTGAACCCGGTGATAAGGGTCACAATGCCCGGTGACGGGAGGATATTTTTTATATTAGATATAAGATGATATTATAATATTAAGCCACAGGATGCTGTACTTGTCACATACTAGTGTACTGGTGAAAGGTCAGTCAGTTCCTTGCAGTCATCCAGGCTCTGTACAGTGATAGCGTTGCTCAGCATTGGTCTGCAGCACACAGTGCTGTTGCTTGATGCCCATCTGCACAGGAATTGGAAACGTTACGTGTTCTATGCTTCTTGTTTTGCAGATCTCGGCGAATGTCGACCCCGTTGGCCGAATTCAGATGCGCACTAGACGAACACTGAGAGGGCATCTGGCTAAAATCTATGCCATGCACTGGGGCAGTGATTCGAGGTAATCAAAGAGCTGAATTGTTACTAAATTCAATTTTGTTTTGCCCATTCAAACCCCCCCCCCCCCCAAAAAAAAGCCAGGAAAGTATGATGCCTCTTGGAACATATTATATCCTCCTTGTACTTTATGCTTTGAGGCAGCTCAGAGGTTCCACCTGCAAGCTACTCTCAGTAAGTGCTGAAATGACAGCAGGAGTCAGCATTTTATCACATCACCAACAGGAGTAATGAGGGTCCCTCAAGGGAGGGATGCTCAAAATCATGTAAAAAAAAAAAGTGTCTTGTCATTTTTTTTTTTTCCATTCTGTTTGGTCTTTTTGTTTTTTTTCTGGGGGTAATGAGTCGACAATGCATTTTTGTCTTTGTGCCACATTTTATGAAAAGGCCCCTTTATGAATTATAAGTTATTTAAATTTAATTGGCTGTCCATATAGTCAAATGCTCATTTCAGAGTTAAAAAAAAAAAGTATTTTTACATACGGCTTGCCCTAATTAGTTATTTTTAGCCTGTCCAGGCATTTAATTGGGCACATGGATTTTCTCATTAAAGCCCCGTTCATAATGAGTGTCTGTTTCCCAGACTCCTGTTGCAGCAGGGGTTGAAGGTAGGGGTCAAACGAACTACCAGGCAAATTTGATTAATTTTCCCATTTCATACCTCAGTCTGCAGGCAGGGTCTCTGGAGGCCAGCCCACTTTAAAAGGAATCCTGCAGCAGGGTTGGATAACAACCCCTCACTCAGTGTTGGGATTGAACTGGAATTGAATGTACAAACTGTTTTTCACCAGAAATGAAAATTGGTCTTGACTGTATTTAAATTTAATTAGTTAACCGTAGCAACATGTAATCGGAGTGATTTGATTTTGTCCCGCTGTTGCATTAACGCACTGTGAGCATGCGCACGTAAAACGTAATCGCAATTTAATTTAATTTAAATCGCGATTCCCTGGAAGCATCTTCTATTAGAGGAGAGGGGGCAATGCGAGGGGGGGGGTTAATCGTGATTTATTTTTGGCAAGAAATTGAGTAGTTCTGGAATGATTTTAATTTATTTTCTGTTCTGAAATTTCAATTTCTTGGAAACGGGCCTGACTCTTCCTCTCAAAATCATTCCCCCCTCCTTATCTGCGGTGTTTGGAGGAGAGGAGGCCAGCAGTGAATGTTAGGCCTCTACTTTACATTAAGTCACACTAATACCTATCTTTGCTGTACCTACAGAGGTACTACTGTGTAACTATATGGCTACTACTAAGACATACATCAAGATTATTATACAAGTGTAATACACAAGGCTCACAGAGTTTTAACATTAAACTGTGTTTGTAGACAGTACCTGTACTGTACCTAAACAGATTGTAAAGTGAGACCGAATGTCTGAATGTGACCAACACCACAGTTTGCCCGT
Source organism: Megalops cyprinoides (assembly GCF_013368585.1). Taxonomy (NCBI): domain Eukaryota; kingdom Metazoa; phylum Chordata; class Actinopteri; order Elopiformes; family Megalopidae; genus Megalops; species Megalops cyprinoides. Next base: position 7,139,057 of record NC_050588.1, on the reverse strand, counting down.
CCTACTTAAAAGGAGTTGTAAGAGGATTTCTTGAGAGCTCCAGAGTCCTGTTTGCTTTTAACAGACCTTTTCCATTAGTACATTTCCTAGTTTAGTATTCCTCTTCCTTATTTATCACTACTGTTTCATTTTTACTTTTTAATTATCCTCTTACGTCAGATCTTTAAGCAAGTGAGGAAATGTTACATTTTCCTGAATGTTTCAGATGCACAAGCCAAAAGAATTACTGCTGCCCTCTCACTGAACCTGCAGCATGAGCAAACTTTGTGACTAATACTAAATAAAGCCCATGCTTTTTTGAATAAAATAAGAGCACATCACCATAGTCTTCTCCTTTAAAATGATAGTTGCTTATGTGATTGTAAATAACAAAATAATCACCAAAGTAAAAAAAAAAAAAACAACCACATGAGACAAAAAGATGTCTGTAATATTAAATTTAATATTACAAACATCTGCTGAGCCCAGTGCCATATCCTGCATGTCTCTTGCATATACTATTTAGGTGCACAAGTTGTTGCCTCCCAAGATATCAAAACATTGCAAATACCATGAATTTGCATATGAAATTGAAAGGAATGATTCTCAGTTACAGTAATCCAATGCACACAGTTTCAATTACTCCTTATTCCTTTCCCAAGGTAGTATAGGATTAAATATGAAAGGTTTTCATTGACCAGCATTCCTGATGTGGTTTGCAGCTAACAACAATTTTGGTGAAACATGACAGAAATGTTATCCTCACCGAGGAAAGTGGAAAGTAATTAATAAATTTCTGGCTATGAGGTCAAAGGCGAAGGCCACAGAGGCTCCTGATAGGTTGCGAGTCTCCTGTCTCTAGCTTCACCAGAACCACGGAAGTACGTAGCGCAGATATAATAGAGCTAGGCCCTTCTCTGTTCTCAAACGGGTATCTGCCCATTCACCAAGCTCTGCCTCAGCCGGTTTTTCCAGTCTGACAGGGCATCATGGTCCATGTTGCGTCTTGCTTTTTTTTTTTTTTATCATGTTTTGCCAACTAGGTGTTCATTCAGGAGATTTAGACCAGCACCACTAGCACAAACAGACTTGTTTGTTGTCTTGCTGTGGTGGAGGTGATTTTTCCTCGACCCCCGTCCCCCACTGCAACGATGTACCAGTTCTCACGTCCTGGGTTTTTGCATTTCAGATAAATTAATATTTGTATAATGTTCTCAGAGATTTTTAAGTGTTTGGTTCTCGTCATCATTTGAGCCAGTAAAGCTCAGATGTCCATGCCTGATAATGTAACAATCTTTAAGGCTGCAGATTTAGGTGTGTAGCTAGCTAGCTGCCTGATATGAAAAGGCATGTTACGTTTAGGTACTTGTGCATTTTCAGAATGAACAATTTCATCCTTATTAGCATAGATTTTGCTCCATTTTTTTAATATGTGTAGATTTACGCCTTAAAAATGCCCAAGCGTTCTCCTTTCTCCTGTTTGACCGTTCCACCCGTACATTCCTGGAGGGAGTGAACCACCCTGTTTCGCCCTAGCTGTTGAAGTGTCTGTCCCCCTGCTTCACAGTCCTCTTTTCTCTGCCCCACAGGCTCCTAGTTAGCGCCTCCCAGGATGGCAAACTCATTATTTGGGACAGCTACACCACAAATAAGGTAAGACCACAAATAGGCATCATTAAACTCCGGCTCTAGCTGCACCGTGCAGGAAGTGCGCCAAAGTGGAGTCCTTTCTCTAATAACTGTCACCAAGACCCGCTCTAACAGTGATATGTGTAATAATAGAGATGTTTAATGGACTTTGAGTACATTTCCCTTGCATAATGGAAATGCTGAAGCACCCACACTTTCAGCAGAACTTACTCTGAGTGCAAGGAACTGTTGGGCATCATTTCAGACAAGCGTTTTTCCCTTCTGACTCCACTGTGAAGCTGAGTGTTGGCAAAGCTGTCTTCAGTGTGTAGATGTCAGAGCAGGGTTGCAACTATCAACAGTTTCAATCGTTACATGTGAAATTTCTCTGAAGTTATGACGTTTCTAATTAAGAACTAACCTGGCTGAAGGGTTGAAGGAAAAACAGCTGGATACTGTAAATGTCCAGCTGTGATGGGCTGTGTTCCAGGTCACATGGAGACTTTGAGATTACAGCTGCATCACTAGTAGAAGCTATAAAACGTTAGGGGTTATTTGATAACGTGAGCTGGAAATTCTTCATTCGTCTCTGTGTACGGCCGCTAACCCTGCCGCTCCCGGTGCCCGCAGGTCCATGCCATCCCCCTGCGCTCCTCGTGGGTGATGACCTGCGCCTACGCCCCCTCGGGCAACTACGTGGCCTGCGGAGGCCTGGACAACATCTGCTCCATCTACAACCTGAAGACCCGCGAGGGCAACGTCCGCGTGAGCCGCGAGCTGGCGGGACACTCGGGTGAGGGGGCCGTCCGTCCTGTACCCACAATCCAGAAAATTCATCAGAAAAACCTCTTCTCTCTTCCTCATTACCACATGGTTCTGAATATCTGAATCAGAATTACCAAGGCCGGGCTTGCTCATTCAGTTAAAGAATTGTACGAAGGTTCAGTATTCACTGATAGTACTGGTTGACGCTAGGTCTTTAGTAATATTTTCTATCCTGGTTGTTACTATAAACTTGATATCATTCAGTGTCTGTACTGGTCTGTACAAATTCTGTAGTAATTTACTGGTGAATTTTAGCTGGAGAGCCAGAATGAGCTCTCTCACTGTAGCGCTTGGTAGAATTGTGAGGGGAGGTGTCTGCATTGGTATGTTTGGGACATATGCTTTCATTAAAATTTGAATAGAATTGCATTTTCTGTTTTTTTACTTAGGTTGCAACAAAGGCACTGTCCTTAAACCCAGTTTATATGAGGTTTCATGAATAACTTTGCAGCCAAACTTCATGCACATGTGGAAAAACAGCAAAAAAAATCTACATTTGTGTCTTGTTTGTGTATTAACAAATTATGGATTGAACTGAAACCTGCCACAAAAAAATGCACTCACACAAGCAAAGGGAGGAACTGGGGAGTTGGTAGTAAGAATTGCCACATAGCAGCTTGTTGTATTATAGAAAGCTGTCAACAAAAGTTATGTAATTTTCCATTCCGTTTTCCTGTGCCTTTTTCTTTTCCCAGTATTCCTTAAATCCTTTAGGAAAAGACTCTTTTTATGAAGTTCTCCTCTGAAAGACACTCTGAACTCTCTTCTCCAGGTTACCTGTCCTGCTGTCGTTTCCTGGATGACACCCGGATTGTAACCAGCTCTGGCGACACCAGCTGGTGAGTGACGGAACTGTCCCACCTTATGGGCACCTGGGTGGACAGTTGTCCATTCCTTTGACACAGCAGCCTCATCCAGTATGATGCGTAATGAATTCAAATTGACATATGCCCCTCCACTGTCTTGCCTTTACTCAAACTGACTTCGTAATGAAGTAGATGGGGCAGATTCATATACACGTCATGCAGAAGTTTGCATGCAAGTCTCTTGCTTCTCAGTTTAGGTTGAGAAGCAAGCCCATCTGATGAGGGGTGGGAGTTTGAAGGGGTCAAAGATAAAAGGTCTTGTTAATTTGTGGCCTTCGGTAACCTTGGTTAAACTCCTACTGTGTAAAATCACCCTGAATCCTTGGTTGATTGAGTTTGAGCACTACCCATCTGAATCCATATGTGTGAACACTGCTTACACGAATCCTTGATTGCTGAGTCTGATTGTGAGCGCTGGCCACCGCCTCACACATGCTCTGGTGTTGTGTCCACAGCGCTCTCTGGGACATTGAGACTGGCCAGCAGTCGACCACTTTCGCCGGGCACAGCGGTGACGTCATGAGCCTCTCGCTGGCGCCGGACACCACGTTATTCGTATCGGGCGCCTGTGACGCCTCCGCCAAGCTCTGGGACGTCAGAGAAGGCATGTGCCGGCAGACATTCGCCGGCCACGAGTCCGACATCAACGCCATCTGCGTAAGTCCAGCCAGCCTTTCCTGCGTGTGTGCAGTGATAGACCAGGCAGGTCGACTGCCAAAGACATTTCAGAGGACAACCGCAAAACTGGGGGGGAGAAAGCAACCCCACTCATGCAAGAGGCGAACATTACACTGCAGTTAGTTACAGCACATTGTTCCCTGATGTTGAGTCATGGGTAATTCCCTTGTCCTGATCAGCAGCTGTTTGGTAAAGCCATATGAACACACAAATGTGATAATAATGGTTTGTCCCCTAATGAAAAGAGTTTTGAAAAAGGCACGATGCAACCATGTGTGGGTGTACTCTAACTTTAAAGCTGAGGGCCTCTGATGATACACCAGGTCCGAAATGATAGGAACAGTAGTGGGTACTGTTCTAATGCCATGAACAGTGTTGACAGACAGGATAAGAAAATGGCCCTGATGGATTTGCAAGGTTCCCCGTCACATCAGTTCCATACATGGTCTTTATCATGTACAGTCGCTCAAGCGTTTCCAGACGTTTAAGAGAAGACTGGACACACTTCACATAAAAACCAGGCCCCAAACGATAACAGAATTTAATCTTACCTTCAAAGAAGGATTTTAGCTCTTTCGCTGGGTGCACTTGAATGTGCAGAACGTGATTTTGGACAACTTTGCCGTCGCGAACCGAGCACAGGCGTAATTTTGCCCGGCTCTGTGCTATTTTTAGACGCCGGCGATCTTGAAGGATAAACGGGAGCAGCAGTCTAGGGCTCGTTATGTAGGAGGAGCAGATCACAAGATAGCGAGAGGGCCGCCGCGCGAAGCGGACACAATGGGCCCTTTACAGCGGCCGCGGCTCCGCACACTGCGCCTCTTCTCTCCTTTCAGCTCCCGACGCTTCCTCTCGCGGCGCGCCGTCCGCGTCCAGCCTGCGGACTAATGCTTCTGAGCCAGCAGAAGAAAAAGTACCTCAGTTTCCAGATTCTTCCAAGAAAACATCTACAGGGTTTTTCATTGTTTGTTTTTTTTTTTTTTTTTTTAAAGGCATCCAAGATGTCCCTGTATGACTCATGGGCTTTCTGATAATCTTTTTCTGTCATTTCAAACCTGGTCTAAAAGTGAGCGTTCTCGCACTGTAAGCATTCAGATAAAGGACACCCAGATAAACGAAAGCAACTGATAATATTCCAGCGTCTGTTTACAAGTGTGGAAACGATCGACTGTTTAGGGATCCTGCTGAAGCTGGATAAATCAGATTCAGCCACTGAGATCAATCCTTTAAGGAGCTGCGTGTCCTTGTGTTTTGGTTCCAGTTCTTCCCCAACGGCAACGCGTTCGCCACGGGCTCGGACGACGCCACCTGCAGACTCTTCGACCTGCGCGCCGACCAGGAGCTGATGGTCTACTCCCACGACAACATCATCTGCGGCATCACCTCCGTGGCGTTCTCAAAGAGCGGCCGCCTGCTGCTGGCCGGATACGACGACTTCAACTGCAATGTCTGGGACACCCTCAAGGCTGACCGCGCCGGTGGGTTAACCAGCCGAGCTGTGCGAGGCGTACCAATCAGAAACGCAGCGCACGCGCTCTCTGCACCCGCACACCCCATTGGCGCACACCATCTCAGCTTAGCGCTGACGCTATTGGCCTGGAACCTTGGGTATTTCCTTCAGCTCTCTGTTTTATAAAAGGCGGATGGCAGCATGTGACTTAATTCTTCTTCAGGTTCTTCATGGGTTTTTAGTTGCCTTGTATTCACTTTGCTAGAGTGAAGGAAACTGTGGGTGTACCAGGGTAGCGTGGCACCCATTACGCCCATATTTCCTTTGTTACTGATGCCAGATGTGCCTCGGCAAATGCCAGCCCTGGCAAAGCCAGCAGCTGTGTTTTTAATGAGCAATATAAATGCAGATAATTATTAATTTATGCTTTTGTCAGAACTGACCTTGATGCTCGTCTTCGCGTGGAAATTTATATTTTCAGAGGTATCAGACTTAAGACAGGGAAGAGAAAAGTGTATCTAGCCTGTTCAAGGGTGTTGGAACAGGAAGGGATTCAACAGAAAGTCTAGTTGTTTTTAAGGATGTGGAGGTCAGGATAAGACTTTTGAGAATGGGTAACTAAGCCAGACATAAAGCTTAGAGGTTAGACTGTAATGTTCCATCTAGAAGAATTTCTCAGGATACTTGAAATAGTTGGAGAACTTCTTCAGTTCTCCTATCCCAAGTTGGAATTTGAACGATCAGTTTTCAAGAGCAAGCCTCACATTTAGGACACAGTACAGGTAGTTCTTTGTTTCAGTACCTTACTGTGCCAGAATCAGTGTCTGCTATATTTTTTGTAATGCATAAAGTACCTCACATTGCCATTGCTAGATATCTCTATGTTAATGGTAACATCAATTTTCAATTCTGTACTTGAAACAATCCTCAACTGTCAGCAAAGTGTTTTAATTTACAGTGTAAACAAGCATGAAGGCTAGGTTCATACCTTGAACAATTTCTTAGTTTCAGAGAAGCCAGTTGCTTAGAAAACTTCTTGTCATTAAAATTGGTAACACAGCCATTCTGGGGGTGTCAGCGTTTCACCACAGTCCAGCAGTCTAACACACTCAACACCATGCTGTGCTCCAGGTGTGCTGGCTGGCCATGACAACCGCGTCAGCTGCTTGGGCGTCACGGGCGACGGCATGGCGGTGGCAACAGGATCCTGGGACAGCTTCCTCAAGATCTGGAACTAAAGCCTTACGGTAGATATGATTCACCATTCGACTGTGAAGTGAGGGATTTGCAACAGAAAACGCTAAGCATATTATGTGGATCTTCAAATGTGCAACCATTCGTGTAGTTAGTGCATGGAAGAGCCTTATTAGTGATGGGTTCTCATGGGAGTAATGTTTAGTTTATTCGAAAGGTCTGTTTTGTGTTAGGAGACATGGTTGTGTAAGGCAGTGTAAATACACTGGCTGCAATCTTTGTTCTTTATGACAGTCATATTTGGACCTCAGTAATTTGCGTGTAGCTATATTTACAAATGTGTGAAATAGTGAAATATGCACAAGGTTGAAAATACAGAGTACATGTATATCCATTACATGTAATGAAGAAAAACCCTTGTGTACTTACAACATTTCACAGTGGAGATGGAAAAAACAGTTGTGCAGTGGGCTCATATGATGATCATAAAAACCAGTACCTGAATATACCTACAAAAGTATTTGGTTACTCCTTAAGAATGTTTCATCTTTGGAGGTGAAGTAGTACTGGGAATGGCAGCGAGAGAAGTGAAACTGAAAGTGGAAGGTTGAGCTTTACCACTCATTTGGTGAATATTTATGGGAGACTGCCCCCACCTACTGGTTCAGGAGGTGTAATAGCATCATTCTGTTAGCCATGATAGGATAAGAGATGATAGAATAACATCCATTTATGACTGAAGTATTTACCCCAAGTTGTGACTTCAGCTTTATTTAATGCCTTTTCTCTTGTTCCTTAGATGGCATTTGGACTCCAAAGTTGACTGGAAGATCATTCCAACATAAAAAACGTTAAGTTTCATTGCATATCCAATCCTCTCAAACTCCATAAACCATAAAAAACTCAAGACACCCCGAAACTGTGAAGGGAAAATGACATCTTTCCTTCTCGTTCAAAAAGAAGAGCACAATGGTTTATTGCCCAGCTAAAAAAAAAAAGTTGTGTGTTATCAAACGAAACGCAAGATTCTGCATTCCTCCCGGGACCATGTTAATGTTACAATCTTGAAAGAGAAAGCGAGAAACACTACTATCCCATGAAAATGTATCATAAATCTTAAACAACTGTTGGAGTGCAATTGTACAAAAATGATCTATCTCCTGTTTTTTGTCTGTTTCGTTTTTCCTTTTTATGTTCGAAGAATTATTTGGTGAACTCTGTTAAAATGAGGATCGAAAGCTTTTCTTTTATCTCATAGTCTAAAGATTTTAGGATCGAGTACGTAGATGAGTCTAAGATGAGAAACGTTGTTTTTAAATCCAGCTTTATCATGAGAAACGCAACTCGAGATGAGACGAAGCAAAAAAAAAAAAAACACGAAAACGGGGAAAAAAAAGCAAGAGCCTCACCAAGGAGTCCTTGGCCAGCTTTCAGGGGTTGCCAGTTCTGTATATTTAGGCCGAGATTTTTTGAAATTATATTATTCCTCTCCTCTTTCCTCTCTTGTCACCAATCTTTGTTTGCACAAAAAAAGAAGAAACTTTGCAGATGTAGAGTAACGTTGGAAACTAACCAAGCACATGCTGTTAACAATGCCAACGCTTGTTTTTAAATCAAAACGGAAAAAATCACTTTTAACCGGGTTTGTTTCATCATTCTTGTTATTGGGTAAATCGGAGTGGGTCACGACAAACCCCTGTGTGCGTTTTCTTACTTTACGTTTTTGAATTTGGTTTTGGACGGCGGGGGGTGACAGGGTCAGGGTAGGGGAGGGTAGGGGAGGTGTGGATGAATTTTTACATGGTTCCACCCTCGTCTCCTGTTGAAACGGAGGTCCCCATTCTGTGCTTGGAAATGCAGTTACTACTCTGTGAATGAAATGTTGTAAAAATCAATGTTTGAAAATAATGTTGAAACTTCAAGATAATTTTCTTTCTTTTTTTTTTTTTTTTTTAAATTTTGGTTGTTTGCCATGGGTGGGTTAACTCTTAGAATTGCATGCTGTAGAATTGCTTAAAAGTGCATATGGAACTAAGTCCTTTTGATGTTTTTCTTTTAGAAGGTAACCTGTTAACCATAATCATTACAGTCGTATCCATATTCGTTTTGCCTACTCTGTGCATACATCTTTCGATTAAACTGGCAGAGCTATGCACAGCGGAAAGAAGCAAATGTGGGATCATAACTCCAAATTTACTGTGAAGACACACTAACTCCTTCTTATGACATCCACCTTTGGAATGATTCTAAAAGCAATGAAAAGGGTCCATCCTGTTGTTTAACAGATCTTAGTCACGCATACAAATGCACACAAATGGAACAAAAGATTCTTAGTTCTGTAACTAGTACTTTACAAAATGCTAGACTCATTTTTGTAATACTTTTTTCCCTGGCTTTCTTTAATAAAAAATATAAGCATCTGAATGGCAGGATCTTTCTGTTCCCTTTTCACTGTAAACAGAAGCGCTCTTTCTTTAGCAGTAGTGGCATATTTTTTTCCTTTTTTTTTTTCCCTCTGCAACACTGTACAAAAAATGTGATGTAATTGTGCATTAGGCCTGGAGTAAAAAAAAAAATAAATACAATTAATTCCCTTTTCTCTTTCCATGAAATAACTGTAGAGCTCCGCACCCCCACTGTACCCTTATCACCTTTTGTATTTAATTTTAAAGTCTGTCAGTGTACTACAGAAAGCTGGATGCAAGATAGAAACTATATTAAAATGTACTGTTATTTAAGATGTAATAAAAAGCAGTTGGAGATGTTTCTCTGTTGTGAGTTTTATTGTTGAACTTTTTTCCCGTTCTCTGGTTCTGAATAAGTTCTGGTCTGTGTTGTTTATTTGATCTTATTTTATTTGAACTCAAATTTAGAGTCAGAACTTATTCAGTTTTTCTCCAGTAGGCAAGGATGCATTTGCATTTTCCCCTGTTTGTATATTTCAGTACTTTATCAATTTTCATGGAACACAGAATGCAGTGCTTCAGGCTGTGAATTCCCTCCACACCCAAACCCGGTTACAAATCAAGTGGATGATTTTTCATCTTTGCCTGTATATGACATGGACATTCAAGCACATCAGTGATCCAAACCATTCATCTACTATGAAATGGTTAATGGAGCACAAAGTAAAAGTTCTCAACTCATCTTAATCTAATCCATTCAAACATTTACAGTTCAAACTCAAGAAAGCAGTTCACAGCTGAAAACCAAAAGACGTTTCAGACCTAGACAGAACATTTCTGGAATGGGCACAAACCTCATTCTGAAGTGTCAGAAACTCAAAAAAAAAGCATCTTGTCAGGAATTGTAAGACTAATCACAAGAAAGTGAATTAAAGTGACAGTTTTGTTTTCTGGAATAAAACCCATTAATAAATATAACTTTCATTTGTGCAGCAGTATTTTAAGCAGGAGAAATTATGTACAATCTGTACATTTTTTTCCATTTATGGCATGTTTTATTGTAAACGCTGGTTTGCCAGGTCAGAGTCAGTGGTATGAGTAAATATGGAGGGCACTGCCAATAACAAGTGTACAATGCTGGGGATGCATAGAAAGAACTATGCCTTCAGCTCCCAGCTATACAGATTATCATATTATATAGTCTAATATATATAATAATATTATATATTATTATATAATCTACCAACTGACATGGTTCTTCCTACGTAACTGCTCACACCAGCAATATCCCCCGCTTGCTACCTTCCCCCTACAGACTGTCTATAATTGGTTGTTAGTACTTGGATCAAATGCTTAATTCTACCAACACTATTTTAAGAACAGTAAGGAATATATAACTCATGTAAACACAAGCGTGGCTGTGAACAGTGCATTGAGCACAGCTGTTCATCCCAGCCATAAATGAAAATTACCACCAACAAATGTAGTAACGGGAAGTTTGCTCAACTCATTCACATTTCTTCTTTAGCCTTGTCTCCAAGCTCTAGAATGAGCTCCTCACAACTGTCAGAACAGCAGGATCACTGTCCAGTTTCTGGGGCATATTTAAAACCTATACAGATATTTTGGTTCCCCATCCTAAAACTGTGGAAAATGGATGATTTAAACATGGAAGATAAAGGCCTGGTGGCACTTCAAGCTTTTGCTGTGGCAAAATGGTCAGTGATACAAGCTCACGGTGGTTCAAACCCAGTGGCTGAAAACTATCTTAAGGTTATTTACGCTACAACAGCACTTACTCCCCTTGTAGCAATGTTTCCCACGGTGACACTGTAGTTCAAGAGTGGCATTAATTATTCAGTGCCTGAGCAGCTACTTACCTATCTCCATTGAATGCACTTTTTCAAAATGAACTCTGGGTAAGAGCTTCCTTCTAAATGAATAAATATGAATGTGAACGTGAATGCCCCACTGAAGGTGAAGGCTGATAGCCTATTCAGAGTAAAAGTGAACACGAACAGCCTGCTGACAGAATTGTCCCAAGAGAGACATCTCCTTGAGTGTTCAGGAGAGTGAGCCAGCACATTCTCCTGTGAGACAACACAAATCACCTGGGAGTGGTCCAGGAAAATCCCCAGATGTGCATTCTGCCTAAGCTACAGGTAGCAGGCCTGCAGAATCCCCTCAGGTATGAGCTGATGACTTGACAGCTGGACAGTGTCCAGTAAGACAGAGGAAAGATGAAGTTGGGGAAAAAAATCTGCTTAATGATAAGGACATAGACCCAAACTCACTGAGGAAAAACCATGTAATTCCAACTGTGGAGTGTGATGGAGGATTTTTCACATATCATTAAAATAGTTGTGCTAACTAAAAATTGCTAACTAGAAAGTGTTCTGCAACATGTTAGATGACTTTTTTAACTTTTGTTATCATATTTATCTAAATTTTGATTTCACAGAGATGGACTCCACCTCATCATCTTCAAACATAACAATGGCTACTGATGTTTAATGAAATTGTACTCATGGCACTGTCCACTACCAGGATTCACAGAGTAAAAGCTGCTACTTCAGAGACTTGGAAAAACACAGCCAACATTTCTGAACAAAAAAATATTAATACATTTTCTTGGCTTACACTTGCTAAATTTAACAATTTAAATCTCTTTAAACTAACCTCATTTTAAATTAGTTAAGGATTGGTCATTGTGAAGATTGTGTGTGAGAAAAGGCCAGCCATTGGCTGAGAAGTCATGCCTGCCTGTCTGATTAGCAGTGTCTTAAATGCAGGTGTATGGCTGCTGACAGTTTGGCACTAACAAGGCAAAATAAATTGTTTGGGGGAGTTTTTTGTAATTTTCTCTTTGCTCGTTTTATGGGTGTTGCATCTCCCAAGCACAGTGACATAGAGAAATGATTTTGTATTGATAACCATTCACTCTGGCAAAAAAAAGCAACCCTTCATCAGGAAAGCACTTCACCGGGAAAAAGCATGCACCTGTAACAAACAGATACAGAGAGCATATCCTGCAGAGAAAGGTACTGGAAAACATCTTACCCAAGGCACTGTACACGGTCAGGAAAGACATCTGCCAATCTGGGGTGGGCAAAGAGGGAAGGAGTAAGGCCCACAGTCAGTAAATTTAGGTGTTAAAAAGCCACACCAAAACAGCAAACACCAAATGGAGAAGTAAAGGCAAAGAAAGAGGGTGACTAAGAAGAGAACTAAGTAGTGACAGAACAAAATGAAGTCAACGAGAAGCATGGTGCCATTACCCCAGCAATTAAAAAAAAAGTCAGAAAATTGCACTTATTGATAGGGACAACAAAGCTTAGGAAGCCATGGACTCATGTGTTTTATTATGAGATCAGAAAGAAAATCTATGCTGAGTACTTTTCAGTAAGTATCAATATGATGCAACAGTATATGGCAGAAAAAAAATGTGTCTTTGCTGACATGCATGGTCAGTGTGTATCTTAGCATCTCCCAAGGCCAAGCATTATTTAAATAAGATAAAGAATGACAGGTCTTGAAAATGCAATCATAATGACTGCGACACCTGAGAACTAATACATGGTTTAAAACCAGATCCCTCAAACGTGTAATGACTTTAAATTCGATGTTTTAATATTATAAGATTCTAATTCAACAGGTGTCAGTCATTTTGAAACTGACAGGAAACTTATTCCTGTCAATAGCCTGATATCTAAAAAAAAAGGTGTGCTCTTGCTTGTGGAAAACCTTTAAGTAATTGAGATTAACTGAAAATTACATGTCTTTTGGGAGAAATGGACCAGAGCTCCATTTGAGATCACCTGTGTGTACCAAGTTTTCCTGAGGAGCTATCTTCCTCAAGACAATGCATTACAGTTGTTGCTATGCTTGGAAACTGAAAGCCTCACAATTAGAGTATGCAGCTGAAATCTGTGTCACCCAACAAATAAGTAAAATGCTATATGTATGCTGTAAATTATTAAAATTATGGTAACGTGTGTTTTTAGGTTCAAAAGGCAAGGTATTTTTACAACTCTCTGCACTGCAACGCACAGAGGATTAAACCCTGACCTCCTTTTGCTCATGACTCTTCAGACTTGTTTTATTAGGTACAGAGTACCAATAGAAAAGATTTTCGATGAGAGAAGATGCTAATAACCCTGCTAACCATTATCTTACTGTTAACCACAAGCCTACTAACGCTATACTAACATTATAATATTATCACTAAGTATTGCTGGCTACCCAGTTAAAAGGAAACAACAAGCTGGCCAGATATACATTTAAAAAGACACATTACAACACATTAACTGTCTTGATCTGGTATGAATCTTATCAAGAACATTAGTATTGAAACTAGCTAGCTGTAGTATTTATTAGCCTTATGTTCTTTATTATACATTCCGAGAAATTTTTACCATATAGTGTGTGAGGGATGATAGCTCCTGTATATTGGTGCTACTGCACACAGTTTGAAATGTAAAGATTAGTCACATGACCTGTACACAGCTGGTGGAATGGATATCTCTTGAGTATGTTATATAATATGGTGTAAACAAGAAATTAACCAAAAAATGCTAAATATTTTCTCAGAATGCTCCAAATCTCAATGTTGCATAAGTGTTGCCATTTTGGTGCTACTATGGAAATTTGCAGTAGGTTTTGCCAACTTACTGCTTCTGTCAGAAACTCAAGTGTCTTTACTTTTCTGGATAAGTTTGAGAAGTTTCTATCAATGCTGAGTACAAAAATAAAGTCTTATTTTTCAGGGTGAGTGGTTCCTCCTCTACAGAGTATGCCATTTCCTTCTTCCCACTGGAGGGACATCATCCTGTTCTTTCTCATCGACAACATTCCCTCAGGGGTTCATTAATGATGAAACCCCTGTGAGAATTCACAAACAACAATGTTCAATGGTCTTGGCAAACAGAGCCCACAGAAGCACTCAGTATGCTGAAAGAAAGACTTGTCAACAACCCAGCTATGCCATACTTCAACCCAACGAGAGACAAACATAATTACTGGTGCAAGAGCGATCGGCCTAGGTGCAATGTTTGGAATCCCAATGGACATTAAAATCCAACAATGGTCCTGTATTCTCAAGGCAAGAATTCGGCAACTTTGCACTCTGCCTTGGTTTCAGATCAGAGAAAAACCACACCACACGGGCCACAAGCCAATGGTGAAGCTGAAAGACTCATGAGCACATTGATGTTGGACAGAAAAGCCCTGTCGAAAAGATTTGCACAGGTTTCTGAGAAGCTATGAAGGTACTCTTTATCTTACCACAAGTCAATCCCCTGCTTAACTTCTCTCTGGCTGACCTATGGGGACAAAGTTACCCACCTTCGACTTACATGAATAGGGGCGTAGAAATTACTGGAAGGCATGCCAAAGGCACAGATACCAGCAGCAGAAGCTTCACAAAAACCCAGCGAAATCACAGAAAAACACAGAAGCAGACTTTATTTCAACTAAAATACAAAGACTGATTATAACCTTGGGGTAGTTGTTGATAAAACAATGACATTTTTGTTAGATTTATTTGCAAAGCAAGTACTGACTGTGCACAAAAGTGGCTTTAGTAAGACAGAAATTACTTGGCAAATATGGTTTATGGGCTACAGTTTAGCAACAAACCAAGATTTTCCAGCTTTTGCAGATGATTATGGCACGCATTGCCTCCATTACCACAGTTGAAGGGATTGGAAGTGAGAGTGCTGTGAAATAATAAGTGGTACAGTCATAAATACAGTTGGGTGTACAGTACGGGTAAATACAGCGTTGAGTGACTTCAGGTTTACAGCTGCCTTTAGTTGAAGAAAACAGTGAAAAAGATGTCATGCTCCATCCATTTTGTGTCATGCTTTATTGTAACAGAACATTGTGTGTCCACTGACCAGAGGCTTCATGCCAGTCAGGTGGGCAGATGATTGGGAACCCAGTGCAAACCAAATACATTAGCGTGGCACACAACTCCTTGCTGCTTAGCTCAACATTTCATGCTAGTTAGACAAGCTAGCTAGTTAACCAGGTAGAGTTACCAAATTAAGAAAACAAACAGGAAAGGGAATCTGATGCTGGGACACTGCAGAGATGGGAATAATTATATTGTCATTAATATGTTAGTAAGATAACCAGTTATCATCCCTGTGGGCCGGACTAATTTCATTTGCATTGGCATATATTAAAATGCTAAAACTACTGCAGAACTCCATAATACTGTTTTACTATATTAATTCATCTATTTGCTATATTTCATACATTCTACTCTGTAGTATGTTTGTTACAGCTTTATTTTGTTACTGATTATTGTTGTTAGTTTTTTTGTTTTTAAAAATGTAACTTGATGAATGTTTATGTTTATGATATACAAACACAAAAACATAATTTTAAAGTGCATGTCACAAAATTTAGCGTGGTAAAAGTGAGAATGAATATCACACAATTAATGTTTATTAATAGGTACTTCTTGAAAACACCTATAACCTCTAATAAGGAGATTTGTGTCTTGGGGAATGAGTACACAATAAATCACTCAACTACTTTCTGCGTTTGTAGTGCTAGCCACGTCCCTTTCGAATGTCCTGATGCCCCTAAACCCTAATAGCTAAGGCCTCCTCATGGTCAACAAGTCTATGTTATCTATGTTCTATTCTATCTATCTATCTATCTATCTATGTTATAATCTACCCGTACCACAACGGACAGATAATGTTTGGAGACCAATAACAATGCTTCCCTAGAAAGTCCTGGGGTAAATTTATTTTCCTCCAGTGTTCTATACAATGGAGTCCGCGGTCTTGGTGATAATCTATCACGCATTGAGCTACAGTGGGTTTGTTCTTTACCGCTACCTCACCAATGTTAGACGTTAACAAATGATTGCCACAAGGTGGCGAAAAAGACCACGATGCTAATACTTCCCAACTTCGGACGATATATTCGAAATGTCTGAAATGATGGAGGTCACAAACATTTAGAGCAACTTATATGCAAATATGCTATTCTACCACCACTGATAATACTAAATATCATGTCTAAATCAGTTATCATGATACTTTCTTCAGAAGACATGTATTGATGACCATTGTTGTTTTGTAACATATAGCACAACAGATCTGAAGCACCATTCCTCCATAAAATTAATACAGAAGCAAAATAACTTAATCAAACATAAAATTGCACCTTTTGTTTGTTATTTTTCTAAATTGATCAGCGTTTTAAATGAAGTTAAATTATGTAGCTTCAGTATATTGTCTTGGAGATAATTCCTTACATTATAATTTTGAAGCAGCCAATCATATGTTACAGAAAAGTATATCTTCATGTTCAGTTGTAGACGGCTGTGTGATATTGGGGTGTTTTGAATGAATAAAAACGTTACTTAAAATGTTCTCAGAATTATGGCAAACCAACCTAGCGATATTTTATCAATATTAGGCCTACAATAATGATTTAAAAACCGAACTGATCTGAACCCGAATATTGATATAATTCACTCAAATAGAGTAGTAAGGAAATTCTTTTTTCTAAAACTCCACATGGCTTAACAGTTTCACTAAAAGATGTGACACTACTCGGCCTATGTTATTGTACGTAAACATAAATACTTGAAACGGTTTGTCACGTAGACAACGTAATAACTGCGCGTATTTATTTAAATACAGGATGTTTCATCGATGGGTCAAAAGGCCTTACATTGTCAAACCATCCCAAATTGTGACCAGCAAAGTTAAAAACAACGATAGCTACCAATGTGTTAGTACTGAACACGTTAATATTGACTTGTAAATGATGCAACTACGTGTCATTTCTTTAAACATTTGCCAAATTGAGTTTGACTATATTAATGCCCAGCTGCGCACAGCCCTTCGTCCTTGGAGTCTGGCAATTTGCTTACTCTATTAACCCTTTCGCATACAACCTAGCGACACTGTCACAAAACTGGGTAGTTGTGCATTTGACCGCTTTCCCTGAAATGGCTGCTTGACCCTAACACCTTAGTGTTGTCTGTGACGGAGGTGATTGTGACTAGAGCGTTTGTATCTGCAAGGATGTAAGGTCAACGAATTGCCATGTGGTTCTCAAAAGAAACACACGTATCCCGCATTGAAACTAGCCGTTATGTGAAAAAGCACAAAGACTCCAAGAGTCTCACTGTTTTCCTTGCAAACGGTTCTAAGCAACACTTAAATCCTCTTGCCTGAGCAGGACTGTAGCCCCAGCCATGGATTAGACTACACAGATTGAGAAGGGATTTGAGATATCCGACTGACACGTGTTGCACAGTTTCCCCGCAGTAGCCTGTTGATTTAACGCAAAAGCTCACCGCGGTCCTATGAAACCGTTAATTGACAACTTCGCAGAAGTACCATGAAGGAAGGAGGCAATCAAAGCCACAGCACGATGCCTGTTTCTTCTTGGGTTTGTTTTGTTCAACAGAAGCGACTTGAAAGCGAAATATGAGAATGGTGTTCACGCTACGCAGGAGAAGGAAGGTCCCGTCAAAGCCATTACCTCCAAAAGAAGAGTCCGGAAGCCTGGTTAGGGCCGGTGGATATTCTGAAGGATATGTTTTCACACAGGTGTGAATTCGACATGTTTCGTAGCCATCGCTATAATGGACAGCACTACGCAGCTAAGAAGCGTCACCTGTCTTCGTCTTTGGTCAATATTACTGTACAGTCTAAAGGGGCAGTGTTACCGAGCAGAAGTAGAGTAAATTTAAATAAACACTGGACTGCACTGAGCAGGTTTAACTGTTAACAGACCGACTAAAAGCCATCTAAAGGAACTCCTTCATTAAATAACGTATTAGCAGAGAATTTCTCAGATGTTAAAAATTGTGTTTTTCTTTGGTGAAGTAGGCTATAATCAATGTGTTTCTATCTCAAGCGTCATTAAGCTATTGCCAAGATAAGGAAAACATGGTGATCTGTATCACAGTGGGGACGATCAATTGAATGGTGTCGTTTTTGTCCATGGAGAAAAAAGTGAATTGGACTAAAGTGAGCTCAACGGAGACGAGTGCTTTCCGGACAATGTTGCCATTGTCTCCCATGATGACACGGTCCTCTCCAGGCAAGGGGCCACCGCCCTCTCCGGGAACGCGGCCCTCCTCTCCATTCAGGTCGCCCACTCCGGTAATGATGACGTCCCCGAAACTGTGGCAGAAAGCTTCCATATCCCGGCTTGCGGAGGAGTTTTTCTGGATTGGCGGTAGCATTGTGGCAACGCCAAAATGGAGAATGGGGCAGATTGGTAAGGCACGCTAGTAGAGTAAATTTTGTTCATATAGGCTAGTTGGTCTGAAAATCCTATTAACCCTCTAATTATCGTATTAGACAAGGACATTGTAAAGTCAAAGTGTATTTCCCAGAGACCCTAGCTTGCCACGACGCAGAATTGCCGTTTGATTAATAAAAATACTTGGTGTCAATTTTCTATTCAATAATTCTCACTAACATTGCTTTGGTAAATTTTGCACATTAACTGAAACAGGACAAACACAGCAACAAGGAGGTCATATCAATAAACACCTATTGATGTATCAGTTACAACAAATTCAATTTTTTTTACTCTGCAAAATAATCAAGAAAACATTTCGTCAAAATGGTGCATTTATGAAATCAACAACAATACAGTTAGCATCTCCAACTCTATTTTAAAAGAAATAAAACGTTTTGCTTTTTATTTACTGTATTTTAAGTACAGTTTGTTGGCAAAAATACATATGACTGAAACATGGTTTCAAGAACACACTGAAGCTGTTTTGGCTGTTTTGAAGGTGATCAAGTTGGATGCATGCTTAACCTAAAGTATCACAAAATAATATACACGTTAGGAAACATTCCAGTAAAAATATTCCAGTAAAAATTCCAGTCTCAAAGGCAGCCTACCAAACCCCACAAGGGACTCCTGGCAGATATGTGATGCCTGATTATATTTATATACAACAAACAATATTTGTAAATAATCACATAGTTGAACTTGACCAGGAGACCCTCATAATCAGCATGACCCCCATTTTGAATGTACAAATAATGGGGTTCAACAAGGATGTAACTTATACATGTTTATTTTGAACCCGACATTTCCAAGTAAAAACAGAATTTAAAAATGAAATTACGAGGGATTCCAAAGTCTTGCACATAAATTAGAATTTTTCTAGTTGGACGTACAGCATTATTAAGATTAAAATAAGTATATTTTACAATTAATTCACAGAAATATTTTTAGCTGTTCTTAGTCAACAGTTGGTGGCAGCCATGCCACTCTAGTCAGCCATGCTCTGGCATTAAAGAGCTGAGGCAAAGTGTTGTGAGCTTGGTTCATAACTGGAGGCCTCTCGGGGGAAACATATTGCTTCTGGAAGTTGTGTTAGGGGGCCTGTGGGGGGCACTTTACCATCCAGACCAAGTAAGTCCAATGTCCCAGTTCAGTGATGGTGGAACTGGACTGTAGGATGTGATATTACTTTAAAGTACTTAAAAGGTCACGTAGCACTTTTTAACAGAGTAGGGATGTCAACAGTCCTTACCTCGTCAAACTCCCAAACTTTACAACAGGCCACCAAATAATTGAGGTAGACTGGCTACACATACTCTATCCATCTTCATTTCCCGGTTTATCACTGTACGTGAGAAATAAATGCTCAACTGGCCATACTTGGTCAGTAAATAAGAAATAATAAACAAGAACAAACCCTAAAACATATTTGTCTGTTATCGTTCTGTGTTTTGTGGGATATGACTGTTATCGTAAATCATTGCCAGTTACAGGTTTTTGATAATGTTTTTTACAGGGAGCATGGGAAAAAGATATAGTTTAGTAATGAGGATATTGCCTGCTTTATTAATTTCATCTCATGGTTGTACTGAACACGCTGTCTGAAGTTGAACGTCACACCTTTGACAGTCATCACAGAATAAGTGCAGAATTGGGACTGTTGTAAAATTTAAAGTGGTGCCTATTTTTCTGTAATTTTGATAGATTATTCCATAATAATGACTGAAGTCGTTAGACCAAATAAATGTAATGTATAATGGGTC
This sequence comes from Megalops cyprinoides, assembly GCF_013368585.1. Lineage (NCBI taxonomy): Eukaryota > Metazoa > Chordata > Actinopteri > Elopiformes > Megalopidae > Megalops > Megalops cyprinoides. Next base: position 7,118,980 of record NC_050588.1, on the reverse strand, counting down.
AGTTGTCACAGGCTAGCTTTTTATGCTGTTTGTTTTTGAAATGTGTTAGTTTAATTTTAGAAATAAGTGAACGCTAAAAAGATTGAACCAATTAATTAGGTTACTGTTCCATGGCTTTTAACAAAGTGGTTGTTTCAAGCAATAAGAGATGAATGGGGAAAATATTACATTGGAAAGGGGCTGTATTATACAGTGACAAAAACTGAGGTTTTTTTTTACCTTGGCATATTATTTGAATATATTTGCCAGGTAGCTCTAACTACATATGCTCTTGGTATGTCCTCTTAGATAATGGATGTGAATTACCATTTTATCCATTAACATGGTCTTTGGGAGTAAGAGTAAGCAGATGCAAGAAGAAGCAGAGAGGAATTTCACTGAAGGTGTCCATTTCTTTTTCAGCACCATGTTCACCTTGTCGCAGATTGATAACACCGCGGTATAGGTCCAGCATTTTGCTGCAGTCTTCTGGGCAGCGTTTAAGTGTGGTAGCACAAATGGTCAATGAAAGGTCCTCAGGATGTTTCTCCAGTGGTCCCTTTTATGTCTGGGTGAAGGATCTTCGAGCACTGCACTCCATTTGACACACAGCATAAGCAAAGAGGCAGTTGGCTAATAAGTATGGCTGGTATCCCTTTGCTTGTTACTTGTGCTCCAAATCTGATGATGCGCTCTCTCTCTCTCTCTGTGTCCCTCCTCATGACAGTGGAGAGATGCGTCAGCTCCATGCAGGCTGGAACTCAGATGACCAAGCTGCGAGGGTCATCCAAGTCTCTAACTCGCTACTACTATCTAGACGAGCACAAGTCCTGTATCCGGTGGCGGCCCTCCAGGAAGAACCAAAAGGCCAAAAGTGGGTTGTGCTTCACGTGTTCCATACTTGCACACTCTAGGAGAAAATGCCTCGTTGCTTCACCCCAACCTGATAGGGACAAAGCTTTTGCTAGACCAAACTTATTGGTTAGATTTGGTCAAGGGAGGATTTATTATATGAGATGCACACATTTATATGGGAAAACTCCACCTAAAATCACAATATGATATTTTATTCCATACTTTCAAAAACCATTGGTGTGCATTATATTATGTCTAGAATTAAACCTGTCCATGGCATGGTCTTAAAGTGTTTGTGTCACTTGGAGGATGATGCTACAAAGCACTTGGTGCACTTCAAAAGGAAGTTTAAAATGTAGGGCTTTTTAAATATTTGACCATAAGATCATTAATTGATTGGCATTGGCATTAAGTGTGTTTTGATGCGGATTTTTATCACGTAGTATTTGTATGCTCAGGTGCTCTCTGCCTGTACTCTTACTTTCAGTTCCCTTAGACTCTATCCGTGAGGTGTGTGAAGGCAAGCAGTCTGAGATGTTCCAGCGCTACACGGGCGGCAACTTCGACCCCAACTGCTGCTTCAGCGTTTACTACGGTGACCACGTGGAATCGCTCGACCTGGTCACCACCACAGGGGAGGAGGCGCGCACCTGGATTACTGGCCTTAAATACCTCATGGCGGGCATTAGTGATGAGGACAGTCTGGCCAAGAGACAGCGCACCCGAGATCAATATCCTTTCAGCTGTTGGGGGAGGTTGGGAATTGTGGAGGCTATAGGAACATTGTGTAGGACAGTGGCTCCCAGTATGTATTGGGGTATGTGGCATTAGTGTGGAGGATTCAGGATAAAAAAATTCTCAGGAAAAAGTCAAAGGCCTAATTTATCACCAGAATGTCCACACTAAGGACCAGAGGCCAATTGTGGCTTCTTGCCAGGTTTAGTCAGGTTTGTGGAAAAAATAAGCAGAAATGAAAGTGATTGTCTGCAATATGTATCACAATGTTACTAACTAAACAGCACTTATCCATGCCATCATTGTAGAGGATGGACTGCATATCTGCTTGAGAGGGTGGTGAGAAAAGGGCCCTTAGTGTAACAATAACTGTCATCATGGGCCTGTTTTTTTCTTGCCTGGCCAAGTGTCAGAAGCCTCAGCATTCATAAACAGGTCCCAAAGATGGCTCCTAAGTGGCTCAGATGGTAAAAGCATCTTCTGAGTCCTATGGTCAGGGTTTGATCCTGTCTGTGTCATGGCAATGACCAGGACCCATAGCAGCAAAACAAACTGGCTACATTCTGCCGTTGATATAGGTGGATATGTTGGCCAGAGGTTTGTCTGTCTCATCGCTTAAGCTACCAGTGACTCCTACTGGTTAATTGGATGCTGACAGTCTGACACAGTGCAGGAGACTGCAGTGTGAATGTAAGTGGCAGGCAATATCATTATTATTACAATTATTGATATACAATATCAATATCATTAATATCATCATAGCAGTGTTTCAGAGGAGTGCAGTGTTTGTGCTCTTCCAAATTGTTATTGGGGATTGTGGGGAAGAATGCATACAATTGAGCATTCCAAATTGGGAGAAAAAGGGTAAATATCACTGGCCATTCCAAATAAAAAAAGCACAGGTCCCAGGTAGATTTACACCAAATTTACAGTGCTGCTGCTTTGCATCGTCCCTATCCTTCACTTCATCCATCATCGTCACTGCCCTGTTGAGGGAAATTTACCCTGAAGTAGGCTAAATTATCATAGCTACAGGTGATCATCATTACACAATTAAACTGAAGTAAGGCGAAGTGTAAGCAATTATTTTAATTGTCAATTGTACATGTTTGATGTATATGTATTACACTGTATTTGGTATTGTAACATTATTCCTGTAAACTCCTTTGCAGTTGTAACACATAGCTTAATTCTTTGCAGGGGGCAAGCGACCATGTAACTGGCAATCTACAATCATGATAAAATTGGGAGAAATCATATTTGAAAATAAATATATACACTCAGTGACCAATTTATTAGGTACACCTGTACACCTGCTCGTTGATGCAAATATCTAATCAGCCAATCATCTGGCAGCAACTTGAGGACATAGACATAGTGAAGAGGTTCAGTTGCTGTTAGACCAAACATCAGAATGAGTAGGAAATCTGATTTAAGTGACTTTGACCATGGGGTGATTGTTGGTACCAGACAGGGTGGTTTGAGTATCTCAGAAACTCCTGATCTCCTGGTATTTTCATGTACAACAATCTCTAGATTATATGGAGAGTGGTGTGAAAAACAAAAAACATCCAGTGAGCGGCAGTTCTCTGGGCAAAAACGCCTTGTTAATGACAGAGGTCAGAAGAGAATGGCCAGACTGGTCCAAGCTGACAGGAAAGCGACAGTAACCCAAATAACCACACGTTACAACAGTGCTATGCAGAAAAGCATTTCTGAACATGCAACACGTCGAACATTGAGGTGGATGGGCTACAGCAGCAGAAGACCCCTCCGGGTACCACTCCTGTCAGCTAAGAACAGCAAACTGAGGCTACAGTGGGAACAGGCTCACCAAAACTGGATGGCAGACAATTGGAAAAACATTGCCTGGTCTGACAAATCTTGATTTCTGCTGCGACATGCAGATGGTGGGGTTAGAATTTCGCGTAAACAACATGCCTTGTGTCAATGGTTCAGGCTGGAGGTGGTGGTGTAATGGTGTGGGGAACATTTTCTTGGCACACATTACGCACCTTAATACCAATAGAGCATCGTTTAAATGCCACAGCCTACCTGAGTATTGATGCTGACCATGTGCGACCAGGGTCTACCCATCTTCTAATGGCTACTTCCAGCAGGATGCCAATGCCAAAAAGCACACATCATCTCAAACTGGTTCCAGGAACATGACAATGAGTTCAGTGTACTCCAATGGCCTCCACAGTCACCAGATCTCAATCCAATAGAGCACCTTTGGGATGTGGTGGAACGGGACATTCGCAGCATGAATGTGCAGCTGACAAATCTGCAGCAACTGTGTGATGCTATCATGTCAGCATGGAGCAGAATCTCTAAGGAATGTTTCCAGCACCTTGTTGAATCCATGCCATGAAGAATTTAGTCTGTTCTGGGGGCAAAGGGGGGGTCCTGCCCAGCATTAGAGAGGTGTACCTAATAAAGTGGCCACTGAGTGTATTATGTTCATTGGCCCAGCAGTAAGCTACAGGGCTTGTAAACCAAAGGTTGCCATTTTGATCACCAGTTTTACCCAAAATATATATGTCAGTACTCCGGCCCCCTATCTGTAGTGTTTTGTTTTCCCCGGTCCATGTGCTTTTGTTTTTCCTTGTGTTCTAGCTCTGCCCTGCTCTCCGCCCTGTCCCCGCCCCCCTGATTGCCCGATCACCTCCAATTACCTGCCTCCCCACCTGCATACCATCTCCTCTTCACCCCAGCCCTATATCTTCCCTGTGTGTCTCTGTCCTGTTGCTAGTTTGTCACACTGTGCAGCACCTGTTACTTCCCCGCCGTTGTTTCTGTCTGCGTGTTTTTTCCCCGTTCTTGACCCTGCCCGCATCCAGACCTCGTTCTTGCCAGCTGCCTTGCCCTGATTGCCTGATCGCCTGCCTTCCCATTTTCTGACCCTGCCTGTTCCTGTTCCTGGCATGGTTTTGCCCACGGACTGCTCTACCGGTTTCGACCCTGCCTATTTTGACTCGCTATTCTGCATGACGATTTCAATAAAGACGCTTGGAACCCGAAGCTCCCGTGGTCCGCGCCTGAGTCCTTGCCTGAGCCCTGACAGCATCACTATAACCCAGCTGTAAAAATGGATGACATCAGAGCTATGCAAGTCACTCTGGATAATGGTGTCTGCTAAGCAAAATAATGTAACTTCACATGTGAGTTCTGATTTAGTGAGAAATGTTTACCCACTGCTGTAACTCTGCATGCTTTCTCGCTGCTGCTGCTCCTTAACTCTCACGCCACGTGGTTGAAGCAGACGTTCGAGGAGGCGGACAAAAACGGCGATGGCTGCCTGAGCATCGGGGAGGTCCTGCAGCTTCTCCACAAGCTGAACGTAAACCTGCCCAGACAGCAGGTCAAGCAGATGTTCAAGGTATACTCACCTGGATTTTCTACAAAAGATATTCCAGTGATGTGGCATTTGCCTTCTTAAAACTGTACTGTCAGTGTAAACTATTCCAGTTAGCTAAAAAGGGATAGGGAGCTTTACCGGTGCACAGGGGTGGACCACCCCCACCATCGTATATGGTCTCTCTCATAGTTGTTTCTGGTTGTTTCTTCTGTCACAGAAGGGCACTTCAGTTTTTTAGTCTTAGCACAGTCTTAGTATTGGCAATTCTACATGTTTGGACCCTGTGTTTAATTGAATTTGGTCACATTTGACATGACACATTTAACACTTAACACCTGATAAGGCTTAAAGTAACTTGGTGCCAGATGGTGTTTTTTTATATGAGGGACATGAATTTTGACTAATCTGCATTATTGACTGGAACTGGTCACACTGGAAAGGGCATTGATGTCCAAGGTTTAGGTTCCCAGGAGGTGATTTAGTCTGTGGCTACGGCCGATATGATTGGTTCAGCTGATAATGGTATTATTTTTATTATGATAGGAATCAGATTGGAGCTGAGAGCCATGCTTTACTCCATTGTAGTATATAAGATGGTAGCAGAGTCTCTGCCTATGTATCTCTGCCCCACCATAGCGCTACTAATTTAAAAGCTTAACTGATGGAGGGAAATTGTGCTGTATTTTATCAGGTAATAATTGAGTGGTTAAATGTGCGGAAGCTTGCCATCTTATGTCAGAAAGGTGTAAAGCCAAAGCTTTTATTCATGTATTGCCCAATCATTTCATATTCTGGACAGATGTGCATCATTTCTGTTTATACTCATGTCACGTAATGCATTTCAATGCAATTTCAAACTATGCCACCTAATTACATTAATGCTGATGCATTTTTTTTCTTACTACGTGCTTGAGTTGTGTATTGTCTTTTTTGTCATTTATTGTGTAGAGATGTTATTGTGAAATAATTGCTACAAATTGAAAAGTGACATGTTTATAAACGTTTGCTTATTTACTTATTTACAATGTTGAGAGCAAGGAGGTGCTGAGAATGTTGAGCGCGGTGAGCCGTGATACTATCCAGTACAAAACAGATGATAGCGTGTATCAAGATCGTGCGGGTGATGGCGTGGGGCCCCAGAGCAGCTGCACACGAGATGAGAAACGAGGTCTGCACAAGGTGATTCGTGTAAACTTACCAGGTGCAACCAAATGCCTTCATTAAGTTAATATGATCAGCCAGGGAACTCTCTGACTGTTTTTGTCTGCCTCTGAGTTGTCCCCTGGCTGTCAGCCATTTTTGTGAGCATGGCAGGCCACGCAGGGGATTAGTTAATTGGGCCAAGTCAAGGCCAACTGAGTTTTGCCAAGTCAAGCAACGCAGTCAAGGGCACTTGAAAAATGAGGCCTCCTTAAAAAGCAAAGCCGCCTTTTCTCTTTGCCATCCTCATCTGCCCTCTCCCAGGAAGCAGACACAGATGAGAACCAGGGCACCCTGGGGTTCGAGGAGTTCTGCACCTTCTACAAGACGATGTCCACGCGCCGCGACCTCTACCTGCTCATGCTCACCTACAGCAACCATAAGGACCACCTGGACTTGGACGACCTGGTCCGCTTCCTGGAGATCGAGCAGAAGGTAAGATGACCAGGCTAGCGGATGTGTCCAGGTGTGCTTCTCCAGTCGTTCCACATTGATGCAGCACTGCCGTCGTCCAGTTTGTGTTAATAATTTTGTGAAATATGTTTTTTTTTATATTAAATAATTGATACTTTGATATCAGAGGAATCTAGTAAGTATTTTTCCTGTTGACTAAAACTAAAAGAACAAAAAAGTTTTTTTATGATTTTGCATCCATTACGTTACATTACATGCATGTTTTGAGTGACAATACCAGTTTTGAACCTTTAATTAAATATGTCACAATTTAATTGTTTATTTCATCCCTTTTACTTTAGAGGAAACAAAAATTAAAACTAACTTTTTTAAAATTATTTTTTAATAACCTTTATATTTATTTTATATTAATATTTTATTAATATTTTATCAAATTAACTAAGTTGTAACTAACTAATGATGATGACTAATGAACTGATGGATATTCCCATCCTGAGTGCAAAAACCAAGGGATTTTGGGTTTGAGTTTGGTTCATCTAAAGAGAATTAAATTGATCTTGTATGTATGTGTGTTTTTATAGATGAGCAATGTGACGAAAGATCATTGCTTGGAGATTGTGAACAAGTTTGAGCCATGTCCAGAAAACCAGTTGCTGCTGGTTCTTGGCATTGATGGTAAGAAGCAGCCCCACAAAATTCCACCACTGAAACTAAATGGATTCAAATGACATTTGTGCTTATTTCAAAATGACAAATAAAGGCCAGTGTTACTTTCTGCAGTACAAATGTTATTTTTTTCATTAACATTGGTGACTGCTTGAGCTCACCGAATTGTATTTATGAAGAATAAAAGTAAAATTTAACTGTGAGCCAAAACTATGGCCATTGTGTCAAAGGCCAAATTCCAGCCAAATTTTAGGGAGTGTCTAAACTTCCATGGTTTGGCTCGCTAAGGACCTCACGTCATTTACACAGAAGTGTTATCATTCTCAGGCTTTACCAACTACATGCGAAGCCCTGCAGGTGACATCTTCAACCCAGAGCACTACGAGGTGCACCAGGACATGACCCAGCCCCTCTGTAACTACTTCATCAACTCCTCCCACAACACGTACCTGGTGGGGGACCAGCTGCTGTCCCAGTCCAGGGTGGACATGTACGGCTACGTGCTGCAGGCAGGATGTCGCTGCGTGGAAGGTCAGGTCATCCTTCAGGACACACCCACCCTCGGTTCTGACCAATGAGCTCCCCCTGCTCATAGATCCACAGACTCAGCTCTCATTCATTTGTAATATATTTGTGGTTTGCATTAACACATTTTAATTGTATTTGCAATATATTCTTGGGCTTTCAAAATAGAGTCAAATTAAATAAATGTCACTCTACTGCAATATATTTCATTCTCATATGGGTTTATATGTTGAGGAATTAACTTGTTTGGGGATGGGTAATGTTTAGGGAAAATGTCCCTTGACTGTAAATGAACTGTTAAACTATACCTACTGTATACTGGATATTGAACTAGAACCGTTGACTTGAATGACTGCATCTTTGTGTTCAGTGGACTGCTGGGATGGTCCGGATGGGGAGCCTATTGTGCACCATGGGTACACCCTGACTTCAAAAATCCTCTTCAAAGATGTCGTTGAAACCATCAACAAATATGCCTTCGCCAAAAACCAGTAAGTGTGCTCCCAGCTGTAGCTCTGCTCTGCTGTTTGACGTACATAAGCAATATATACATTTTGTGGCACTGTTGCTACTTTGACTTAATGAATACAGAGAGTGGAAGTTATCTCTCAGAGATAACTTTGAGAAAAGAATTTATGCAGCAGTGGTGCCCTACCAATGCATACAGTTGCATATGACAACAAAGCATGCATTAAGCAATTAAATTTTGCTATAAAATGTGAGACTTGCTTTTAAAATCATGGGAATTGTGGGCCAGAAATGGTACATAATTTCATATAACAGCAAAGCATGCAGTAAGCAACATGTTTATGCTTTTAACATTGTGGGATTTTGTGAAGATGCTGCATCCCTTTTTTTCCCCAGGTACCCGGTGATTCTGTCTATTGAGAACCACTGCACCGTGCCCCAGCAGAAGAAGATGGCCCAGTACCTGGTGGAAGTGCTGCAGGACAAGGTGGACCTGTCCGATGTTGACATGCACGAGTGCACACGGCTGCCCTCTCCTGAGATGCTGAAAGGGAAAGTTTTAGTCAAGGTAAAACCGTGCCTCCATAAAATGGAGTGCCAAAAGGTTAGGCTCTTAGGCTTAGGCTAGTGCTTAAGGTAGATCATGTCATTTTCAGCATCTGTGCTACAACTAGCCTAACTGCTGGCTTGACCAAGCCATGTTTGTGAAGTATTACTTTTACAGCATCAAGCAAATAAATGAAGAACAGCAGAATATTCTGTATTTCAAAACACTATTAAGGGGTCTGTGAACTCATACACTTAGGGAACCAGCACCCTAGTCATATTTAAGGCCTTGGTGATTGCCAACAGGAAGAATTAATATCCACACCAGTGCAATTCTGTTCTACAATTCATTGATGGAAATGTTTGATGCATGTTGTTTATTTGTTTACTTTTAAAATGTACACTATAATTATTTTTAATTTTACACCATCTATATGAAATTGTTCATTGTTACACTATAGCAAACAACAGATTCTTGATTAGTCATTTTCTTCCTGCCACAGGAATTAGTTTGTGTACTATTCATCCGTCCCACATTCTACTTGGCTGGTCTAAGGATTGTTTCCCTTTAAAAATTATCAATGGAAATTCAAAACAATACATATAATTGAATAGAATAATAGAAGTTCTGGGGTAGTAATTTTCATGTGTTTTCCTCAGGGCAAGAAGCTGGGTGCAAACATTGATGAGAATGCAGATGAAGGGGATGTGTCAGATGAGGACAGCGGTGATGAGATAGAGGACGACTGTAGGATGAGTGCAGATGTGAGTGTGTGAAACCTTTCTGCTTTATCTGCGAGATCACGTGAAGTGGCTGTGTGGAACCTCTTATATCTATGCGTTTTATAAATCCAAACTGAAATTAAGTTCATAGAACATCCCATATGAAGTTTGTCGGAACTGATATGGGTGATCTCCTTTCAAGTACAGCGCTTAGTATATCACTGTGCATTTTTGCATTTTTCTCTCTGCTAATGTCTGCATAGTGTTCTTCCCCTGCAACAAGAGAGCAATTTTGTGAAATCCATTGTGTGCCGAATGGTCAGCCATCGTGAGCCAAATTAAGCTCAAAGTTCATATAAAGTTAAAGTGATACTCTACTTAAAAGTTCAACAGTCATGAAACATTAAATGTTACTACAGCTGAATCTTGACAGCTGAGAGTCAGTGATAAGGCTGGTGAATTTGGTCCCATTGACAAATTTCTGGAAAATCATTAAAAGTCCAGTTTACTGGTTTGTAGTAAACTCTGATTGCTTCATACTTGATAATAGTGACACAGAAATATAAGTCCCTTTGCTGTGTTGAAGGGAGCTTTACATGTGAGAATGGCCTCAGAACCTTTCACTGTAGTGTTCGTGTGACAGTCTTTGTTAGCCTGGGAGCCCTCGCTACCTCCACAGTAATGGTGGTGAGGTGAGGAGATTTGGGAAAACATACCAGCTTGTAGTGGGCATTAAGACAATAAAGAAATGATGATGCCTCCATGGAGTGGGGGTGCACCTTAGTGTTTAATAAAGAAATTGGTGGAATTACAAATAACGGCCCACTTTGTGGTCCTGCCATGGTTTTGTACATGCAGGGATAAAACATTAAGCAACAACCCAAAGTGAAAGAAGTACAATTTCCCAACATTCCATAGTTTTGTGTCACTCTTAACAAATGTACAGCATCATTTATAAGATCTCTTAAAGACGCAGGGCAAAATAAAAGACAGACCCTTACAATGCTCTTACCTCCCCGTTTGCCCCACTCTTTAGAAACCACCAAATCTCAGCGGGTGTTTGTCCTCTGCCTTGAGTGGGCTAGATGGCTTTGGAAACCATTCTTTGTTTTTCAGGGCAAAGGTGAGGATGGCACGGACACCGGGGAGGAAGCAAACTCCAGCACCAACAAGCGCCTGGGCAGGTCCCTCATGGGCAGCTTCAAACGCAAGGTCACTCCATCTGCATGGCCCCCATCCCACCTCCTCTCCCTGTACCCCTCTGCTTCTATTCTTGCAGTCCAAACACTGCGGCCACAGTGTACAACCCCATCCACTGTGTACAGTGCCATTTACTTCATTTATGCTGCAGGGTGTGATGGTGACTGTGTCACTGACTGTCTGAATTGCAGCACGAAGAAGTTTTATACCAGATGTTATTGCATGTCCTAATGCCATGTTTATTAATATTGTTGTCCGCTTTAATGTTTTGTGATCTTTGCTCATCTGTTATCACTATTGTTTAAGACCATGCTGCTTAACAGGTTTTCTCCTGTGGACCTATCAGGACTATCATACCTGTCTGTTCATGTGACCATCGAGCTGTCTGTCTCTCTGTCACTGTCAGCTGTAGTTCCACAGCTTGAAGCAGCACAGTCCATGCATTACCCAGTGTTAGAAGTGCCCTTATCACATAAAGCTGTGGTTTAGAGAGAGAGAACCTCACAGTGAAGGACTGTTGTTCCTTCCTCTCCCATACAGAGGAGGCGGGTCAGAGTGAAGAAGAGGTCCAGCCTTGAGGACACGGATACGGATCAGGAGAGCCCGTCCAGTGCCACCCGCACAGCTGTGGTGTACTACAGCAGGTGCTGACCAGCCTCCAACAATATGAAATTAGTCCCCACAGAAATGTGCAACCTGCAGCTAGGCTCAATGTTGCATGTGTATAACAGTTTATCTTGTTGGTAAAACTGACAAGAACAAAAATAGTGTCTCTAGAACAAAATGGTCATTTTTCGTATTTGTTTATCATTAAAGAAATAAATATTGCCCAGATTTTACCGTTATAATCCAGTGCCTGTCCATGTCTGGTGGACATTGGAGAACAATTGATAATATTGTGCTAATACTGTGTGTGATTTGCATCGAAATCATTGTAGATTTTCAAAATAATTGATTAAATGAAGTGGTAATAAGGTACAAAAAGATTGTTTTGCTGTGTGCTCTCAAAATAATGAGTAGCTTCAAATTGCTTGCATAAATGTTTTCAAATGGGATGGACAAGTGGCTTCAAATATTACACCATGTCTGGGAGAACAAAGGTACATACCAAGCAAGCTTGTACTATTACTTACTTAGCAGCTTACTGTGCATGGCTTTCATAACATCCTTTTATACAGACAGGTATTTACTGAACCAACCTGGGCTTGAGTATGTAGCTCAAGAGTACAGCACACTGCCCACACTGGAATCAAATTGGCAACCTCTTGGCTACAAAATCCTCTGCTTCTTGCTACACCAGGCTACTGCCAATGTGTGTAACTGTTACACCAAATAATCCCTACATGACTGGCTTCTGCTTCATGCTGTCAGCAGGAGGAGGAAGACCATGAGACTCGCTCGAGCCCTTTCAGACCTTGTGAAGTACACCAAATCCGTGCATGTCCATGACATCGAGACACAAGGTGAGGGGGAATATCACCAGCGCAGGAGCCAGGAGGATCAACTCATTGGCTGCGGATACTGTCCTCATTTGTTCTGTACAACCTTGCTTAATGCCATGATTACTGAGCACATGTGGCTCATCCTCAGAACAATGTACGATATTCTTAGACTGAGAGAGGATGTACTTCAGCACTGAGAGAACCTCCCCACAACCATGTGTGTGGTTGTGTGTGCGCGTGTTCCCTCACAGCGATTACTTGCAGCTGGCAGGTGTCATCCCTCAGCGAGACCAAGGCCAATCAGATCATGCAGCTGAAGCCCACCCAGTTCATTCGCTTCAACCAGAGGCAGCTCGTCCGCATCTACCCCTCCTCTTACCGTGTGGACTCAAGCAACTACAACCCCCAGCCTTTTTGGAACTGCGGCTGCCACCTGGGTGTGTAACGGAACTCCCCTCTCATATTCTTCAGCCTTGGGCAACTAGTGAATGGAATTACAGTCCCACAGGTGATGTTCCGCTATGTCTTTGATATGTTGTGCTTTTGAATCTGTTTGGTATGTATGTGCAGTTGCCTTAAACTACCAGTCTGAAGGTCGCATGCTGCAGCTCAACCGCGCCAAATTCTCCAGCAACGGGAACTGTGGGTACATTCTGAAGCCAAAGTGCATGTGTAAAGGTGAGAGCCTGACAATCCCAGAGCTGGTGTGGACTGCACTGTGAATGGTGAGCGGCCAGAATTACTCCGTGGCGTTTCTCTTCTCCTCTCCGAGGTGCCTTTAACCCCATGTTGCAGGAACCGTTGCCAGACCAAGCCAAGACACAGCTGGTGCTGAAGATAATCAGCGGTCAGCAGCTCCCCAAGCCAAAGGACTCCATGTTCGGTGACAGAGGAGAGGTGAGAACAGTTCCAAAAGGACCTACTCCTTTAGGGTGGCGTGTTTGTTATGCTGTCTTGTTCCATGTCTGGTGTGTATTTTGTTGTCATTGTTTGTTGGACTGTATGAAATCGCGAATGTGTATTTGGTGAACCTGTTGCTGTAACAACTTCTGTTCAGAACTGTAGATATGCCCACATCATTTAGGAACATAGGGGCATGCTCCATTAAAGGGAGAATAGGGCAGCTATCATGCCTGTCAGACCCTGTGATGTCACCTGTGAGTGCTGGTAGCAGGACATTTCTATTTTGATGTGAGGTGCAGCCATTTTGTAATGTGGTAGAAATATAGTAATGTCACTGAGTTTTGGAGCGGAAGACCAGGGTGCTGATCCCAGCTCGAGTTTTAACTTGAGGATAAACTCGTCATAGTGGCCCATTGTGAGAGGGTGAATCTACATTGTGTTGCCTTGAAATATTTCCCTGAATCACGCAGATCTGTCATGAGTCAAGTGCAGAAAGATGAGTGTGCAGCCTTCAATGGTCAGTAGTTCTTAGCTATATCCTAACATGCATTCTGATATACTGTAGACTGTGTCATTAAATTAATGTTTTCAGTTTAGCCTTAGGCTGTTATAATATGACCTTTCTGAGCCATAGTCCAGTAGCGATGGCTAGGTTTTCTGCCTTGCCCCATGCTTTTCCTAAGGCACGTGTGACTGGTAACCAATTAGACACCTCCTGTGATGGTAGGTGGGGTGTGACTTGGGGTGTGTTGTAGCCACAAGGTGATGTCTTTGCTGCAGATTATTGACCCATTCGTGGAGGTGGAGATCATTGGCCTGCCGGTGGACTGTTGCAAGAATCAGACCAGAGTTGTGGATGACAATGGTGAGCAGGCCCTCACCCACAACTAGAGTAGCCCTGATCTAGCAATATGATGAGGGGGGAAACACTTCTTTTGAACAGAGAACAAATTATTTTCTTGATTAAATTTACAACTTTCCAGTGCATAAATTCACACATTATTTGACTGAATTCTAGAATTTAAATGAAAAATGTGCCCTAAGAAACACTTAAACCTTTTCTGTTTACGGTCTACAGGGTACCAATCATGCGTCTTTGACCGCAACACCAAAGAGCCTAGCTCGTTGGTATGGCAGTCAGAGCACATACTCAACCATAGTGACAGCACTCTGTCACACTGCCATCCCCTTCGAGAAGCACACCCATGCGCTTCAAGGCATCCCTCATGCATTCCCCTGCCGTACTTCTCCCATCCCAGGGTGCCTCACTCACTAGTGCTTCATCCATCTCTGGGGTCCCTTACACCATGTTTCACCCATCTCTGGGGTTCCTCACATCGGGGTCAACTGAACCTGGGGGTCCCTCATACGGCTCACACACCAGGCACGCCTCCGATGGCCTCGCAGCCAGCCATCCCACTCTAACACCGTTTGTAGCGAAGGGTGAGAGCAGTCACCCCACCCAGCCTCAAACCTGGGTCTACAAGGTACCAACCATGCGTCTTTGACCGCAATGCCAAAGAGCCTGGCTCGTTGGTATGGCAGTCAGAGCACATACTCAACCGTAGTGACAGCACTGTCACACTGCCCTCCCCTTCGGGAAGCGCATATTCAACTGTAGTGACAGCACTCTGTCACACTGCCCTCCCCTTCAGGAAGCGCGCCCATGCGCTTCATGCAACGAGGCGTCCCTCACACATCCCCCACCATACTTCTCCCATCCCAGGGTGCCCCACTCACCAGTGCTTCACCCATCTCTGGGGTCCCTCACACCGTGCTTCACCCATCTCTGGGGTCCCTCACACCGGGGTCAACCTAACCTGCTGTACTTCTCCCACCCCAGGGTGCTCCACTCACTGCTCTCGCCCTTCGCTGATAATATTTACTGTGTGTGTTTTTTAGAATAGAATAGAATAGAAACTTTATTTGTCCCCGTGGGGAAATTGGTTTGCAGCACAATCACAAGGCATTTCACCACAATATCACAGAGTTACCAGTAAACCAAGAGACATACTCATACACATACCCATACAACATCACAAACATACAGAGTCACCAGCAGACGTACTCATATATGTGCTTCGCACCTTGCAACAGATTAGGATGGGCAGACCAGCTGGACATCCTGCTTATTTACCCATTTAAAAACTTAATGGCTTGTAGAACAAATGAAAATTTAGATCTATTTTTTGTGAATAGTGGGAGGCAGTATCATTACCTAGATGGCAACAATTCAAATGAGGAGGCAAGGGGATGCCTCTTGTCACTCACAGTGCTGTTTTCCAATGCTGTTTTCCATACTTGGTAATGTAATCTCTAGCAGTTTACTGGCCATTGTTACCATTTTTCTTTTGTTTACCAGACTTTTTCTGTGCCTCAGTAGCATTGCCAAACCAACAGATGATGCAGAAGGCTGTCACTTTCAATAAAAGCACAGTAAAACATTCTGAGAATTTTCTTGTGGACATTAAAAGATAACAATTTCTTTAAAAAGTACATTCTTTGTTGTGTCTTAGTGCTTATGAGATCAGTCCACAGGTCCCATTTAAGTTTATGGTCGAGCACAATGCCAAGGTACTAGAAATTTGTGACAGGTTGTATTGGCTCCTCATTGATAAAGGTGAGGTTTGAGGATTGAATCTTCCTAAAATCAATGGACATTTCTTTAGTTTTAGTGGTGTTTAGGGGAAGGTTTGACCTCTCACACCAGTTTAGGAAGTAGTCAAGAACTGGTGTTTGGCTCCGTAGCTCCCCTGAGAGAGCTGCACTCTTTCTCCTCTCTCTCTCTCAGGGTTTAATCCCATGTGGGAAGAGACCCTGGTCTTCACCCTCCACATGCCCCAGATTGCGCTGGTACGCTTCCTGGTGTGGGACCACGACCCCATTGGCCGAGACTTCATCGGACAAAGGACTATTGCCTTCACCAGCATGATGCCAGGTACGTGCAGTCACACCTGGTCTCATTGATATAGGTCATAGTGATATATAGGAATATAACAATACTAAGTGAATTTGCCATAACATTAGTTCACCACTGTGCCTGTTTCCACTAATGCATACAGTACCTTACAGCTGTCTAACAGATGCTCTTAGAATATTTACATTATCCATTTATATTTATATTAGATATTTACTGAAACAATCCAGTTTAAGTACCTTGGCAACAGTGCCATACCTGAGAAATGACCCAGCAATGTTTTAGAGACACCCTACTGCTGAGAAAACCATAGAGTACCCTGTAAGGTATGCTCTTATGGACTGTGAAGATGACATTTTGTGTCCTGCTCTGAAGTGTTTGCCCTGTATTTTCTTTTACAGGTTATAGGCATGTGTATTTGGAAGGTATGGAAGAGGCCTCCATTTTTGTTCACATAGCTGTGAATGACATCACTGGTAAGGTAGGTAATTAATGAAGTCTATGATCTGGATATAAAGAACAGAAACCAGACTCACAAAACTATTCTAGAAGTCCTTAAGTGGATTAGCATTTTGATCAATAGAATGTAATAACCAGTTGTATATGTATTGTTGTGGGTAAGATTAGATTTTAAGATTAGATTAGATTTTATTTCCAGGGTGTTGAAATTGATGCCTGCCACTCTTTGATTTCAGGTCAAGCCAACCAGTGGCATAAAAGGGTTATTCCACCGAAATCAAAAGCAGGGCTCCCTGGACACCAGCACTGCTGACTGTAAGCTGAAACGGAGACCCACTTTCAGTAAAAGCTTCCTCCGCAGGACAGCCAGCGTTCCCACCAAAAACCAGCCCAAAATCAAGAAGGACCGGCGCCCGTCCTCCCACGCTTCCGAGAACGGGTCTGATGGAGAACCAGATGGTACCTCCCAGGCTGTGTCGAACCATGCAGGAAACCCGACCGTGGATCCCAACAAGATGAGGCGATCCTCACAGGAAGCTGGCAGCACATTCCAGTCTCAGCACAGAGGCGCACAAAGTGAGCCACTGAAACGGGCCAACAGGGTGCAGATCCGGGATCCGCCGGAGAGGAAGCAGGGGATCTTCGACCGCCTGTCCAACGACAGCCCTGGCAGGGCGAGGGTGGCCTCCAGCTGTATTAAGTGGGTGATCAGGTCCAAGGAGGGCTCCAGTCGAGAGTTCCGGTCTCCTTCGCTCCGGCACGGGGGGTCAACCGGCCCCCGGCGGGAGAGAGCTGCTTCGGAGCCCAGACGGAGCCCAGAATTCTGGCCCAAAGACTGGCCCCTGCCCAAAATGTCACCCTCCCCTCAGACCAGAAGGAGTCTGGATGCCCAATGTGGCAACCGTGCCACTGATCCCTCAGCACGGAAAGCTCACTCATGGAGCATTCCTCGGCGACTGTTCAACTCCCCCGCGACCCCTGACCCAGAGATCAGACCCAATTTGAACCAGCAGAGAGTGCCACACTCTGAACATTGCAAAAATGGTGAAAGACTGGAGAGACCTGGACGCAGTCTTGATGCCCAACACGGCAACCGCTCCAATGATCCCGCGGCTCAGAACGCACGCTCGTGGAACGTTCCCCGGCGACGGTTTCCTTCCCCTGTGACCTTCAGCCCAGACAGCAAGTCCAGTTTGGACCAGCAGAGAGCACCACACTCTGAACATGGCAACAGTGGTAAAAGACTGGGGAGGACCAGACAGAGTCTGGACGCCAGACGCAGCAACCACACTGCTGATCCCTCAGCTCGGAATGCACGCTCCTGGAGTGTTCCTCGTCGGCGAGTCCCCTCCCCCGTGACCCCTGACCCGGGAAGCAGCTCCAGTTTGAGCTGGCAGAGCTCCCCATACTCCGAACGTAGCGTTAGACCTGGACTGACCACGTCCAGCTGCCACACCCTCTCTGACAGCGACTCCAGCCTGGATAGCCTGGAGGGCATCGAGTTTCTCCCGTCACGCTGGCCGAACTACAAGCGCGGGGAGGTGGGCACGCTGCAGCGTGAGATGAGCGCGCTCTTCGATAAGAAAATGGAGGAGATCCGCAATAAATCCCCAATATTTTTCACAGGTAAGATCTGACGGGGGCCTGATCTCAGGACCCATCCATGCGGAGTACTCTGTGATGACCTAGCTTCCCCTATATTCTCTCTAGACCTGCATGCATCGTGATTGTGGACTGTTCTTTCTGAACTAAGATGTTCCTCACCATGAACTTGTGGTCTCAAAACTTAAAACGTATATCAGAGATACATCAGCCCACTCGTTACTGTTGTGGGCTTTTATTATTGTTATTATATATTATTATATAATACTTGTTAAATTTGTCTTGTTATAGAATCTGACAAGGCAGAGGGGGCTGAATCTGGTTCTGATGAAGATCCTAATGGAGCAGCTCAAGATTAACAGCAGAAAGATCTGGAGCCTCCCACTAAATAATTTCAAAGGTGTGTGTCTGTGTGTGTTCTTATGCAAGTGTGTCTGTGTGCATGCTTGCATGTGTCCATGTGTATGTGTGTCTGGATCAGTCCCAAGAAACTGTCTGGACAGGACATGAATAAAATGATCAATATCAATCAAGGCAGAAGGCATTCTTAAGCATAGCCCACTCACTGATGTTCAGCATTTACAAACCTATACATTTTTACTGTTTTATACAACAAAGAAGCTGAACTACTGCAGATCAAGAACAAAATGTCTTATATAAGTAATCCAATTAATCTTGCTGACCTGTGTTGCTAATTTATCACTAACATTATTTACTAGCTAACTGATGGTGACAAAATACTGTTTTACTGGAAACTATATAGCCAGCCCAACTTTTGTTACATTTTTCATGAAAAATAGGGATGGCAAAAAGTATGAAAAAATACTAGAAATAGGTAACTAGCTAGCGATACCAAACTGAGAACACTTTTGGAAGAAGTTGTTTAAATTATTTTAATTCATTTCCAAGGCTCAAATGATTGGCATTGAGTTTATACATTACTTTTTTCATCTTAGGGTAGTAGCTAAATCAAATTTACTAATATATAAATATATCATTATATGTGTGTAGGCATATATAGATAGACAAAAAATGTGGACTTTCAGTGCTGAAATCTGACGGTCACATTTATAATATGAGGCATCAGACTGTTTTAGTAAAACTCATTTATTTTCATTTTAATATAATAATGTTTCAGTGTTATCATATTTAACATTTGGTACTCTGGAATCAAGAGTGGTATGCAGTTTCAAGGCAGCTCAAAGGATGGGTATAATTATGAGGAGATGAGGCTGCCAACTCATTGATTGTTTTGAAATTTTGTTGGCCTCATTAATGAGCAAGACATAATGAACAAAATGCTGTTTGTTTCTTTTTTTACTTTTGTTATGTATAAAATCCTCTTCCGGGTCAAAGATAGACAACCACTGTTTGCTTTTAAAAGTAGTATTTACATTTAAACTGTTACTGTGATGTGATTTTTTCCCCTACATTGCCCTCTGGTGGCCTTTCTGGGAAATGCTTTATTTATTCATACAAGAGGTGAAACCTGTTTCTGATCTGATCATATTGTCTGCTGCAATTTCTGACTCCCCAGAGGAGCAATGACGCACACAATACTATAGAGTCAGTTTTATGTAATGATCTCCCATCAGCTTTCACCAAGGGCACATAATTTGCCTGTGTTTTGGCTTGTTGTTCGTACCACATAAAAATAAATAATTGCAGGTGCACTTTACAGCTGTAAGCCACTTCCATTAGATATCCCCAGCTCCCAGCCTCCACTGCCACCATTGTAAACTCTTAATGTCACATGTACTCTCTCTCTTTCTCAGTGCTAAAATCTTTCTTTTGTCTTGGTCCCCCCCCCCCCCCCCCTTCATACTGAACTGCAGAGATGACCAAGAGCAAGTTGAAGAGGACTTTCGAATCCCAGCAGCCTCCTTCTTTCCTCCATTACTTATTGTGAGCTGTCTGTCTGGTTGTAACTTCCTCTTTATGGACCCTTCTAAGCCAGGATTGATAGCGGAATGATTGTACTCATTTACATTAATGAGAAGTCATGATTACCTGATTTGCAACGGAGGAGAATAACACTGTCTGCAAACTACCCAATAAGGTTCCTTAAGTTGCACATAACAGCAAGAAATGGCTGCATGCTGCTAAAACTTCATTTTGAACTTTCCATTCAAGGAAGCCATTGTGTTCTTACAAACATCTTGTCTTCAATTCACAAATGAATGACAGTGGAAATTTTCTCATGCAGACCAAAGACTTGTTGCAGGTAGAGTGTCAGAGAGCAGGTGGGGGTTTGTAGTGGAAAGCTGAAAGTGGACAGCATATGAATGCAATGTTGTAAGAAAAAGAAGAAACATCTACAGATAGTGTTACTAAAATGGAGGCTTTTGAAGTGTTGAGAAGAGGTGACAGTGAAAGCCAGGAATTTTTCTTGAAGACTGACATTGCTGACTAGCGAACAAACAGCAAACACCTGTGAAGTGAACAAGTTACCTACGTCTTCCTCATTAAGCGTGAGTATCCTTTAGTTATATAGTGATTTTACATCTATATTTATATAATTAAAATTGTATACATATTTCATAGATATAGTGTTGCTGTCTTCAGCTTGGATCATAGTGTGACTAGTCACATAGCTTGGTGCTGGCAAACAGATTTCCATCCTGTAGCTATAAACAGTACAAAGAACAATTGCTAGGTATTATAACATCTGAGATGTAATATTGACAATCTGAATTGGCCAGAATTTGTCCAGGGAGCTCATGCTTTTATATAGCATGTTAGTTAACGTTGCATGCATGTGATTTTAAGAAAATACCATAGTAAATTAAGTGATCACTGTAGGGGAAGTGAGGGCAGGAGATCAGTCTCTTTTGAGTTGATACTCTAATATCTTACATACCCTATATAATTGTACATTACAAATACTGCTACAAATGGCTTTCTTGAGATTGTACTGAATTCAGGCAGTTGCTAAAGTATTTTCTTAACTTGCATGCCTGATTCCTAACTGCATGCCTATTTCAATGTTTTTACTGTTATCTGCCTGGTGGTCCTCATGATTTTAAAATTCTCAGGACAGCACAGACTGGAATGGTCCCCTGTTTATTTTGTATGAAGAATATCATGACTAAAATTTAGATTTTGTTTTCAGTGTGGAATGAAGAAGACCCTCTGAAATCGATGAAGAGAGCTACTACAGCTAAGAAGAATTCTGTATTCCACAAAAAGGACCAAATTCAATTAAACGACACACAACTAAAAACAACAGTACAAGAACTATTATGCTGCACCACTAAAGGAGTTTGGTGTAGGACAAACTCCTTTTTAACAGTTTGAATTTTTTAACTATCATTGGGAAGAGATGGTTTTCATGCTGCCCTGCAAAGACATCCATACTTATGTCCAAAAGTCTGTAGGTGATTTTGATGAGAGGAGTGGTTATCCATGTTGCTGAATTTATTGGCAATATGAAACCACTCTGAAGCCCTGACTTTATATAACATGCTGATTGACTTTAGGTCATTGTTACATAATGTTTGAATACGTTGAGTATTTGTTAGCTGGTATTCACTCTTAATTATGGTTATTTTGTAAATAAATGTAACCTCCCATTTTAGTTTTGGCTTCTATTTAAAAAGGGGCAAATGCATATTTGCAAATGATGCAATTATTTGGACAGAATATTGGTTAATCCAATTTCCATTGGTTTTACAACACCTGTGTGACACAGTACACTTTTCTGTTGTAATTATTGTCATCCTTATATAATTTTAAACTTGGGGTTGCTGTTACTGTAATTTGAAATCATTCTGTTTTTATTCTTTTTTTTATCAGATCTTTTTTTTTACATTATATATACAGTTGTCCTTCTGCCATGTTGTTCTTCCCTCACATTATCCAATTGAATTTGTTACACTAGTGTCCCATAAAGGATGCAGTTTTGATTAATGGAAGAAATGCAATGAAAGGTAACATTTTTATTTTGGAAGTTTTTTTTTATATGCATGCAGGTATCTGTTTGTATGTTGCTGGGACAGTTCTTCCGATGGCAAGTTCACGGCCATAGCTTGAATAGCCTTCCCCGATGTATCTCACTGAGAGAGATCGTCCCCTTGTTGCTGGGGGTCATAGATTCTCATTTGACGCAGGGAAACGTATCATTTACTGGGTGCCTACATAAGCAATTTCTCTACCTTTTACATCAAGCCCTGAAATTCAAGCATGAACTTCTGTCTTTGTCGAAATTTTTATCAGCCATTTAAGTGTTCATCTATATCTGTCTACAAATTCCAAGCTGCAACACATTTAGCAGTGACTTGTACTTAGCTAAATTAAATGAAACAGCACACAATTACAAACACGTGAAACTGAATGTGAGCTCTTTTCAGCTCGTTTTGCCTCTCCCTCTTGGCCTTGGGCCTATGCAGAAAATATACGTTAATTTCTCTCACCTATATAATGTTTTCTATTGAACACCTTATAACACAACATACCTCCATACCTTCCCCTGCATTTCATTCTGCTGTGCCTTTAGAGACCAAATATAGTATATAAAGTAGCAATGGTAACCACAGTGCTCTTTGCCTACAAGCACATCACTCAACCAACATCACTGTGTCAGTGAGCAGTTAGATTGATCAGTGTGTCAGTTAGATTGACTAAAAAATAAACTGATTGGATTCTTCACAAAAGTGAAATGGCAGACAACAAAATTTCTGTATAAGAATAACATGCTCTAATGTAAACATGAATACAGTTCTAAAATAATATCATTTGTAACACACACAGTCATTTTTTAGTTCTAGATAAATTTTTTTAGTTCTAGATTCATTTTTTGTCCACTTGATGTGACATGAGTAGCAAATGATTTTGTCAACAAAATATCAGCATTAAAATATCCATTTCTCCTTATGTTTCACTGTCATATTCACCACCATAATACCAATACCTGGGGTCAATTTCATATACAAATTCATTAATATATAATTTATTGTATATAATACATTTGAGATACAAATATGTTTTTTGTTTAGGGATATCAGTATCTTTTCTTATATTAGATTACTTTGAAAATAATAATTCAATATATGACTGCATTCTGATTGCCATGTAAATATTTTGATGCTAAATGTATTGTCCTTTTTTAGGGGCGAGGTAGGAGCAGAATTACGATGTAGAATGTTATAAATGAAAATTATTGTATGCTTGTAAATATGTCATATAAATATGTAGTACTGCATATAAATAAGGTCTAAATGTCAAATTTCATCTGTACATGTCAAAATGGCAGTGTATTGATTTGCATGCATGCCCGTATTGCACTGCACTGTCTGTCAACGTGCTGACGAATGAAATCCAATGTGCCTTAGTTTCTTGGGATGTCACCTGTCTGAACCTATGGAGAGTGTACTGAGTTGGCAGACGACAGGTGTGTCATCCCTCCTTGCCTCCCGCCCCCCGACAGCTGATGTCCTTTAAAGCTGAATTATCTGTATTTTGCCATTTTTCATTTGGCATTCTGATGGAGCTCACGTTACGCATCACTGTTAGCACTTATGTCAAATAAAGCAATGATATTTTGCATGATGCGCCGTGCGGGAGTTTATATAATCTCCAGTTTACTTTTTTAAATCTCATGACAGGTGCTCAATTATCTTTATTCCTAGGACAAACGGAAGATAACCTATTTTATGAATACATTTACTAAATACAAATGACACGCACCTTATAATTAGAAGTGCAACAAACACGGGATCTACAGGATACAGGATAAGATGTGACCACATTAACGAGACATGTTTAGTTGAATGGAGCCTTGGAATGGCTTGGCATTATTTGATGTGTGGCCAATGTGTTTGCGCTGTGTTTTTGTGATACACTTAAACCGAACACACTCAAAACGCTTGGTTTATTACATGCTGCGATGTGTAACTTACGGTTCGGTGGCTGCCTTGAAAAATGCGTCGCTCGTCCTCAGTTGCTATGAGACAGGCGTCAACAAACACGGCAGAAATGGCGACCAACTTTTCTGCTAATCAGGTGCGTAACGTTAGTGCTGCCTAGCTATAGTTTTCTTGATTGATATGAAGATAAGTTTTCAATCAGCTAGCTAGCGGAATCATTTTACTTCAGCTTCTTTACATTTGCGATTTAACATTAGAAGACTTGGAACTAACGCTAGCTAACGTTGTCTAGCTGGATACTGTTTTGCTGGGTGCTAACTACAACTAACGTTAGCCATCTGAGTAATTAAACGACTGCAGTGTGTTCAGGACTGGTTCCAGCTACCTTTGATATTGTGACTGTGAGTCAACTTTTCTATTTATTTCAGTATGAAAGTGCTTTCAAAGCGAAGAGACTGCAGAACTGGACACTACCCAAGGAATACAAAGAGGTAAGTTAGTCTAGCGCTGCAAACTTGCTGGCATGTCAATCTGTGGTCAAATGCTTGCTGTGTGTTGTCAACTGTTCAGTAATGTTAGTCTAAGTTTTATAGCTGGCTTTTCAAAAATGGTATTCACCCTCAATCACTGTGTGACCTCAGAGACCTTCCGCTGCTGTGGGTCACACGACGTTCATTGCCACGGACCGGGGGCATCTTCTCCCAGGCGTGAAAGCAAAGGTTTGACTGTCTGTCTCCACGGACTGTTCATAGTAGCTAGCCATATACAAGTAATGTCATTTGGTGACATTACTTCCAAAAGCAACAACAAAGTTCTACATTTATTCTAAAACATGCTAGTGCCACCAGCAGTACTGTATGAGTCTGCTTTCTCTCAGCGTGGATTCCGGTCCACATTCATCGGCACCTGGGACCTGCCCCGTAGAATTGCCCCCGCGTCCATCAACCCGACTGCTCGTTCAGTGGAGGGTCAGGAGAGACTTAGATCCTGGAGCCAAGATCAGGGGCGCTCCAAGAGAAGGAGCTTAGAGAAGGGCCCGGAATCGGCCCCGAAGTCACCGGAGAATGTGGTGAGAACCCCGGGGCCCTTTGCATATCTAGTAATTCACAGTATCTCTCTTTCAAAATGCATGTAGTTTTGGATGTAACATCATTTAGATTATTTGTTCATGCTTGTATGGTGTTAAATAAGGGGTGTCTTCAAAAATATTGTTGATATCACATGAATGGACATGACATTTACATTTATTCATTTGGCAGACACTTTTATCCAAAGCGACTTACATAGGTTACAGCTCTTTACAATGTTATCCATTTATGCAGCCGGATATTTACTGAGGCAGTTGTGGGTTAAGAACCTTGCCCAAGGGTACAGCAGCAGTGTCCCAGTGGGGATAAACCTTTCAGTTACGAGTCCTGCTCCTTAACCTCTATACTACACTGCCGCCATGACACCATGAATGACAGTTCTCCAGTGGAAGTGATCAATTTCCCTAAATATTTTTCTGCAAACACACCCCCATGATCATTTTGATATTTCCATGAGGTTAAAGTCTCTCAATAAAGTCTCTCTGCAGAAGAAGTGCCTCTGTTTCCTACCTGTACTTAGCCTAAATAAGCATGCTTACAAAGTTGTTTAAAATGTGTTGTAAATGGAATATTCAATGATTTCATCTTTCCTTTTGGATAAAAAAAAATGCATTTCACCTGACCCATGTAATTTCATGCCCCAACGTGCACAACGAGGGCTAAAATTATAGCTTTACCTCATTGTATCTGCCTTAACTCACAAATGGTTGTAATCAGCTGTAATCTCAGCTGTCAGCTGAGACTGGCATACATATCCTTGATAAGCAAATATTAGCAAATGTTAGTTTTGCAGACATATATAGGCTTTTTTGAATTTCATACATTGTAACAATACATTTTTGAAACCTTGTTTTTCTATAAAGGAAACACTCGCCAAGCCAGCCGAGGAGGATCAGGTCCCTGAAGCGGCCTCGCCTAGGCGAGAAGCATCACCCACCTCACCTAAGCCAGAGACAGCCCCCACTTCACCTAAGCCAGAGACAGCCCCCACTTCACCTATGTCTGCAGCATCCCAGTCCAGGCCAACCTCTGCTGACCAGCAGGAAGCAATCCAGGCCCAGTGACCAACTCTGTCCATCAAATGAACAAATTGTGACTGAAGAATTTTGAAAGAATCTTAAGTGTTTTTAAATACTTGCATTACTAAGTATGGAGGTATACCATAAACAATAAAAAAACATGCATCTGTCCTTGGTTCATCTTGTCTTTTCAGTGAAGCTTTTGACAGACAACAAACATTTCAGGAATACCTACCACATACTTTGTAGGTAGCTCTGGATCCACTAGTTGACTAGTGTACATGTTTATGCGTAAATGGTTCCCACCGTTTTGGACTAGGCCTACATGACAACACAGCATGGTAATTAGGCTGATTTCTTATTGCTCTACCACTTCTCACTTCAAGAATTAACATTAACACGTTTAAGACTATGAACATTAACATCTTAGTGGTTGTTTCATATCAGTAATGACAGTATATACTCTTTCAAAAGACCACTTGGCCAGATTTCATATGAACCAGTTTCTGAGAACAGTTGCCATAAAGTGAATTAAAGTTTAGTTATAAATTCTTAAGAGCAGAGGGTCAGTGAGCAGATAGCATTAGACTGGTCAGCAACTAACCCATTGCTTTCTAATTGACTACTGCAGGGTGTCTCCAGGAATTTCTGATCGTGAGTCTTGTATTTCTTTCTCTCCCTCACTCAAAAAATCGTGCTGCTCATGTCAGCGATCTTATAGAATAAATTAAAGCACAATTCAGCGGTACATGACAGCGGGAACAAAACTTCAGAATTAAAAGAGCCAAACGATGATGTTAACATTTTGGACGTGTGGGTTTTCTTTTTAAAAGACACTGAATATTTCACACTAACTTTTGCAAAAAAATGAAGGACTCTAATTACCGAAATAATTATCCACCAATTTTATTCAGTTTTTGAGAATACATTTCTTTGATTTGTACTGACACTGAATGTACCGATCATGTAATACACTGGTACAAAATACGCACACTGCACACAATCTCTTGGTCAAAAACGGAAAGGATCTTTAAAATGAAAAACATGATTATAGCCGTAAGGCCAGCAATCCTTGAAGGTGGCATATTGTTTTTATTAACTGAGAAGTGGATAGAGCCAATAGCACCATTACCAAATAAGAGACTTTTTATGTGGACTCCATAAAAAATAAAGTGCTCTGCATCCGTCTGTTTACGTGTGGGCAATGTGTGCCTTCTGAAAACCAACCTCAACTTCATGTCTCCACCATACTCTTGATTGCTTTGGCAAGGAAGGAGATTTTTTTTTCTAAGAAGTAAAATATCAAAAAACAATAACTTTTGAACATATTTACACTTTTAGAAGCAGCCCAAAGCTGAGGAGCGGCCACCGTTCCCTGTCCTTACCTCAGTACTTCATATGTAATGGTCACAGATCCTATTAAATGTTCTGAGTATTAAAACTGTCCTCCATATTCTGTCCACCAGAGTTCCTCAGTTATCCTCCCAGGGCCTACTAGTATCTAACTTATAGACTGGAAAATGGCTGAATATAAGTCTACTCTTTCGAGAACCTGATGGATTCACCTGCATAATTACGGTTTTGGTTGGAATGGAAACTAGACATGTCTGCCCTCCAGGACCACAGCTGAATACTAATACAACAAATAAAGTATGTAAACAGGCTCAAAGAAACTAAAATTCATCATATACAACCTATATAATAGATACCAGTATTGTAACTTATTTCACTCCATTAGGAAAAAACAGGCTGTGTACAGTTTTGTAACTGCATTTTGCCACATCCCAACTGATTTTTATCTTGACATGGACTGACATTTAAATTTTGTCTTGGAAGCACCTCACACAAACTTCCAATTAACATAGTATTCGTCACACAAACACATAAATTAAAAAAAGAAATAAGGTGAAATATTTCTCTCCACATATACACTGACGAAGTTTGAAGGAGAAATCTTGTGTCAATTCCTACACTTCCGGTCATTCATGCGTTGACTGAGCGAACACAGCGTCATATTAATATAATTTTGATGTGTTCATATTGTACAAAGAGAGAGAATGCAGGTTTTCAATCATATGTAACAGAGAGAAGCTTGACATACACAGCACAATGAACAGGTGTTAGCGATAGAAACAGCGCACAAGGACATCTTCCACTGGCATTTCAGGTGCAAATAAACACTAACACCGTTATCTTCATTCTTGAGTCTGTACAAAACGTTGCTGAAATACGCCTCTCTGTGCTAAACAAAGAAACAAACATAAAAAAGCCAGGCACTCAAAAACCTGTGTTTGCAGTTCCACTCATATTTCTTTCTTCCCCCGAAAAGGATCAAAGAGTGTCCAAACTGTTCTGAGCCACACACTCCATAAATACTTCTCTGACACAACAAACAGGCACATGTGTGCGCACTCACGCGCACACACACACATGCACGCGCGCATGCACATTCTGCTCTCTCCGTCAGTGCCAGCCTGGAAGGCCACTGCACATGCTCACAAACAAAATTCCAATTTGCTCCAATTTCATACCATTGCCCCCCACCTTTCAAAATATCACACCCCAGCCCCTAACTTGCTAAAGTCAGTATGCGACAAAAAACAGCATCCTCTGTTTTCCTGACTCGAACCTAGACAGCGGCTTGCTTTCCGTGCGCCGTTCCCCCTCTCAGTTCATGTGGACATTCAACCAAATAAAGCAGAAGCCTCCCCATCAGCCCCCCCCCCCCCCCCAAATTCCTGTCCATCTTCCACAAAACCTGCAATACATTCTGAAGGACATCTCTTTGTCCAGCGCTCAGTCCTCCCACAGATGGAGTCTTTCTCGAGCCTCTGTCCCCTCAATCCCCTTCCCCGTCGCTGGGGGAAATGCCTCTTCGAGATGCGCGCCGCCTCTTCCCCGCGACCGGTGGCGTTGCGCCTACGCGGCCGTCTCCCGGCCCCCTCCGGCTGCCAGGTTGCGCAGCAGCTTGCGCCGGCCCGCCTGGTAGTCCTCCTCGTCCACGTTGACCAGGAGTTTGATGGCCTCGTGGCCCACGGCCTGCTTGAGCGAGTCCGTGATGAACACGCCCTTCAGCGCCTCCAGCAGGGAACCGTTGATGTAGTCCCGCCAGAACGCGTCCAGGTAGGTCAGCTCGGAGAACTTGATGTCGCAGATGATGGAGCCCAGGTCCCGCGACTTGAGGATGGTGTTGGCCTGGTTGAACCTCTCGAACTGCCTCTCCAGCGCCTCCTGCTTGTTGGAGAAGACGTTGCCCTGCAGTGCCGACTCGTGCTGGCAGTACTCGGCGCGCACTCGGAGGCGGATGTCTGCGGAACAAAAGGACGGACCGATGTTAGCTTAAGCGTCAAGGTCACCCGAGTCTGTCCTGGTTTTGTGGCCCAACATCTGAAAAACTTGCCTTCTGAATCTCACTGCAAAGAATTACCATTCAGTTTGCAACATTGTGACCCATTTTTAGCAACCAGTAATCTGCTCCCTGAAAACATGCATGTCGGTATAGTAAAGCTTACTATAACGTTGTTTAGAGGATGACCATAGGCCTATCCAACACAGGCAGAGCTCAAAGTAGGCAGAGCTCACTGGCCACTGGACACAAAAGTTTTGGAGCCAAAGCCAGACGCTGGCAGTAAGTGTTAATGAACATCACAGCAGGCTTAAATATAAAAAAGATTTAAACACAAATGAATACCCATTTGCAGCCACAAGGCAGGCGAGAGGCAACCAACAGCAGCCTACATGTTTACGGCAAGTCAACCAACTTCAAAAATGGAAAATGTTCTATAACAGCCCTCCTAGTCCCTGTATTACTTTAAGGTCAGGATACTCCTCATGGTAAATACTGTTCCTTTCTATCAGTCTCTGAGTCTGTGCCAGTGTGAGGAGGTCGTTATCTCCACTCACCACAGGTCTGTTTCTCCCGGCAGTCTGTGGCAGCGTGGGACCTCTTCCTCTTACGGCTGGGGAGGGAAGGGGTGGGCTTAGCCCGGGCGGGGCACACCTGGGGGCCAGACGGGGAGCAGCAGATCACTGGCTGGGAGCCTGGGGGTGGGGTCAGAGGAGGAGGTTTACTGTGAGTGACATGAATGGATACAAAGACTGAAGGAAGTAACCGACATATACGAAATGTGATCACATGCACTCTGAAGTGCTCTGTACTCTTCTGTTCTATAACGGTTTTATACTCCTCGTTGCATGCATTGCCACCGACGTGTTATGACGAGAAACTAATCTATCAATGACTTCCATCTGCCAGACTGCAGAAGTAAACATACTGCTGTCACATACAAAGAAGTGATTAAATCACTGCTCTTCAATCAATTCGGCTAGTACTATTAAAGAAAAGCAAAGGTGAAAAAAATTGAAACGTACCTTGGAAGGCACCTCTGACTATTTTACACATAGAAAAGGTTTGCTGCAACAAGCAAAGATTCTTTAGCTGACAAAGTGACCGCAAACCATACATCAAGATCCTATGATAATATGCGATAATAAAAACTGAAGATGGAGGTAAGGGCAATGAGGAGTGTGCTGGTTTCATGAGTAAAAGCAGGTAAAATCAAGGTAAAAGCTGTGTGCAATCTGAACACCTCATCTGTGAACATTCAGCCGTTCTGTGCATTCTGACAGTCTTTTCATTTTACGTAAATAAGCATGACAATCACATCTATAGCAGTAAGTAAGAAACAGCAACACACAATTCAAGTATCACCTGCAATATAAAGCAAATTAGCTTCAGTGGGGTTTCTCTACTGCTGTCCTGATTTGCACATCAGTTAATATTATCAGTTAAACTTTTTATCTCAATAATTTCATTTTACTTTCATAGGGGAAGGCATTTCCCACTTGCAACACCTCAGAATAAACCTCCTGCTGGATGTCAGCTGTCGCAAATTAAATGTGCATGCACATACCCCGAAAGGCAACCCCATGCCCCTGCCCCAGTCTGACCATTCCTCCTGTGTGGCGTAGTCCCCTGGTTCTCTCCTCTGCAGCTCGGGGACACATAACGCACAGATGTTTCCTCCAGGTATTTGTCCACCGGGTCTGGGCACACTAAAAAACCAGAGAGAGGCACTGACAGGTCAATAAGTAGGACAAAGCTACACTGTACTGCCATACTGCTGTGTTCACCCATCCTGCAACACCTATTCAACTAATACAACCCTGCTGAATTTTGCTTTGCTCAGAGCATACAGAACACATGACTGCAGACTGACTACAGGCTGGAGGCAACCACAAGGCCTTAAAAATGAAGGTCTGCTGACTCTGAGTTGAACAGACAGACTATGTTAAAGAAATGCAGCAAACATCAGTCATATGAGTGAATGATGCAATTTATGCAAAACATCTATGTGTAGAAAACAATGTAACTCATAGCACTACTGGACACCGAGACCTGGAGCTTTCACCAGTAGTTGCGCACACGGTGCATGCCTCATGTAAGTGCGAGATGTGAAAGGAATGAGTAATCATGGTTAGCAGTTCGTGGCATGTGAAAATTAAGTCTGGAGGTCACATCTGTCCCTGTCTTGTACCAAGAGCAACATTTTATGCACTTCGATGGTCTAAAACCTGTGCCTTATTAGGCAAAGTGTAAGTATTAACACAAAAATATTTTTTTCCCCACATACAGAAAGCAAAATTTAATTGAGAGCTCCATTTCCATCACAATGTCTGAGAACAAACTCAAGCTTCAAAGGTAGGGAAATGTGCGATGGCACTGGATGGTGAACCCCCCCGCTCCGCGCTGGCACTCACCCGCCTGCCGCTTCCTGAGCGTGACGTAGGGCAGCAGGTCGTGGCGGGTGATGATGCGGAGTAGCTGTAGCACATGTCTGAAGTTGGTCTCGTCACAGCGGCCCTGCCGCTCCAGCGCCAGCAGGAAGTCCCGCCCGCTCCGGATGCCGCCCCGCTCGTACTCGTCGATGACATCCACGAACAGGAAGGAGAGGACGCGCACGTCGCGGTGGGTCAGCTGGGCGCCCACGATGTCGAACATGCGGTGCAGGGAATAGAGGCCGTAGGAGTCGTCCGCCGCCTCCTCGGGCCAGGGCTCAAAGCGCCCCGTCGGCGGCCGCCGGCGTGACAAGGATGAGGAGGATGCATGCCCGCCCCTGTGGGGACCCCCGCCGCAGGAGCCGGCTGGGGAAGCGGAGGACGCCGTCCCGCCCGTGGCGGCAGTGGGAGCCGAGGAACCTCCGCTATGGGTGGAGTCTGACTGGCCGGGCTGGGCGAGCTGCCTGGCCTGACTGGTCGTTAGATTTCGGGTGATGAGCAGGCGAGGGTTGGTGTTGGCGTGGTGGGAAGGATGCTGCTGTGAGGTCATCACTCTGTGCCAGGATGGGCTGCAGAGGTGTTGGACATCCAGGAACTCCCAGTTGTGGCTGAAGTGCAAGTCACTTCATTGACTCTTCCTATCTAAAAAAATTACTACCGTCAAAACTTCTGTAACAATTTCAAAAAAAGCCTTAAATAGCATCTGTGTTACATCGATTGGTCAAACAACCATACAGACAGGCAGCATATCACAAGCAACGTACAGATCATGTAAAGGCAGAAACGTGACATTAAACCCTACCTTAAATATTTAATTAAATATCACACATGGTGTATTAGCAGTATAACACTTGGTTTATTCGAACAAACAGTTTATCGGGTAAAATGTAATTTTATCCAAAAATCAGACCCTTCACCTTGCTTGTGAGCTACATCACATAGCACATTTTAAAGAAAAGAATGTTAGCAACAAAAATAAATAAACACTGGTACTGTTAAACTGTCAGCCAAATGGCTGTTGCGTTGCTGAAATTTAAGGTCAACCTCTTCACCTTCTTTGGGTAAACCTACATAACCTGCGACCAGAACTTTTTAACTGGATCTAAAAAAGAAACGAAAATGAAAAGATAAACAAATATGGGTAAAAACGCTCTCTGGGCTAAAATCCCTGGTTTTGACAACACATTGAGCAATGCCACTGCGGGACACGTAAGTTACAGCTGGCTAACGTTAGCCAAGTTGTAGTTAGCTAACTGGAAAACAAACCAAACAGGTAAACGGCACACTTTATCTAACCTTAAAACTTAAAAATGGTCCCGCATGTTAGTACAACAATACGTACAGACAGGGAAACATTTTAGATGAAAAGACTTACGTGTAAATTTATTGTTCAGTTTACTTTGTGTCTTGTGTCGCTTCTTGCTAGTGCTAAGTAGCTTGCTAGTTAATATTAGCCAGCTATCTTGCTATTTGCTAGCTTCCTTCAATTTCGGGGCTTTTAGCCTGCAATCTAGCTAACTACCTTGATGACTAGGTTTAATTAGGTATATGATCATTACTTAAAAAAACATGTATAACAAGCTATCTTACCAGATCGCCGACAAACGCAACAATGTTCGGTTTAGCTAACAGCCCGACTAAAATGCGTGTCACTGACAGCTTAGACGCTTTGTTACTAGACAACTAGCAACGGCCTCGTTTTCTAAAACACTTTAACTTGAAATATTCTTCTCTTCGGAACGACAGAGTTCTTATGAGTGGCTCGATTTCTTTAGTTTTTCCTTGTTCTTCTAAAAACTATGCAATCAGTCAAACAGACACGGCCATGTTTGTTCCCCTGTGGGAAAAAAACGATATCTGGGAAGTGGTCGAACTGAGGTTAACATCCGGGGAACGACGTATTTCTTTATTCGGGTGCATGATCCGCGGTGCTGCCACCATCTTAGCGGAGGTCGGTGTAGAGATTAATCAACGCACGGTTATATCCAGGAGGTGGCCAATTTGACGCAGATTATGAACCAGAATAGTCCCATGTCGTTGTCAAAGAGTCGCAGTAAAATGTATTGCATTTTTTAAACACTCGACTTGTTTGTTGCACTAAGAGTTGTGAAATGTTTGTACAATTAGTCCGTGCATTCGTTAGTTAGACTAAATCCGTTTCATTGTACACATGGCATACGGATTTTGTTGCTATTGATAAAACTGCGTATAGGAGACAATTAATACTAAAACAGTTCATGCAGTTAATCAAACTAGGTTGATGGGCAAGTCACACCACTGCTCAGGAAACAGAGGTCCGTATCTAGTGATGGAAGAATTAGCATGCATGCTGAAGGTGACCTCAGAGGGTGGGCACCCCCATGGGAAGAGAATACAATCCGGAATCTTAAGAGGAACATAATGATAAATGCGGTTGTCGTCATATAGATGTGTTATGCCCTCTGGATTCATTCACACACATCAGTGCAGCCAGTGTGGAGTGTTTCTCTTGCCAGGCAGTTCTGGTGTGTGAGATTCCAGCTGTTCCTTTGACTCTCTTTATGCCCACTAAATATGCCCCCACCCCCTCAAAAACATCAGGGAGTAAGACTACACAAACTATAGCCTCATGACAAATGGACCAAGACGTCTGGTACATGTCTGTATGCAATTGCTTGGCTTTTCCACTCTAGATTGTGGATATGGGCTGAATCAGCTATAATCAGTAACATTTTAAAGAAACATACAATACTGTGGGTCACATTGGGATTCATATCAACTAGCAAAAATATTATGAAAAGTCTTGTGCCCGTAGGTAGACATGTACATGTACATGTAAGACATGTACATGTAAATACCATGATGAGCTGTCATCATCTCCCCATGTAAAGTACTTTCAGTCGATGAAAGGTGCAGTATAATTGGTGTGACATTTGTATAGGTGTACAGTTTTTTAGTAATGACAAAATACATGAATAACTCAGTAATTCTTAAATAGCCATTTTATTTGTGTAATGTAAAATAATACTCTGTAGTTAAACATGTATTTCGAGACGCAAACTTAATAAAATATGTCTCAGACAATATACATCATTTATATTTCATGTGACCACAAAATCACTGCACACAACAAAACCACCTGTAAATATATATATACATTTGTACATGTTTGAGATAATGAAGTCCAAACACTTCGAAAATATAACCGCTTACCGTTAGGTAGCTCCAGGGTTACATTTTTGATTCTATAAATTCAATACAGATAACAGGCGCGGCATTGGCTATAAAGTACATCTTAGAATATCTTACTGTACAAATTCAATAATCAGATGGCAACATTACCTCCTTGGCATTACAGAGCATTATATAATCTGTTGTAATTATGTGATTTGTGTGAATATTATCCTTGCCTTACGTGTATTTCCTTATATTTCTGTCACTCTTGAGTCTCCCTTTTCAAAGGAGCTGAATTATTAATTACTTCATCTTTTTAACAGCATCATTTCCATGTACTGTACACATAGAAATACAAATTTAACCTTAAGGCAAATAAAGGACCTGACCTTTCTTTGATCTCTCTGTCACTTACCAACCCAACTAAAACTGTTTGAATTCTTAAATGGCACCATACTACAGGACTGAGAGAACCATTCAATGTGACAACTATGGGACATACATTTGCTTTATTTTTACAGATATTTTTGTTATTTTTACACATATTGGCTGCTTAATACATGATTATGATGTAAGCATCAAAAATGTAACTCTTGTTTTATATCCAAAGCTAAGCACAAAGTACCATATTAGTTATATTGTATGCCCCTCTGAATGTCAGATTTTGTTCAATTTCAATTTTTTTTTAAACACAATATATATTCAAAAATATATAAACACATCTACTGTATGCCTGAAACAACACCCTATGGAATGTATATATTTAGCTCCGGTACATACAAGCATACCTTTACAGCGACGTTTCCATAGTATTACTGTATTACACAAAATTTGACAATGCACACTATTTTTCTTGTAAAAACAAAACTTTGGACAGAAATTTAGCTTCCTAATGGCAAAGTAAACCAAATAAAAAAGGGTTGATTACTTCTGCTCTTGCAACCCATTCTGCCTTAACAACAAATTGTTTTATCTTATTGTTCATGATTTTAAAGTACTTTACTGGTCACCTTTCACTCGTTTGTTTTTAACTTGTTTATATTTTTACCTTGTGCGTCACACATATTTTATTCCACTGTATTTGATTGACTAATTTTAATCATTCTGTACAGGGATCTTGGATTTGGAAAGGTGCTTTATAAATAAAATGCTTTGTTATTATTATTGACAATAATAAGAATAAATAATAATGTTTTACACTTCTGCTTGCTCCATTCATGGCACTGGAGTTAATTAATATCGAAGGGTTAGCCAAATAAATACAGCTCATATTCACTTGCTTGCATTCCTTCCATTTATATGAAAATGGTTAGAATGAGACTATGTAAGAGAAACAGTACATGGAAACCCACTCATTTAAAAAGTCCTTTTAATTTGGCCCAGCATTAATTACATGTGCAGAACTGTTTACATATCAGGAATCATCACGTGAATCCTTCTATGGTCCTTCTATGGTACCTTTTACTTGGAAGGTAAGGCCCAATTTCAGTCTAAGCACAACTGAAAAACAATCCATATGGTCAGCATTCATCTGATTGCTTCATTTTGCATTTCGCCCCATCTCAAAGCAATGCCATGAGACCTACAGTACAATCCATACCAAACACTGACTGAAAGAATCAAAGAATAAAAAATTATACCACAACTCATCACATCTCTAAAGCATAACTCATATGGTAATCTCCACCCTATTTGAGACTATATTTAATAAATAAAAAGGCATTTAAAGGAATTCTGTAGTAAACACATATAGGATATTTTCCACCAAGATTACTACAGTAACATAATATGTTTAGATTTCTAAAGATGAAAATCTAGATCGGGAAAATGTTCACCTTTGAACATTTGAAATGGACACTTCTTTCACTCAAGAGGCACCTACAGACTAAGTAGTTTTTAAAAATGATTTGTCTTTACAAAAATAAGAAAAGAAAAATCCTTCACAACCCAAAAACTCAAATGACACAGTATTTAGTTATATTGAAAGCTTATAGCACTAGGCATAGTGCTATTCAGAGCAAACACAGTAGTATTTCCCAAATGGATATGTATCAAAAGTACAGTACTTCATTTGAACGAATGATTGAAAAATAAAAACTGTCAGGAAGGTTGAATGTGAAATAAACTTGTCTTATGTTTATATGAGATTACTGTTAGATTTCACATTTAACAATACAGTGCTATTTTGATGAGCACCTCTACAACATGCGATCAGTCAGCTTTTTGCTCACTCTTCTCAATTATATGACAATCATATCATACACCATAATTATTCTCTTAATGCGGAACTTCAATAAGGAGGTTTTGTGATGATTAATTAATAGTTACTGATGGCAAGGGATTGCTGTACTGTGGATATTAACAATAACTTAAATTATTGCACGTTTATATTGTAATTAAAACACCCTTAAATCAATACATTACAAAAAAACTATACATTTCTTCAGATATACACCCAAGTCAATTAATCAAAGAAAATTGTTCTAAGATTCTAGCACTAATGATTGGAACTTTAAAATTTGATACATCTAAGGTTGTAAATGAGTTATCTTTTTTCATCACTTTGATTGCTTAATCAGCTAAGTTTTTCAAATACTCTGATTGTCTCTAACTAAAATTCACAATCCACTGAAACACCACAGCTTACAGTATGTTTCTGGATAGTTTTCAGAAAAAACAAAATATTGATATTACTGCTAATCTGAGAAATCTGGAGGGAGCTAACGATTCGACACAAATATAAAACCAACATCTATGATAAAAAAGGCACAGAAACAAAACCCACACTGTGGTGGTAAACAGCAGCATTTGGCAGCAGCTTCCTTGGAGGAGTATAGAGGATTTCAACAGGTCGACGCAAGTCTACAGAGCTCTTTCCATACAGTGTGATGGCCTGTAGACAGCAACTCATTTAGGGCACATATTTACAAAATATGAGGTCAAATCCAGCAGCCACCCAACAAAAATGGCCAACAGACATGAAGGCCTTACATTCCACTGTCAAACAATGTGTTGAATGTTATTCAAACAATTGTTAATGTTGACTTACTATACCCATTTCTCAGGAAGGAAAGAGCCTGTGTATATGCAGTTAATGTACATATATCCCATTGTTTTTCCGTTCATTTATGTAGATATGGGTGAAGAAGAGATTCAGACCAAAAGAAGAAACTAATACTTAAGTATTGTTTTTTTAAATGGTGTCTTCATGAATTACACTCACAGAGTTATAATCATGAGATCCCTTTTGAATGGAGTTGTCACAGCATGATCACATCTTCCTTGTCCTCGGAATACCCTCTTTCCTATTTAACCACTCCCCTTTCCACAGAAGTCTTATTCGCCCCTCCCAACTGGGCTTGGTCTGTTTTTGCAGCTCTGGTCAGAGCTATGCCCTTTTCTGTGAGTTTGGTTGGAGGGGGTGTAACTTTTCTGGGAGGTGTGGCCTTCTTCAGAGACTGGCGAGGGTCCTCCCCGATATTGACAGACAGGTTGGTGTACAGGGGCTCCAGCTGTTTGGACAGGAGTTCATAGGTGAGGGAGTTGAGGCCATCAGACCGCCAGTTTATCCTGGTCCTCTTCAACAGATCAAACCTATTGTGAAAGAGACGGGAAGGAAGAAAAGAGAGGATGTGACAATAAGAAAAGGTTGTAAATGTGTAACAACATTTTTTCCACTGTTGTTCACATGTACATTTAATTGACTCTATGTCCAGGCCTGAGGCTTCTCAAATGACAGGGGAATACAGCTGTTAAAGGAATCCGCCTGAATGGACAGACATAGAGAGGTTAGCAGCCGTGCCCTCTCCCTGCCTCCCCCATACCTGCGTGGGTTCTGCTCGTTGCCCTTGTCGCCTTTATGCTTTATCATCTTGTAGTGGCCCACTGCCACTGAGGGGCGAACGATCTTCATTCCCGACAGACGTACCCTGGAGAGAGGGGCAGGGACAAAAACACGAAAAACATAGGCAGACAGGGTGTGAAACAATGAAAAAGACAAGCCAAAAAAACAAATGGCAGAGAAGAAAAATGGCAACATGATGGGAATGAAATGAAAGAGGGAGAAAGAGAGGAGGGGGGCTAGATAACATTAGGCGATCTTTGACTTTTTCTGATCCTATAAATTCATTGCTGATAAAAAACATGAAAAAAAAGAAGAAACCAGGGGCAAGTTTTCTCCCTGTGATCAAAACAAAACCATGTGATCTACTCTGATATACAGTGATTGACTGCAATCTATGGATCTGGCTCCATTTTGGTCATAGTGGGAAAACACACCCTAGTTTCCCTGTTCATGAAAGGAAAAAATAAAGGAAATACATACTTGGTTGGCATGTAAATTGCATGTTGGTCTATGGGTGTAGACGAGTGTAAAATATCTGAAACTCTACTCCAGATATTAAACACTTAATGTACTGGCTCCCATCTCTGGTCCTCATGTTTCCACTGTCATCTGGGTTGGTCAAAAAATGTATATATGAACATTGATACCCAAAACAATAAAATGCTAATGCACAAATCTTGCCTTCAAGACGCAAGAGTGCTTGGCATTTTGGGATGAGCAGACATTATCGACAACTAACTATTGCATTCAAAGAACCACCTTTTGTCTTTCCATGTTCTGCTTGGCCAGTGCCACTTCACCAGGAGACTTACATTGACAGAGCATTTATATTCAGCTTAAACAATCTACGTTTGTCAAAAACTATTCCTGTTTAGCGGAAACTGAAAATTCAGTTAAAAAAAGTGGGTGAACAGAGGGAGCTGTTGAGTCGAACCGAAAGCAAAAGATTTCAAAAGTCCAGGCCAAGCACGCTCTCTACCAGTCTAGTTCTGTTCAAATTACAAGGCTTTAACTCTTGTTATTCACCTGTCCAACACTTAAGGTTTTGTATTTTGTCTCAAGTAAGTCTGTAGCTTTTTGTAAGACTCTATTTCTTCACATGGAATTTTTACTTTGTTAGTAAGGCACATGAAAAAACAGAACATCCTATGAGGACAAAAACACAAGTCAAAGGTTAAAGCCTTGTGGGTGGACCAACTTGACTTTACATGCGAGTGTGTACTGACCTTTCTGGAAGCTAGCAGCAAGGTCGTAGAGGGTGGGAAAGAGGCAATGAAAACGGAGGAAAAAATAAATAAAATGAGAGCTGTGACACATGGAGACACTGACTTTAGCACGTGGAGGGGGGGGGGGGGGTGAAAAGAAGGAAAATGGGATGCAGCCAAAAACATGCTGTCACACATGCTTCATGTTATCTCTGTCCACTCCCCTCTGCTCACTCGACCATCCGGTCGTTGCCTCCTGTTGTTGAGATCGTTTGTCATATCTATCCATCTTCGCTTCACTTCCTGTTCCTCACCTGGCAGCGATGTCGTCGTCTTCCCCCCCCCAGCCCCAGTACTGGTTAGGGAAGCCATTCATCCTGAGGTACTGGTCGGGAGTTACAGCTGACACCCCTCCGAAATACTGGGAGTATGGCAACCTGCATTTTGAGGGGGTGGGGTGTTGAAAATGACTTTGTGGGGGTGTTGCAAGTCTAATGCTCCTGTAAATGCTAAACAGTCTACTTTTAATAGCGAAGCAATGTTGTATACAGCTCTCAGATTTTGAAAGCAAAACAAGTATGCTGTCTATAGTTGCTGCTGTTAGCTATCATCCCAGTATGACTATAATGGTGATATCTATTGAAGCTCACTGTATCGGAACTTGCTCATGGCCACACACAGATGTGTGGGGTGCTGTGAACAGCTAGTGTAGATGTTGTGACCTGTATCGGAACTTGTCCATGGCCACGGACAGGTGAGTGGGGTGCTGTGGGTGGCAGGTGTAGGTGTTGTGGTCGTTCTCGGGCAGCAGGTCGACGTCGTGCAGGAACAGGCAGCCCCAGTCCTCATCCCGCAGCGCCTCACGAACACCCACGTTGAGCAGCTTTGCGCGGTTAAAGGTCGAGTTTCCCATCTGCACAGCCAAGGAAGCGTAATGTTTATGAGCTGCTTACGAACACAGGAGCCTGTCTTTGGTACCTTTCCAACCTGAACTGAGACACTGAGTCTGGAGCTAAACGAAGATTCCTAATCTGATTTTTTTGGAGGTCACAGAAGTCTCTGGGGCTGGGCTGCAACACTATTCTTTTGAATATGTACTCAGGTGCATTTGCCACTCCTCTAAAATTGGACAGAATAATACTGTCAGGCTCAGATTTATTTCCTTAGTGGACACACATGCAATGAGATTCTGCCCAACAGCAGCTCCTTCATTTTCTATTTACCACAAGGAATCACAGGTCTCCCTTGCAAGGTGCAATCATTAGCTTTTCTGGTGGAAATGAATATTATGAACTCAACATGAACTTAAAAGCAATCAGGACAAGTAATCTCTATATCCACTAACTTCCTCAGCTACAGAGTTGTAAAACTGTAAGAATGTACTTACACACAAAAAGACCATTCAGAGGAAGGAAAAAGAACATATGGAACAACGTGCAACATTTTAACATTTTAATCAACTGTCCCAATGATATTTTAATTCAGTGTTTCTCAATCCTACTCCTGGAGCCCCCCTGTCCTGCATATCTTCTATTTACCCTTGCTGCTTGATTAAATCAGGTGTGCTCAGCTAATCAAAAGTGCCACTAATGAGTTCAGTCAAGTAGGTAAAGCAGGGAAAGCATGGAAAACGTGCGGAGCAAGGGGGCCGCAGGGGCAGGATTGAGAATCAGTGTTTTAATTGATATTGCTGTGGTTGCTCTTCTCCCAGTTTCCCAGGCCAGACCTGGTGCACGATGTAGATGCTGTAATGGAGCTGCTGCCTCTGCAGGAACGGGTGGAGGTGGTACAGCAGGGTGCGCAGGTGTGCCTGCCTGTTGCGGTACGGCACAACGATGGCAGTGTGGTGGCGGGGCTCACAGTCCGGGGGGCGGTACCGGCCCCCCAGGGTCACAAGGGGGTTCCTCTCCCGGATCTCCTCCAGGGAGAGGGGGACAGACAGCCGCACAGACACAGGACCCACTGAAAATGAGGGGGAGTCAGAGACGGGGACAGAGTGAGTTTAAACACATCCTGTATTTCTTTTGGAATGCCAGGGACAAGCAGAACAACAGTGAGGGAGGTGAATTCAGATGCTGTGAACAATAAGCCAAGGCCTCTAAAACACTAAAACTATTTGAGCTAAAGTATTTCAGCTACTTGCTACACAATGAAACTATGTGAATCAATTGTTTTACCATTGCTAATAGACTTATAGTCAAACCAACTGAATCCATTCCCTGTGGAGAGCAAAGGACCTTGATTAGTTGCAAAGTACTCTCAATCCACCAAGGACCGATGAACAGACAAGGTTATACAGATTAACATAACAATGCAACAGAAATACAGAGACAACATGCCATGCTATACAGAGCAGAGCTGCACCACTGAGAATGAGCTAGTGAGACAGTGATGTACAATGGAGAGACACCAAATACCTCTCAGATAGAGGCCCACCTAGAAGAGGAGATGGCACGTGGCAGTCCTTCAGTTGCTCACCCTTCCCTGGGGCACCGGTGTGTGAGGAAAACAGCGCCCCCAGCTGGCTGAGGTTCGTGTAGACGTCATGGGGGCGTGAGTAGTCAAACTCCGGCTCAGCGGAGTGCACCAAGACTGAGACTAGGCCCCGGAAGCCCCCGAGGGAGAAGTAGACCACGAAGGCAAACTGGAAGCCGACTAACAAGGCGAGGGTGCAGGGCGAGTCGAGGGGCCGTCCGAAACACACCATGGTGTGAAACAGCTATGGCGCGAGGGACTGAGGGACTGAGGGCCCAGCAGGGCAATGGCAGAAAAGACAACAAGGTGTGGGGTAGGGAGATGGAGGCCAACGATATTACAGACAGGGCCTAAAAAGAAATGGGGAAGTGGGTGTCAGATGATGCAGGATGACTTGAGCTGACAACACCGGATCTGTCAATTAGGAAAACTACATAGAGAGAGAAAAATAAGAGAGAAAATAAGAACGAATGAGAAAGAAGGGTAATGGGGAGGAGGAGATAATGGAGAGGAAGCGAGGGAGCAGGCCTGAGGGAAATCAGGGCAAGCGGATAACGGGAGAGGTCGACAAGACGAAAAAACGCATCACGAGATATGTGTGCAAAGTAGAACCGGCCACTTCAGAAACTTCAGAACTGGTGCGTTTATCGGGTGGGGTGGGGGGCGGTGATTTATTCTGGAAAAAAAAATGAGAAAAAGAGGTTAGGCACTAAAGGGGAGATTTACATTATGACATTATTTAATACTGGCAAACATCCAACTGAGAATATTCATTAAAATAGTAAAAAGAAAAGGTATTTAGAGCAGGATGTTAGCTCATTGCATGTCAGCCTCAACACATATGCAACTGAACATTTTTTCAGATGTGATTCTGGGCTTTCTGATGTGAAGCAGACAAAAATGACCAGAGAGTTTGGCAAATGAAATATAATGTAAAAGTTCTCTCCATATAAAACTGAGGCTACAGGGCCACTAACAAAAAAACTGCATGAGAAAGCTTTCATCTGAGCTTTTAATATGAGTCTGATGAACATTATATATATTTTCAGAGAACATAAAAGCAGAGAATAG
This sequence comes from Megalops cyprinoides, assembly GCF_013368585.1. Classification (NCBI taxonomy): domain Eukaryota; kingdom Metazoa; phylum Chordata; class Actinopteri; order Elopiformes; family Megalopidae; genus Megalops; species Megalops cyprinoides. The sequence goes on along the minus strand of NC_050588.1, from coordinate 7,075,488 downwards.
CGAACTGTCAACAGAAGGAAACATGATTCATCATTTGTGAAGGTGCTGCGTCCTGGCCTCTCTAAGATGACGACATCCCTGTTGAACGCTAATAAAAAGCCAGCTTGCTTCACTGTAATTAAAACACTTTATGATCATAATTACTCCTAGCAGGTGATTCCCTGTGTCCCAACAGTGATTCGTACCTTTGGGTTTAACTACACTGTGCTTTAGTCCAAACCAACAAGACATAGAAGTCTGATTTTTGTAATGTATTTCGTTTTAATGTCAAATGTGTTAGCACATTACATTGTTTATAACCACAAAAACACTGCTCATGTAGTTGTGCTTCACCAATGGATGTAGAAAGGAAAATACTGTTAAATGGTGAATACAATTAAATACCACAGAAGCATCCTAAGCTCCTGTTTTAGGGTCCATAGTCATGTGTTCAGATAAGCAAGTGAGGACCATGTGCCATGTTTGACGTACAAGGCCATAACCTTGCAGAACCTGCTTCAAACAGGAGAGAGTAAGTGTCTGGGCAAAATTTCATAGACCATGGTAATTGTCCTCATAGCTTATTCACAGTCAGCAGGACAAGCATATTTGCAATTTTCTGAGGCCTCCTTCCTGTAAGATTTACTTGCACAGCAATGACAATTGGGGCCCAAATGAGAGGGGGGCTCTATTTTTGATTTTCAGAGGGAGCAGGGTCAATTGTCTCTGATTTCCAATTGATTTGTGGCATAGAAAAAGCCTTTTTCATTTCTGAAAATGTAAGTAACCCTTTTTCCTGTCATTATTGCCTGAGCCGGCATTGTGAGACTGCAATACCTCTGTTGCGGTCCAGCGCAGTCCGGGTGGTGTCAAAGCCGACCATCCAGGTGGCAGTGCTCCTCCAGCCCAGTCTCTCTCACCTGGTTCATGTTTCAACCTGAGGAAATGGAGAAATGTCAAAAACTCAGCAGCAACAATATCCTCGAGCAACTGCATTTTCAATGGAAACAGCCATGATAGACCCATGGCACACGGGCAGAGACAGTTTTCATAACAAATCAGCCAAGAGTCACTGAAGTGTGAATGTGCAGATGAGGTGTCCCCTGAATTAAAGCTGTTTATCTGAGGAGTTCACATTTCTAGTTCATTACTTTCCAGACACTTTCCACCTCACTGTACACCCTAAGTGAATCCCAAGATTTTCCCCATGAGGAAACAGCAGTTCTATGGACCAACTTCGACAGCCTCCAATTGAAAGCAATATGAAACAGACACGCTGTCCTCTGCTTAACCTAGTTCTAAATCACCCTGCATAAACCCCAGAAGCGAGCTCTCTGTTCTCTTTGGAAATATGCTCTTAAGTCAGTGTACAGGCAGTATTTCCCAAACTGGGGTACGTGGACTCCTTAGTAGTCCATACTGGCATTGCACAGGGTCTATGGTATATGATCCATGAAAATACTGGGAGGTAATTAATAAACTGTAACTGATGTAACCTATGTAAGTTGCTCTGGATAAGAGTGTCTGCTAAATGCCAATAATGTAATGTAATGTAGTAATTGTGGACAGGCTAACATCCCAGTTGTCCTGTTCCCCTAGATCAGATACAAAATCGACAGCAGAATGTTTCATCTTAATTCTTAAACATGGCAGGTTATTTTCTGTTAAATGTTCATTCACTATAATAGACAAACTGCAAATGCTTGCACAAAGCAATGGATGCTCTTTCATGGTCAATCCTCCCAGCCATAAGTAATAAGAGCACATTTTGCCATAATAATTCATTGCATTTGCCACTCGATAACATTCCAGCAGACTGTCAAGTGTGGTACTGACTTGTCCACTGAAGTGCAGCAGAGTCAATAGCATACCTGGGTGTTTGTCAGCCTGCAATGTAACTGGAAATACTGGAAATACATACTTCATCCAGTCATAGCTCCTGTACAAATCAGTGGTATTTGTTATGCCATTTTCTGGCCTTCAGCATATCAGGCAGAGGACTCTAACCCACCCAGTGCTGTCCTCTCTGCCTGCAGGGGTGAGCTTTAGAACACTTTAAGTGTGCAGCATAAAGAGGCCAGTGCTCTGGTGGATTCTTCCAATCCAATGAGCTGCTTAACATGCCCAGACAATGCTCCTGTGAGCCGCTCAGAATGCTCAGCCAATAGACAGCGTTCCTGTGAGCCACCCAGAGTGCACAGCCAATAGACAGTGTTCTTGTGAGCCACTCAGAATGCTCAGCCAATAGACAGCTCCCCCCTGAGCTGCTTAAAATGCTCAGCCGATACACAATGGTCCACTCCGAATCCCAATTTAATATGCAAATGCTTCAGACCCTACAGAGTGGCCAAAAAACTGGTTTATGCCAGTTCTTCTGAGAACTGGTAAACCACAGAAATGGGATACGCACCTACAGCGGCAGACCGCACTTCACAAGAAGCACAGCAGTCATTGCTGAAAGCACTGCAATCACAAGCAACTTCTGGTCTTGTCCAACTTAGGGCTGCACAGCACCTCGCACCACACAGCCGCAGACTGGGAAATCCTAAATAATGTTGCACAAACACAAGCGCTGCATGAAACGCACACTGCAATGACCACTGTCGTCATTAAAGAAAGAGACTCGCAGAGAGGGGAAAAGTGGCGAGAGACAAAAGCTCTTGCCACCATCAATGGAACCAGCATGACAACAGCCAGTTCTCAAGCCAAAATAATCCCTCCAGTTTTGTGCTTTACACGTAAACCACCTTGGGTTTCCAAAAAACTGGCTGCAACTGTCTAAATGGTGTTTGCGGGTTCTGTTTCATGTTTCCATTGAGGATTTATGGCCACCGCTGTCTTGCAGGTGAAGCAGAAATTGTCTGGCATCCCAGAGAGTGTGCCAGGCTTCTTTAGGATAATTAGCACCATTTGATCTTTTCACTCTGGTTTCTGCGACACTATTTGCAAACGTGCAGCAGGCATTTGGGAACTAATTTTCCTTGCCCCTGTGACATAGAGAGCCACAGAAATTGATATTCAAATGATTGTGCTGTGGCTGGCTGCAAATTTTCTCATTCCAAAGTCAAATCTGCATCATTCTGAAATGTAACTGGATAAAGAGAAAGAAGAAAAAAAAAAAGAAAAAATATGAATCTGAGTCCCAGAAGAAGCTGAAGGCTTACAAGCATGACTGCATCTTTCACTTTGAAATATTTTCATTTCATGGATATGGATTTCTTTTCTTTTTTAGTTTCAGCTGACTAGATTAATTACACTAATATTTTTATGTATAGGGTAATATGTATTTGGATTTTGTTTAGTTCTCTGTTTTCTTGGTTTGCTTAAAGAGTTAGTAAAGCAAACTATGTAAAAGCAGAGTAAGGGAGAGGTTATTGCCATTCTTAATATCGCTACTGTCGTTGGACAAATGAGACTTCCTGCATTTACACATCAGTACATTCATCTCGTGATCTATATTTGCTCATTGCAACCCCCAAGGCTGTCCCCATCCATCCCTCAAAGAGCCATTTCTATTGAAACTAGAGGACATTACATTACATACATTTAGCAGATGCTCTTATCCAGAGCGACTTCCATCATTGTGGATGGCATACTGGAGGGCACATGCAGTCTTCCTTTGAGCGGCAGCGAGCAGCAGGAGTTTGTTTCAGGTAAAATGTCTCACCAAGGTATCACAAAATGGAAACTCTCTGCACTTGCTGGATCTCTCTAAATGGCTTCTTGTCTGGTGTAGTAATTCATGCAGGGCTGCAGTGACAGGGTCAAATTAGGCAGATATCTGCTTTTCGACACAAGCAAACGAATCACAGTTATTCTTAGGCCTCCAGTTCACAGAAATCAATTACCCACAAAGGTTCCTCGTTCAGAAGTACTGCTATTGACAGCGAATCCATGGACACAAAAATTTGAGCTCAGTGAACTGTCTTGTGCATTCAATGCTCAGTGTCGATGTCACCACTTAAAACTGTGCAGTGCACTGTTTGTAACATGGGGTGCTGTTGATGCACAGCTTGCAGACTGCTGGCATTGTCTGGAATGTTAGAAAAAAGGTCATCTATTTTGGATTTCCAAAAATGCTGAAACACCCACCATGACCTACAGTGTGGGAGCCTTTTCATATCTTTTATTCCCAAAGACCATGAGGAAAATCTTTACCATCTCAAAGGATCGACTGAACATGTTCCTAACCGTTATTTACATACCAAAGTTGAATGCTAATCCAGTTTCAAATCCCATGGAATAGCATTAAAGCAGTCCGTCAATACACAAATTAGGCCCACAGAAATGTGTTGCCACTCAATGAGTAGCATCAAGCCAATGTCCCCAGCAATTATACCTCATGAAGAGCACAGGTGAGGAGAAGGGTGGGCATGGAGAGGTTCCTCTCCAGAAAAAGAGTCAAAAACAGACAAGGGACTGAATGACACTGTTAAATTCCTGTGCTGCATTTCTTACTTTCCTTTACTATTTCCTTGAATTTGGCATATATTTTACAATTGACATGTAACACACAGACACACAAGAAAACCAAATCAGTTCATTTCTTGAAGCAGCCTTCAGTGAAGTCTCATTAGAATGACAGCCTTCCAGTTTAGACGGAGCTCTCCACACCGCTGGACTCCTCTGGATGATTAATTAAGGCGATTCCAGCTACGTAGCAATGAAAAAGCACACTGCCTGCGCATACCGATGAAGTAGACTAATACAGTTGTTGGCACTGATGACAGTGAACAATTTGTTTTTGGTGATACGTAATGAGAGAGGCACAGGCTCAACCTGAAGTACATCCCAGAATAACAATCACATTATTGCACTTTTTCGAAATGACCAAGCTGAACTGTTATCTAGCCATTAAGTTAGATTGTTTACGACGGTTTCAAACGGTAACGTTGCTACAGCTGATAAACAGAAACGCTACAGGAAATAGCTTGCTACCTATAAAAACATTTTAATCAGCCATACCTTAATGCACTGTTTCATGTCATTACAATTTTTATATCTTGGTTGCGCGTTTTCAGTAGACATGTATTAAGCTATCTTAGCTACGCACAAACTATCAAGAGGATCAGAGGGTCATGTCAGATGGTGTGTGGATTTCATACAAAACGTCAAAACAACATCAGCAGCAGCAACAAAATGTCACTCAGACATTGAATTCTCTGAATAACGAGCTAACTAGCTACAGAATGACCCAAGATTTGTCTATTGCACCCCTATCACTGTGCATATTTAGCTACAGCGGAAAAAACATCTCTTAACAGCCTGAAACTCATCCCTGTCTTCATGCAAGATCGAAATCAAGCCCCAGGCTTCTTTGATAAAGGAAAAGGCCACAGTTTCTAAAACGTATTCGTGGGATACTCATTATAGCTACCTCTCTCGGATGGTTGCGCTGCTCTCTCCCACTCCTGCCAAATCCTCCGCGATTACTTCAGGCAGTGCTGTTCTTTTCCCATCCGCGCTGGTGATCCACATCAAACATCTCCGATTTATAAGGGTACCTCTGTTTGCAGAGAAGAGCAGCGGTGCCCAGTGACCGACATATTGAGGGGCAAAGAGATGACGTGAATTGCGGGGCAAGGCTAACTAGCTAGCCATTCCAAGCCACTGCGTATGATAAAAATGATCAGAGGTTTAAATCACATCAATTTTAAATCACTGCCACACAGATAAAGAATCGTATCCTGCAACTATCTCCAGATGTGTCAGTGACTAGCGAAATCATGACATCTACTGCTCCAGCGTAGCGTCGGCTGATGTCAAACAGTGCAGCGTTTACATGGCTGTTAGGAAATGACAGGGAAGCGAAAGCACGTCCATAACGTTACAGAGCGGAGCTGTCCGATTTGACCCTTCAATCAGGATGACAAATCTTGAACATACAAATCTTAAGTATGAAAAAACAACACAAGCTAAACTGATGCGATGCAACCAAACTACAGGAAAACTAACTAAAATTAAACCGTGTTAAAAAACTCTGACCGAGGACAAAAAAAGAGTCTACAAGTAAAACAGGTTACAGAATGGGCTTAGCCTACCTCTCTCATAGAAGGCAAGTTCAATTTCAGTCCAATAACATAAATTTCGTCTCAAAGTATTATTTTTGAACACGAAACGAGAGCATTTATTCAAAAATACCACAGTCAGAGTGAACTTCTATTATGCGTAAAGAAGGCTGTTTAGTCTCAGACTGGTGGCAATATGTGTCGGAGAAATCCTGGCTTGGATTTGTTTTTGTTCAGCCTGTTGTAAATTTATGACATGTTAATAGAAGACTGTTCTGATGAGGCTACTAACATTAAGATTGTTAGATGATGCATTTATTTAATATCTCACACTTAGTTTATTTATGTAGGTATTTCAATGTTAATGTTAGGTTATTTAGGGATTAAAGAAGTGTTTTTGAACAGTTTAATTGTTTAATTTTATTACAATATGCTGCTTAGTGTACTTGGTTACATGCAAAAAAAAAAAAAAAAAAAAAAAAAAATTAAACCTGAACAATAAAAATCATACATCATAATTAATTTTAAGGCTACTATTTTGGTGGGCACACAGTTTCTTGGATACACTAGTAATGGTAACTAATCCACTGCCAGGAGAGAATCTACCGGAAATCAGTGAATGTGAACACAACAGCATAAAGAAATTGCCAGTCTGAGTCTTGAAGGATACAAATTCCTTCTCGTACTTGAAGAACAAATTGCAGAGCCAAGAAAGTGGAAATGATTCAGATTTAATCGTCATGCCAAGAATATTTTTCAGTGATCCAGGAGACAAGCATCACCACAAGAACACTGCATACCTCTTTGTTGTCCAGCTCTCCCTTTGTGCCTTAATGATTATATATTTGTTTAAACAGTACTGCAAAAATTGTCACAACTAAGTTAACTAGTGTATATGGCAGTCAGACTTTCACAACATGGGAGATAACAATGTCCCAGTCGTGTCTTATTAAAACAAATGCTAACCCATTCTCAAGGAGTCTTCTTTTCTAGACAAAACTACCAACAGGACCTTATGATCAACCCAATAAAGAATAGTGTAATTACACAATATCATTAACATATGAATGCTCTAGTTATGGTAGCACTTTTTTTCTTTGGTGTTGGATTAAAAAAAGTCATTCAGGACCCTAGAACTATTATTTCCTTCATTTCAGTATTGGTTCCCTTAACTAAGTTAAGTTAACTAAGTTGCCATTTGAGTGAGTGATTGAATTGCATTTGTCCAGTCGAGTTTTAATGACCAAGTTTTGAGTCCATCTCAGATGACTTTTTCAGGGTAACACCATTCAGCTCAATATCTTATAGTGTGAGGCCTCTGTGAAGCACAGTAAGTAAGCAGGAGCAGTAACCTCAGCTGATCTCCAGGTTCTTTTTTTTTTTTTTGGATTTCATCATTGACATGTTAGGCTGCTGTAATTGACTAATTTAACTGAAATTTTAATCGCATGAATAAAATCAAACATAGTGACAGGTGAACACATATATTGTTTAAAATAACCAATGGTGTTTACTAGTTCTTCAGTTATTAAAATGCAGAAGGGAACTATGTCAAACAATTTACAGATCAAAGGAGCAGACAATACTCCATGACTAAATGCTTGTCCAATTTGTGAAAGCTATGTTTTAGGCCATTTTCGCATTAGTGCATTTAAGAATACTGTTTTGATAGAACATAAGGGGCTAGATTCTGCAGTAGGAATACAGTAGGTCAATTAAATCTCTAAGGAACAGTATATCTTTTTCTGTGTAAAGTATGGTTAACTGAGCCACTGTGGACCTAAAATAAGGAGCATTTGACTTCTTCTCCAAATAGGAGCATTTGGATTACACATTCTCCCTTGTGGCTTTTTCAATCATGAATTATGACTAATGCAAGAACAAAATGTGTGAAGCAAGTTAGAGTTGAGAAAAAACTGTATTAAAAACTCACCTTGTACACAGACCCAGAGGTCCTTCAAAAACCCATTGATTGGATCAATTGTTGTTTTGCTTCTTTGACCTCTTGAATTCTGTCTACTTACTGCATCATTTTATTTTGTCTGAGCCATTTTTCTTTTTTTTTTTCCATTTTACAGACCACTTTCATACTTTGTTTCTGCTAGAGTAGTGAAGCTAAAATGTCTTTATTCTCACATGCAGCAACGATGGCAAAGCACACAATATGCATCTAGGTAGGCCAGCCAAATACCCACATTGTCCCAATCCCAGAGACACCCCACAAAGAAAGCATTTTGGAAAGAGTGATCAGATTTTGAGTGAAATTTGTGCAAATAATATATAGCCTATATATCTGCCATTGCTATCCCAGGAATTTCCCCAGTCATTAGGAGAAAGCCTGCTGGAGACAGTTAGCAGTGGAGACACTGACAGCAGTTGACCCAGTGTATGGAAATGACAAAGCGCTCAAGCTCTTGAGATCTGGGGGCATTACTGGCAAACTCCATTACTAACGCCTCCCTAACTGTTCCAAGGGTGAATCCCATTATCAACAAAAAAAGATAAAGACACATTGTCAAAGGTGATTACCCAAAGAAACACAAAGTATAGAGACAAAAAATTGTAATTATCATCGTAATGATTAAATCTGTTTTTAGGCATCCTTTTCTAACAGACTTGTTCTCATATCAATTCACTATGGACAACATAATAACAATATAATAATAATAACAATAGTAATAATAATAATAATAATAATAATAATAATAACAAAACACAATATTTGCCAAAATACTGTAACATAAAGAAAAACATCACTGCATCAGAGCTTGATGCTTGACCTTTTTATGCTTTTCCTAAAATGATAAAAATGCACAAATGATGATGGTAGTCAGGCGACAAAACTTTAATAAAGGATCACAAATTTACTTTTTGAGGGGAATGACTACTATTTCAATTTCCTTTTTTTGGTCATTTAAGATAGCAATACGAAAAAAGAAAGTTCTTAAACTTATGCGGGATCAGGAAATGAGGTATTCTCTCTCTCCTCCTTCATCCCTTGGGCTGTATCCTTGTGTTAAATCAACAGAGGTTAAAATATGTATTTATATATGTATGTGGGACTTACACTATCTCCTCTTCCTTCATCTATTGTACCTGTTCTTTTCTGTTCTGTTCTCTCTCTGTTTGTGTCTCATTAACATACACATGTTTTTTAAGGCCAGTTTCATTTCTCCTGCTCTTTCCCCTACTCCTCTCGCATTCTCCTCTTTCCTTGGGTTCTACTTTTTGTTGTTGCCGAATTGTATGGCCAGTCGGTCGCTGATGCAGCGGAAGGTGGCTGGCTGCACCTCCCAGTAGTTTACAGGGTTGCCGAAGAGACTGATGCCGTTGTAGAACGTCTTCTTCATCCCGAAGCCTAGGGGGCAGAAGTCGTTGATGCTGACCTGGCTGATGTTGTTGGAGTGGAGGTAGACCACCTGCAGCAGGGGACACAGGCGGCGGAGGAGTTAGGTTATGGAACAGGAAGAGAGGGAGGAAGAGAGGGAGCAGGTGCGAGTGTGGCGCCGTACAAGGCCAAGGTATAAGGAGGAGTAAAGGTATGACAATGGCAGATCACAACTCAATGAACGGTGCAACAGTGTCCCAGCTCACCTGCAGGTATTTCATGTCGGGAAGCCCCCTGGGGATCCGGTTGAGGCGGTTGTTGTCCAGGTGCAGCTCTCTCAGGTTGGGCACGAAAGCCAGGCTGCCATTCTCAATCATGCGGATGTGGTTGGAGCCCAGACCCAACCTTACAGAGGCAAACACAAACACCAGGAGGAGAAGTGTATTACATGCACCAATGTGCAGTGTAGGCAGTGTGCATTGAAGTACCCATGACCACTGACTGGCAAAATGGGACATCATAAAACTCTAAAGCATTCAAGCTCCTTTGCACCCCATATTCAAAAATTCCAGATCAGCAGAAAAATAAACAACTCTTTCACACTTTTTTTTTTTATTTCTGTTGTAAGTTTGAGTTAGTCAGTCACAGACAGCACAGAACATTCAGAACACAACAGGGGGGCTCCTGAGTAGCTCAGTCCTCAAGGCGTTCACTTTGAATGCTAGCTAAGCAAGACAGCAGTTTCACGTGGTTCTGCTATCAAAAAACCTGCACCCATCCCTTACCCACCACAACAAAAGTGCAAGCACACCCCAAAGAATGGTACAAGTGGCCTGGGTTGTTTCATGACCAGCATGCTATTTCAAGCTGCATGGCCACATGAAGTCTCAGAAAACAGCTTATGAGTAAACCCAAATGGCCATGGGACAAATGCATCATTGACTTACTGTTTAAGTTATAACAACCCTAATCAGTACTATCACTATCCTCTTTGTTGTCATTCGATCAAGGGGGAAAAATTCTGATTTTTAATTTTTTTAAGAACAAACATTCATGGATTTCCAAGGATAATTTGAAGCTGGTAAAGATGCTTACAGTTTGCTAGCTTGCTAATAATTTTACAGGTTCAGCAACCACCTTCAAATCAAAAGAGTTTTTAATTTTTTTTTGTTTAACATCAACATACTATGCCTACTCTTTTAACTCTTTCCAGACCAGGCCTACCCTGTTATCCTTTAGTATACCTGTCCTTTTCACAGACATGTACATATCCAACATATCCTACCACAGAACATTAGTTCGTCTCCAGTATATAAACCATGCATCTCCAATGTTGCAACTGTTTTGTATGAGATGTAATTTCACATGCAAACAAAGTTTCTCCAGAAACTCTAACATTCTAGTTATTGGGCTGGTTTTCATCAACCTCATTTATCAAATCCATGTCACTACTGTGGCCATGTTCCTACATGCAGTCTTCCAAGGAGATGATTGTGCCAAGTTATGAACTCATTAGTTACATGGGGTATAAAAAGACACATTTGCCATTTCATTTCTGTAGCCGCTTATGTGGTACGGAAATATGTGTGTCAATGCAGCTAGTCTGCCTGAATGGTGCTGCCAGTTACATTGAGAATGGTGAAGACATCAGTCACATTCGTCCAGGTCAAAATGTTGCCCAGCGTTACATTCTTTGCCCTGTGCACATCTGAGTCTTTAGAAACACAGCCTCATTAAAAAGATACCTGTGCTTTACAGACATGTTTTGAATTATTTAGTGGGATGACAAAGATGAATGCTTTGTACGGGGACTAATAATGGACTCGAAGCTATGCCAAGAATGTATTTGTATTTTTTTGTTTTTCATTCTGAAGGCACTGTCCCAGATCACTGTTCATTTCCCTCCACATAATGGCGGACTGCTGAACAGCAAGGTGAGCTCAGTGTTCATACAGAAAGGAAAATGATGAATGAATCCTGTTAACACAAAGAAAGATCCATGCTGCTCCCACTATAAGCATTGGGTCATAATTGTATCATTACATAATTGTCATTTAGCAACAGAGTGACTTACATAGGTTACAATTTTTGCATGTTATCCATTTATACAGCTGGATATTTAGTGAGGCAATTCTGGATTAAGTGCCTCATTCAACAGTACAACAGCTGGGAATTGAACCAGCAACCTCCCTAGATTCATGCATACATTTCACCAGGAATACCTCTATTGTAGTTTAATTAAAGATAAGCATAAAAATTGGAGCTGTTGCTGCCACCCTTTACAAAAACAGCTTCCGGTGTGTCTTGGTTAACAAATTAGATATGTTCCACAAAGTCATATTGTTATTATAATTTGTTACCCAACATATAAATAACAAGGCATACATGTTCCAGCATGTCCAGTGATTAACTAACATATATAAGTCACCATCACAATACATTTCACACTGGTGAGTACTCTAGGTAGTGCTGCAGTTGCCACTGCCCTGATTATTAAAGTATTAACTGACTGTTAAGCCTCCTGCTCCACTGTCCTAAGTCTTCACCTTTTCTGCTAGAAAATACTTATCAGCTGTGCTGATCTGAATGACTGCACTTCACTTCACTTTTCATTTTTCCTGACTGTAACTCTCCTCATGATCTGAATTTCAGTGCCTAGACGAAGTCATGCACGTTTCACCTCTCTCCCCGGAAGGCCACTCACAGCCACCTAAGATGGGCCTTTGGATGTCACAGTTGCTTTAATCACTGTCATTCATGAGAAATGATAAAGGCAGGAAAATTTTAAGGGAAATTCACAAACCTCTCCACTGGTTGACTATGATTTTAAAAAAGCAAGTGCATTTGTGTCCCATGGTTGGGGCAGCAGTGTAGCATAATGGTAAGGAGCAGGCCTCATAACCGAAGCATTGCTAGTTTGATTCCCGCTGGGGCACTGCTGCTGTAGCCTTAGGCAAGGTATTAACCTAGACTTGCTTCAGTGAATATCCAGCTGTATGAATGGATAACATGTAAAAATTGTAACCTATGTAAGACAGTCTGGATTAGAGTGTCTGCTAAATGACTGTAATGTAATTATTGCTGGAGATATTTTAATACATGTATTTTTTTAATGATGAAAAGATGTCATGTCTTGTTATAAAGGACATTTGTTCTCTAAAGGTTTGTTATTTGACATCTGAGTTATAACTGTATTATCCTTAAAAACATAAAAATATCAGTAGTACACTATGAAGAAGCAAATCCACATTACATCTCCTGTGTTATCCCACCAGTCAATAGTGTGACTACTGCCATAAATAATAATGATGAATTACACTTATATATCACCTTTATTGGATCTTGTTGTGCTTTGCAATAAAGAAGGTATACTCTTTCTAGTGATCACCAATGCGTAGCTCCCACATGGGTGACACACAGCAGCTATTTTGCCTCAAAACACTGACCACGCATCAGTGCAATGGAGAGACAAGGATTTATTTAGCCAAATTATACTGTTGGATGATTAGATGGTCTAATTGAGAATTTGTCCAAGAAAAGGAAAAAACCCTACTCTTTATCACAAGTGCCACTTGACCTTGAGAGACAACCTTTATTTAATGTCTGCCATGTGGCTTTTAGTAACCACAGTAACAGAGGACCTCTGCTTGATATCTACTTCGACACAGCAGAGTGTCCTACAGCATGTGGCCTAATCAATGCAATAAATTGCTGGTGTTATACTAGGTGTTGAAGGAAGCCTACCCCTACTGGTCCACCAGTAACCCCAAACTTTCAGCCACTAAGGGCAGCATTTATAAAGATTCTGGTCTTAAGTGTTCTAAAAGGGGCTCAAAAAACTTCAAAGTGATGTAAATATTATGCAGTTAGGAATGTATTTGTCATAACACTTAAGAGAGTCCTCTCCAATTATTCTCTGAAATTTCTGCATTCAGTTGCTATGAATACAGTCTCTAGTCAGGGCCGGCACTATGAGAGTAGAGCTCAGGCAGACCTCAGAGAACCCCCAGTTGCAATGGGATCCCAATGGGGTATAAGGAGACAACTGGGGGTGCACTGTATTGCAAGTGCACCCCTTTGTATTTTCTCCAGGTGCCGAGCCTGTCCCTAGTATTCAGAGATCCTCCATCCACCCATCACCCATATGACAAGAGAAGCCCACATGTCCTATGGCTGCCCCGAATGCATCTCATCATGGCCTTTTATTTATTCTGAATAAATACTCGTAAATCTACACCTCTTTAGGTGTTTAGGTGAGGAGTTCAGTCTTTGGCTTTGCAATCAGACAACAGCTGCACTTGTTCACAGGACCATGTATCAAAGGGACTGTGGTAAACCACAGTGAAATGTCTACACAGTTGCCTGAAAATTGTGTGATAATGAATCTGACCCAATTTTCCGACACAGACTAGTCATATTTTCTGACTGTATCTCAGTTCCACCTCAGTCCCCAACCCATAATACCTGCTACTTGTGTTACTTGCTGTTTGTTTTATGTGTAGCATCATGGTGTGTTTTGGATTCTGTGATCTAGTGACTGGGATGTATGGTAGAATACTTGGCTTCGCATGTCTAGTCAGGTTGCACAAGTTAAAAAGGTGTTTAGGGTGGTAGGGAGTGTTGTTAGCCTGGTCTGACACTGTTGCTCGTTTAGCTTGAATGGATATACTTCTGTTCTTTTGTGCTGGTAGTTGCTTGGGATGAGATTTTAATGTAATTATACTTGCATTTTTAGGTTTTGGTCGTGCAGATACTGTATGACAGCATTGATAAAATTTGCACCCATTTTCTTTTGTCATAATGGTCATTTTGCATAATTTCCCTGTTAAGCAGTGTTTAAAACATGCCTATAAACTTACATGTCTGATAATGCAGTATTAGGCTTCACTTGTTTTGTAGCTGGGCATGCCAGGAAAGCTCATTCTTGTATATAGTACTTAAAACCTAGAAATACAGCAAATCAATCATGAGTTCATCTTTAAAATCTCATTTACACTATTCTTATCTCCTTTAAACTGCAAAAACCCAAGTTTATTGAAATATTGCTGATAAAGTCTGTCAGAATAAACAGACATGAGCTTTCAGAGAATGCAATAGTTTGAAGGGCCTGATGGTTTGCTGCCGTTCAAGATGAGCAACATCTCTAGTCATTGAATGGCACCCTGAAATTATGTGATGTATGAAAAATTAAAAATGCCAAATTCTGCTGAACAAATTTATCCTGATTATTCTGTCATGACTGTGCAGTTCTGGTGATGAATTGTTGCAAATAAACTGGAGTGATTTGTGCTTTCAATGGTTGAGTCATTAATAAGCTAATTATGTCAAATATTGAGTTCTACATGAATTGTGTATTAAAGCACTCCCTGCATATGTAATGTACTCTACTTTTCACACAGTTACCAACAGCAGAAATCAGCATATTCAACTTATCCAGACAGTCAAACTATGCATGGTCAAATTCAATTTTGCATTTTCATCTCAACTTGCAATTTTTTAGTATACCAATAGGGAGCACTGTTAACATAGCCAAAGCGTAGCATCAGTGAGTCTGAGGACCATCTTACACTAAGTAACTTTTTAAAGGATGAACAGCAAATTGTTTAGGACTGGAGCTTGACACAGAAGCAGATGAAGGCCTCCTTGTGTATTGCTACTTAAGAAAGTGGATTTGCACATTCCAGTAGCAGTATTCTAGCAGTATTCAAATTCCATTTAAATTGCCCTCAACTGACTTTGTAATTGTGTGTGACTTCACACCACTATTTTCTGTAGAAGACCAGATATGCCATAATTAAAACAAAAATAAATAAACAATTGAAGAATGAATCAACATGTCAGGACGTATACAAGAATAAATTGATGAGCATATACACAATTAAATTAATAAAATTATTTAATGATGTCTGCATTTTTTCATTATTTTCAAATTTATTTTTAATGTATTCAATTATGTATGTATTTTTACTTTACTATTAGACTCAAGGAGAGACTCCAGAGTAGCTCAGTGGCTAGGTGTTTGTAAGCTGAGCTCCATGGCCCAGTTTGATTCCTGCCATGCTATCAGTGAGTGAGGACCAGGAGCTTTGGCTTTGTGCAACTACAGATAGATGGCGGTGGGTTGGCCAGTGGTTCATCCATATCATCACTTAAGTTACCAGCGGATTCGTACAGTTGGCCCACAGAAAGATGCGCAGAAAGATGCAATGTCTTCTGTCTCACGTCTGCGTAAGCCTGGCTTGGGGATTGCAGTGTGGAAAGAAGCAGTGCTCGGCATCACATGTTTCAGAGGAGAGCACATGTTCGTCTGTGCTCTCCTGGGGGTTGCAGTAATTAATTGATTCTCCATGGGCATTACCAATTTGGAGAAAAACGGGGAAAAGCATTGGGCATTCCGAAGTATTAAAAAAGAAAAGACCCCAGGTTGTCGTCTTTTCTATTGTTAGCTACTGTGCAAAAGATGGGTTAATTTATTGCTGTAATTAAAATGAACATTTCTGGCTACAAACAACCGGCTAATTAATTGGACAGTCATGGTCATCCTATGGATTATGTTTTATTTTGGGTTGATGGATTTGTTGAGAGCATAAAGAGATGTTCCTGAGAATCAAAATCTCCCATAAACTCTCCATAAACCCCTCAACCCAAAATCTCCCATAATCCCCTGTCTTCTTGTTTATTGTTTTATTTTTAACCTTGGCAGGTTCAGGCCTCCACAATTTCAACCCACCTATGTAAGCAAAAAAATAAAGTCCCTGAAAAAACAGTCAACAGCAGTCTGCATTGGGATTTCCATTAGAGGTTTCAGGCTCAAAATAATGCCACTGCAGGCTCACATTTGGATAAATGCAGCACTTGTACTTTTGAAAAATCACATCAGATTTGGCTTTCCACATGCCACCTCATGAACAGGAGAATCTTCAACCTGAGCTGTTTACCTACAGTATTCTGATACTTTGCCATGTAGTTAATGGTTAAACACAGTCCTTTCACCTGCAATGTCTGACCAGCAATTTGAAGGTGGGTGCAGTTCCAATGTACAGACCAAATTTTTCAGCTCAGTAGCTTGCTCATTGGGCCAAATGCATACGTCTCCTCAACGTCAAATGGAATCAGAATATATCCAAACATATAATGAAATATTATGTGAAAAGATGCTTTCTTATGAAAGGTCCTTACTGAGGAAATGTGGTGTGGTGCTTACAAAATAATTCAAGCATTTTAAAAGCAAGCCAAACATTCTTTTGGGCCTTCATCGGGGCCACGATGCTTCTACAACAGATTTTATGTGCAAAGGTTGCTTATCATGCGTGAAGTTGAAATGTTCCTGACAACCCCAACTATCTGAACCTGACACAGTCACTTGGTTACACCCCATCCATTCTGTGACTGGGACTAAGATGATAGAGTCAGACATACCTGTATAGGTGCTTGTATCGTTTCAGATCCTCCAGCTCTATGGCCTGTATCTGGTTGTGGTCCAGGTGAAGCTCATGTAGACTGTCAGGGAGGTCTTATATATACATGTGTTTGTGTGTGTGTGCGTGTGTGTGTGTGTGTGAAAGAGAAAGAGAGGGAGAGAAGGAGAGAGGAGCACTATATTACTGATCTTATTTTTAAAAATGCTGGGAAATTAGTTCTGATCTACAACAGTAAACGAGTGTCTTTGTATCATTTTAATATATGGGTATACTTCAGTATATTTTATTGTATGTAGTGTATTACATACAATCAAATATTAATACCTTTGGGTACCCCTGTGAGTTTGGCCTCAGAGATGCGCAGGTAGTTAAGCTTGAGTCCTTTAAAAGCTCCTGGTTCAAAACCACTATTCTGGATGGGGTTTCCTCCCATTTCTGCTTGAGACAACAACACAACTGTTCAGCATTCAGTTACATTTGAACTCTCTTACCGTTCACTCCCTATGCTGCTATAATAATGTTACTTTGTATATATACAATTCTCAGACCAAGACTGTGCTTTTTACACATGAAGTCTCTATTTCCTTTTTTTGCAATGCACCCCGCACTTCATGGAGCTGCTTTTAAGCAATGCTCGTGATCTTTATCATGCATGTGCTATGCAGGACTGTAAAACGTAGCTTTTCAATCTAAGTCAAAATAGATGGAAAACAAGATGAAAGAGGATCTGAAACAAAAACATAAAACTGAAAAAACAATATATATGACTGGCAAATTGAGGCTCTTAAAAAAAAGACTCCACAAGCACATTACAGAGAAGAGGCTTAGAATACTGTACACAGAGCATAAACAAGTGTTTCAACTTACGACGCGAGCAGAATACTGACCGATGCAGTTCATGCTGCCCAGACCAGAGAAGGTCCCCTCAGCCACCTTCTTGATGCGGTTCTCATGAATGCGCAGCTCCACCAGGGAGGGCGGCAGGTTTTTGGGCACCTCCGTCAGCAGGTTGCGGGAGAAGTACAGCTTCTGCATGTAGCGCAACGGGACAAAAGCCCGTGGGTGCACCTTGGAGATCTTATTATTCACCAGAGACAGGGCCTGGGGGCAGGAGACAGGTAGTAAGGGAAGGAAAGAGAGAGAGAGAGAGTGAAAAAGAAAGTGGAAGAGAGAATGAGAGAAAGAGCAGGAGCGAAGGCAGTGGGTATGGAGAGAAAGGACAGGGGGTAATGAAAACAACACAGGCAATCCAGACAGGAGAGAGAGAGAAAAAAATTCCATCAGTTTTACTCAACTGTTCTTTTACTACACTGTTGATTTTTGTCTTTGGGTATCAGAATATTGGCCCCACACATAAGATGGCCCTTTTTAAAAGGTGATGCCCCTTTATCAAAAGAGAGAATTAAAAAATATATAAACACATAAAAACTGTTTGATAAGCTTAATGGTCAATTCAAAAGTCATAGTGAAATAGGGAATTTTAAAAAAAGTCATGTCCACTGAATAGAAAAAAAAATCCAATGAAGTAAGGAGGGGTGGAATTTGGAGGGGAAAGGAAGAAATATGAGCAAAAGAGTGATAAGGGCTATTCGTTTTGGAGCGAGGGAGCAAGAAAGGGGGACAGAGCTCTTGCCTGATACAACCACTCACACAAGCACTTGGTTCTTCCATAAATGTCTGAGCTGAAGCTTAAAGCAATACAAACCAGAAGGAAATGTCTAGAGAAAAAAAAGATATTTAAGAGACCCAGAGAAACAAACGGAAATTAAACATGAAAGACTAACTACTGGGAGCACACATGAGGATCCACACAAACCCTGCTAAGACACAAGTATAAAAGGCATAATCCTAGCAGTTATTTAATTTCATGTTTTCTATTTCTTGTACTGGCCAGGCCAAATATTGTGTTGGTCATCTTTCCAGAATAAATGTTAGTAATGAAATCCTTTTTTTGAGAATGAAAGCGAACTAAAATATTCATTTTGGCCAAAAAAACAAATGTGAAACAAGAGGGTCCCTCATGGACTTATTCAAGAAAAAGCAAGGAGTGAAGAAATGTATTCTGGTTTGGGCAAATAGATAATCTTTCTAACTACATGCCCTCAAACACCCCTCTCTCTTACATAGAGGTTGGTGAGGCCCTTGAAGTCGTTCTCCTTCAGCTCTGTGATTCTGTTGTTCTGGAGGTCCAAGAGCTTGGTGTCGGCTGGGATGCCCTTTGGTACAGCTGTCAGTCCTGGTGACAAATGCACAGTCATACCACCAGCATTATGAATATTGTACCAATATTGATTGTACCATTGTATGATTATTCTACAAATCACAATAACAGCGATGAAGACATTATGCCAAAGGAGGTTGCTCAGTGCATTCAAAATCTCAGGGGAGACTGCAATACATCCTCAATCTACACAAACATGCACCATATGCTCAACAGCTGGTGTAGATCTCTCTGAATCTCTGAGGGAGAAACCTGTCTCAGTGTCAGCAAAATCAAATAAATATAAATGAAAATGTGACACCATAAGCTTCACACAGTGCCTGGCATTTATAATTATATTTTTAAGACTTTCTCCGCTATGCAGAAATGGAGCTGTGGTGTGTTAGACCGTTCAGGACACAGTATGTGGACAGCAGTGTCTGAGCTTGTCAGTCTCATAATCCACCACTTCCTGATCACTGAACATTACATCACACTGTCACTGGAAGCAGCAACAGACAGCCATAAATCAAGCTTTCACTCATACGGCCAGCAGTTCATCAGTACAACAGCATCACAACAGTAGGCCAGGCTTTCCCCTGGATTCAATGAATGTTTTCCCACAACTTTGACTAACAATTAAATGCAAGTCTTAGTTTCTTTCTCCTCAAATCTAGTCTGGCAAGGTCAGAGGTCACCAAAATGAATGAAAAAATTGTTCTTGTGTTGGGGAAAAACAGGCTTTATTTTATATTTATTTGTAAGACAGACCAATGTTGATTAAATCCTCAGACTGAAAGCCTGGCAGTATTATGCAGGGCTTGCCAACCCCGCACTACCACCCCCAAAAGTGCAAAAACAGGAAAAAGAACAAGCCTGTATTGAGACAGCTGGTGCTGATTTCATTGTTATCAGCACTGATGGATGCACTCCTGTGATTTGACCCAGTACCACGTCCCTTTTGTCTGCACCCAAACCACAACTGCGCTTTTTTTGTTTGAGCACATTGTGAAACTCCTTATGCTGTGGTCTGAATTCTCAGACACTCAATGACTCAGAAATGGTCTACCCACTTTAAAAGAGAAAAGTTAAGAGCGTGATTCACAAAAAAAGCTACTGGATACCGCACTCCGCCTGATACACCCCCTCCTCGCCTTTAGCACAAGACATAACTTTCAGAAATCAAAGTTGAATGTACTGCAAGTGCACCTGTCACACAAGCTTCTCTCTGAGCAAATGTACAGCTGGGTTCTGAAAAATCTCATCAAATTTGAAATCAGAGGACTGTATTATGTGTCACCACTTCTCAGTGAAACTGTGATTATTACTGGATTACCAAATTTGCTAATTTCTCTGTTCTGGTGGAAGAATGTGGCTTTCTTTACTTGTGTTTCTTTTTCTTCTTTGTTCTTAATGTTCTACAGGAAACAGCTTGTCCAAAATGTGATATACAACAACAACATTAATAATAATAATAATAATAATAATATTTCCAAATAAAGGCTGGGGGACACCATCTCTGTGCAATTAACCAAATCTAAACAAACTGGTCTTATCCATGATTACAAAAATCTCAAACTCAAAAATCTTCCTTCCTACATCAGTTGTTGATCCATCCCTCCTGCCCCCACTTTCTCTTCCCTGTTTATGACGTCCAAATGGAGGGTCAAAATCAGCCAGTGGCCAGGTACTACCCCTTAATTGGAATTCAAGTCAATAATGAATAAAAATACTGCTATACCCACATCAATTGCAACCTACCTGCTTTGTTAGTGTGGAAATTCATGTCTACTAAACATTAATGCTAAATAAATGCATAAAACAGTTTCTGAAACATTACAGTCAAAGTCATTTAAATAAATTACAGAAACAATAATCATTTAATTAATGTTTTTGATAGTCTTTCAGGTGAGCTTGGCTCATGAAACCCAAAACTTCATCATATTCTGGCTGTCACGTTCTGACCTGCCAGAAAAGGTCAATTGGTCATGTAGACACTTGCAGGAGTAATTTTTGTAGCTCGTAAGCACATGACACATTACAATCTTCACCCTGTTAAGCCAATGTGATTTCAGTGTGCTCACATTGAGTCCAGCAATAATCGTTGCAAACTCCTGATGGCTATCACTGAGGCGTTTCCCAGGCCTTATCCATCCCAGCCACACACAGTAGTTCTGTACTGCCCCTCTTTCTAATCACATCAAACTGCTAATGTAAAAGTTATCATTTTCACTGCTGTTTGTATTGGAGTATCTCTCTCAGAGTAAAATAAAAAATCTGTGATTTTTAAAATCTATGCATGTACACCATGCTTCAGAAAATAAAAAAATTAAACGGGTTCTGGTTTTGGTGATTTGGTGATTTCAACACCAATTCATGTCATATCTATTAGTATTTATACATATAAAACACATTTTTATGTTAAAAAAACCCCCAATCCATTCACTCGAGAGTCAAGAAAGTCATGATTTTATCCATGTATGGACAAACCACAGACATTTTTTTAAATGATAAACACACGTTTCCTGAGTTGTTGCTTCAGCTGTAGATTTTTCCCAAGACTGTAATTTGGGAAACTTCAGGTAATTTCTTGTGTGTGTGTGAATGTGGAATGAGACATAGAGAGAGGGAGAGAGAGAGGGCAAGAGAGAGAGAGAGAGAGAGAGAGAGAGAGAGAGAGAGAGAGAGAGAGAGAGAGAGAGCTTTCATGAAATGTTTCCCCATCTAAGTAGGACAATGCTAGAATCAATGCAACACACAACAACACAAAACAGAGAGAGAGAAAAGGGAATTATCTTTGCTTACAGGCAACAGATTTGTACATACAGATATGCTAATCCCGTTGCAAATTGTAATTCCTTTATAAAATCACCCGGGATGTCTTTCTGAAATTCAAGAAGCTGAAGGAGAGAAGTTAAATATCAGCTCTTTCAAACCATGACAAGTCTTCAAAAATGGCAAATTTCTCTTTATAATATGAAACAGCTCCCCTTGCAGACTTGCCATTTTGAAGTTATGCACTGTTATAACTACATCAATAGATTTCTTACTACATAAACAAACAAACACATAAATAAAACTTTCCTGTTGCCTTTGTGGCTCCTTTGCTCCAAGGCTTTATGTCTTTGTGCCTTCTTTTTTTCTTTTTCTTTTTTCATTAAATGTCCTGTCAGTCTCCCAAACACAACATAAAAAGCTCCATAAATCCATCAAGGAAATTAAACAGACGTATCTTATCTTTTTTTAACAAAGACATTTCTGTGTTTTATTTTATTTTATTTTTTGGAGGAAGGGAGTGGTGGGGGTGGGGGTGGGGATGAACAGAATAGAATTTACCCCGGGGGCCGCAGTGTCTGACCGCAGCAGGTCACCACAGAGTGATATTAGCTAATTCCCTCTCTCACTCCCACATCACTCATGCGAGAGCTCCACAGCCCTGCCTGACGAAGCTCCCAGGTTACTTTGTTGGTTGTCTGAGGTATGTCTGCTAAAACGCACGAGCAGGTTTTTTGTTGGAGGCTGCCCTACTTTCCCCTGAACGAGTACTCACCCAGGTCGGAGCACTGCACCACGCGGCGCTCACACTGACAGCCGAAGGGGCATATGGGCAGTTCGGGAGGGAGCAGTTCCTCAATGGCAGAGCCCTCTTCTTCATCCCTCATCATCATCATCCCCCCTCCGTCACCATCGAGCCCAAAGTCCCAGAAGCCCCTCTGTTCGAAGGGCAGGGCTGGAGAGGGGGCGGGCAGGTGGGCGACACACAGCAGTAGGAAGAGCGAGGAGTGCGGGAGCATGGCTGGGTAAACGTGGGGGGCAAGCACTGAAGCACAGTGACCTGTAGAGCGGCGACAGGGAGAAGATTTACATGACTCCATTTTAAACTCCTCAAGACATGTTCAGGAAGGGAAAGAACACAACTGCAAATACCGATTTTATTGACTACTGTGCACACGATCTGCAAAATACTTCAGGATTCAGTAGCACAAAAATACAACTAAATTGCTTTGAGAGTGTTAACAAATGCATCCTTGTAAAACACACTCATCCCTGTGGTTGTTTCAATTCAGTTCTGTTGTGAGTTTGATAGAGTCAAGTAGAGTTTCCAATAAAATAGGCATTTTGCTAATTTATGTCAGCCACTGTTGTCCTTTAAAATGTGGGGGGCAGAGCTCAAATCAATTCCACTCAAACACATTCAACAAACACACCAAAAATGTTGCTCCCATGACTCTGTACCTCTGTCTTCACCAACACGTGGCACACATTAAAAAAAAAGGAAAAAAATAAAACAAACCAACTAGCTCAAAATCTCCCTTCCTCCTGCTCTGCTTCCCCTAAGGGCCACTCTTTAATTTGCAGGAAAACAGCTTGAAACCACACTGTGCCTCCCCCCCAAAAAATTGCAAGGTGCTGGGGGGTGCGGGGGGGGGCGGGGAGAGGGGGGGGGGGGGGGGGGGGGGGGGGGGGGGGGGGCTATACCACTGCAGCTCATAGAAATTGCTGCCTGGGCTCCTGCTTCCTGACTGGTCATTTCCCTTTCAGCCCTCTGCCAGCCTCCTGTGCCATTAACTCTCTACTGCATGGGTGGACACTACATATTTCATATGGGAAAAAAACAGCTTGAGGGCAGCTGTGTTGCAGAGTGGAAACAAGCAAGACTTACAACCCAAAGGTTGCTGGTTCAGTCCCCTGGTGGGTGAGGGTGTTGTACCCTTGAGCAAAGAACTTAACCCCCGTTTTTTCAGTAAACACCCAGCTGTACAAATGGATGACATGGACACTGTGCAAGCTGCTCTGGATAAGGGGACCTGCTCGGCAATTAATGTAAAGTCTTTGACAGTGATTTTAAATAGCAAAGACAGAGATGACAAAAAATGTAATAGCATAACATTATTTATGCATTATATGCACTGATTTCTTTCAGTTGCTCCTTGTTTTATTTTTCTACACTAAAACAAGATGGAGACAGTAGTTAGTGACACAGGAAAGGAAGCTTATCTGATGTCTCAGACATGACTGTCTCCGTCTCTCTTTCTCTCTCTTATTTATCTCTTCCGGAGCCTTCATTTTCTATAAACCGGAAGCTGGCTACAATCTTCACAAACTTTAGGTGACTGCCTAACAACTTTTTGCCGACAATAAGGCTAAAAGGAAAACAACCGAACAGAAATGCAACTTTCTGTGGAAAGCAATGGATAAATGCAATAATTATACCATTATATTATAACATGTTTACAAAGAGTCAAAAATGACCAGTATTGTGCAGAAAAATGCAATCTGAGGGAGTTGCCTCTACGGGAACCCATTGTGTATGTACTCTTCTAGTCTTGCTCTTCTCTGCTTGTTTTTTCTCCCTCCCTGTCAGACCACCCAATAAACTTTACGGAACACTGGAACATTTTGCCTGTGTTCTGGCTTCTGTCGTTATCAGGGCTACCATGGCAGTGGCCATCGTGTCGGGTCCCCTCAAAGAGATCGAAATCTCTTTAGAATGAAAGAAGCTGTGTTTGAGCCTGAGGCACCTGATTGGATTGGTCTTGTCCCAACTACAGAGGGATGAGGTTGGAATAAAAGTGCACCATGTGGACTATCCACTGCAAGGCAAAGACCCCCTAAATCTGTTTATAACACATCTCATAGTGGCTCTGCTGTGACCATAAGTATGAAATGCATGCAGTGACAGCAATTACACAAAAGCTCAACACTGTAATCACATAGTTATTGAAGATCCCCATTGTGTCTGAATACAAAAACTAATGTCCAAATACATGCTTTTACTGAATTGTGTATGAGATGGGATGTTGCTTGTGGTGCAGTGGTATGGGATGTGTTCAACAGCGCAATGCAAGCAAAGGCGTTTTTGCATTGTAACCATTTGTTAGGGACTAGATATGAGGCTAACAACCTCGCTATTGAGAATGTCACCAGAACTGAAACAAACGTCAGTATTAATGCCAGTTCTTCCTCAGGAAGGCATGGACCTGCAAACCATGAGCACACAGGTTGAATGCCTCTGGTGAAAGCCCAAAATAGAAAGTTTGGGGTTACAAAGGGTAATCTGCCTGGACCCAAAACAAAGAACAAAGCTAAAGAATGTGGAACGTCTGGTCTGTGTACCATACCTTAAAGACTGGCTAAGGAGATAGTACAGTATCAGCTAGCAGTATTAGCATCAGTAAGAGTCTTTAGGTAGGTACTGACAGACTGACACCTGCAGATGGATGAACCCCTGTCAGGAATGATGACCAACACACAGGACGTACAGCTCTGATCATCAATCAGTTTTAATTCAAAAGCAAAGACTCTCAGGGGATGGAAACCAATCAGTGGAGTAAGCTTCAACAAGTCTAAATGTTGCAAACTGACAGTTGGCTGGTGCCCTGTTCCAACAAATGTGACAACAGTATCCCAAGCATTGTATGCCTTTACTCAATGTGGACTTCAACACCAAAGTTGCAACAACATAGAGATTCCAAAGTTGGAACAACATAGACGGACACACCAAAATATTCAACAAAACAGATGAAGAACACATGATGGGGAACCAAGGATGTGGAACTCCACATCTGAGCTGAGAGATGCCATCTAACCTCTGCAAGCCAAAAACCCAGATGATAGGAGGACCACTGTTCTCCCCACAAGATCATCCACAATCTGGCATGGGTGTCACCAAAAGGCAATGGATTCAAATCAGCCTGACCGGGATTTGTTAAGGGCAAGTATAGCAGATCACTACTAGACAGTACTTCTTACTGTAGAGCAAATTAATATTTGATTACATATTAATTGTTCTATAAACAGTGCCTAATTAAACAACACTGGAACTACAACTGACCATGCAGTGCACTTGCACCTTTCTCAAAAGTGCTCAACCACTGTATCACAAAGGCTCAGAGTAAAGAAGCTCTAGGACTAAAATACTAAAACTTATTGACAGTGCTTTCATTGCTGGCATTAGCATGTGGCTATTGGGTAAAATTTAAAACATACAATTATTAGTGGAAGGAAGACACACTGAAAATCTGAAAATGTATACTAGTTGCTGTTTACCATTAACTGTCTACACTGTACATCATTTTTTCATGCATTTTCCCCTCTGCTTAAATTGGAGGAACAAGGGCCTTCAGTGTGGTGGAGGTTTTTGGCATAATAGTGTTAAATGGAGCTTTTGAACATAGACCTCTGCTTTCTTTAACTTGCAGGGTGTTACGGTATAGTGAGTGTGCAGAGTTTTCTCCTTTTCACCCATTCTGCGCACAGCCTGATGGGTGCCACATGGAGCTAATCATCTGTCGCCCGAATGCAATTAACAGAAACTGATGATCTCACAAGATTGCCAGCTTATGTTCACATCAGTCGTAGATGCTAACCAGCTATTTATAATTTACAGCCATGTTATTTATACATGTACATTAATTTCTTCCTTCACCATTGATGAGAATAAAACCGCTTGAATCAGTCATATGATATACTCAAGGTACAACAAAAACAATACAAAGCTTTGTGTCTAGGCCTCTCAGCTGAGGCTGCAGAGGATTACATTGTCTGAAAGCAATTTAGATGCTGACCAGCTCACCACTTAACTGCTTGATTCGTTTTATCATTGATTTGAACTAATTTAAACTGGATGTGTTGGTATTTTAAACAGTCAGGAGATACAGTAGATTACACTAGATACATCCATAAAAGTCACCACGGAGCACTGGAATGTAGCAAAGAAATCAGGATTCTGATTCCTGTACATGCGTAAAGACCTCACCTCTTCCCACTCCGGCTTCAACAACGTCGCCGATCTACTAATCATCGGTCTGATCAACAATTATCTCCCTCGCCTGTCTCCACCTCGTTAAGCATTGATTTGTTCCCCTATTTAAACCCTTGTGTTTAATTCTCCTTCACGAAGTCTACACTTGTGCAAGGGTATGCTAAGCCTGGGTTCTCAGATTCATGTTTTGAATGCAACCTGTTTTTCGATTCCTGCCTGTCTCCCATCAGATAGTCTGTTCCAGCCCGGTTTGTATTCTGCCCCGTTCTAGAATAAAGTTTTGTGTTTCCGCACTCGCATCCAGCTCTTGTTGCAGTGTGTGACAGCATGCTGTTTGAAGTCAAAGCAGCACTGACAAAAAAGATCAATGACTGAAAGCACTGCTCAAAATGTTGCAGTGCTGTTCACATCCAAATTCTACTTCTACTTTCCCTACATCCTACCTACACATTCCTCATTTCAACGATCACGTGATCAAACCTATTGCTTCCCAGAAAACCTGAGGTGAGTCTGTACACTTCCAACATCCTTTCATGTTCATGACTGAAAATCTCATGAAATGTATTTATGCTGATGTTTACAACATATTGCCTCAGCTTGCTAAAACAAAAGTAGGCTAACTACTGTTGTCAGTGGGAAGTTGGTAGGAATATTTCTGGCCAGCTAATATCAACATAAACTTGTTCAGCATCATCCATAAATCATTTTAAAATCTTTGTTAACTATGAAAAACGTGTGTTTTGCTTCAACTTCTTTGCTGGTCATTTTTAACACATATCATTAAAATAGCATGAATTAATCAATCAGAGAAAGATGCCATACTGTTTAGCTACCATCTTGCTTGACAGCCTAATATGGCAGTGCAAAACAGGTCCATTCTCACTGGAAAAACAGACTTGCAGGTGGCAAACATGGCTGCTACAAAAGGGCTTGAACTTGACTCATTTCAGGAACGCATGCCGAATGGCTGAAAAGTAACCCGCTATCACATCTGCAATGCAAAAAATAAGCCAACATAAGGTGCACCAGTTGTGAGGTCTGAAGATTTTAAGAAAGTCCCTGAAATTTAAGGCCCGTGATTTTGAAAAAAAGGCTTTTGGCCCATCAGAGGAGAACACAATATTGAAAGTGTGTGGCCATGGTGGAAAATTCCATGGTTAGCGGACATGAGGTGTTTTTGTTGCTCGCCAACAAGGTGCTTACCAAGCTCATAGCTTACCAAACCAAAAGGCATCAATTAATCGGTAAAAGAGGCAACTCACTCAACCAGACAAATTATGTCAATAAGGTAGCCGTCATAACAAAGTTTTGCATCATTTCCGCACACGTCGGACACTGCCTGTTTGCCTGTGGCTGTGGCCCGGTGTAGGAAAATTACGGTGATGGTTCATGGCAACTGTGAAATCAATAATAACACAGACATGACTCAACAAAATGTGTCCTTCCAAGCAGTCTCCTCAGCTGCTTCATTTTCTCAACTGAGGAGCACTGCACAAAAATACAGCCTTTTTCCTTCGAGCCCCACCTGGAATATTTATAAACCAGCTGCTGAATAACTGCTTGCTTCTTTCGTGCTCCTCAGATGATGGAAAATTTGGCAATTTTTGACATTCTCCTGCTCACTTAATCAATGTACCTTGTCCCATGTTTCTGCCAGTCTCACTCAGACACCCTTTTGCTATGAAGTACAGGGAGTCCCCAAAACCTACAAAGCTTCATAGGAAGCAGTTGTTTTATGGACTGTCTTGTCTACCATCTATTAAATGCCTGTTAGAGGTGTTTGTTTGACATACATGCTTATCCAGGGAATGTACATAGCTGAAATTTTAATTATTTAGCCAGCTGGATATTATTTAGTCTCTTCAGGTTAAGAATTGTACAATAACCAAGGGTTTTAACATGCAACCTTGTTTCCGGTTCATTCCACTAGTGCCACCCTGCTATCCATCCGGGAATTTCTTCGCCACATAGGTTGATGTTGATGAAGACAGATACGAGAAAAGAGGGCAAGCAGGCCATAATATTGTCTTCCTGAACTGCTGCTGATGCACCTCCAAGTTAATTATTTTCTCTGTCCTCTTATCTGACTATAGAGTTCATCATTTTGTGCTTGATCTAATGAAACGATTGCGTACGACTTCTCAGGGTGTCCAATGTGTTTGTTTCATTCATCCAGAACTAGCCTGCTCAACAGACTGATGCTTAGTATAGGATACTACTTCCCCCTTTTAGGAGGGGTCTCCTTTTTTTCAGGTTGGCCTGCTGTGTTGTAAAGTAGATGTTTATTGCTCACACTCAGGGGTTTGTTTACCTGTGGTAGACTGACTCATCGGCTTGCACATGCACTTGTAGAAAACAGCAGCGTACACTCTATGCTGTCACTCTCTTCCCATGCCCACATGCGTTTGCAACTGAAAGGATGACACCCGATGAGAAATCTTGTGTAAAATATAAGTGCAGTGCGAGGCATCCCAAATGTTAACAGCACGATCCTCTCCAGGCAGAAGTGTGAGAGGGCAACATTACAGCTGGAAAACAAAGGCTTCAATTAGACAAGTAAAGCTGGGGTAATGTTGAAAAAAGGCTCATGATGCAACCCCATCAAAATCAATTTCAAGAGCTTCAGTTGTTTGACATAAATTACACTAATCACAGGGGGAAAAAATCATATTTGGGTTATAGGAGCAAAAACGGAAGACCAGACACATCTATAAAGGACAGAAAAAGCCCAAAATACAGTATTTCAAATTATGCTCCCATAAATATGTTATTATGCTATTATGTCATTATAATTCACATAATTATACTCCACAGCAATAAGAGTGGTCAACAAAGTATGCATGATGTGCAATATAATATTCATTATATATTATGGCCATGTATATTTCAAGAAGAGACAATGACAGATAATCGCTGATCATATTTATACCATCAACATTAAACCCCAAACATGACAGATATATTCTTTTTTTTCTTTTTAAACCAGATGCTTACTGAGCTAGTTTCTGAACCATCTGTACACCTTAGATCTCAGTTTCAGCAGACATTAGCTATTAGTGCTGAATTTGTCTGTAAAAATTTGAAATGATCATAAAAATTTTTAACTTTTACATTCTCACAGTTTTTCTGTCAGAACATTGACTTGTTTACCTGTGCTTTGCTTTTGTGTTTTTTCCTTCCATATTATCAAAATTTTGTCCGGAAAGTTATTTTTGTTATTAAGTAAAATAAAATGTAAAGAAACACTTTTACTTCATTTGGACTTTCTATGAATATGATATTTTCTGTGTTTGCTATTAGCATGCAGTGTGTGTTGGGCCCACTATCCTGCTAAAGCATTAATGCTGCGGCTGATGTTATCCACTGTCGTTTGCATTCCACGTGAGCACTTCATTCACTTCCTGACCTGCTTGTTCTTGGAATGACAGCCCTTCTCTGGCCCCTCTTGCCCGAAGCTGCATACTCAAAAACTTTGGTGAATATTTTTTTTCATTATGATTACCATTACAATTACCATTAAGATTTTTGTTCCAAAGTCTGCAGGCAAATGACAACACTTACGCTCCAGGCAGCATCGTCATTGAGAAAGTTAGACATTTGCTGCGTTTTAATTGTCTTATACATTAAAGTAAAGGCAATACATTCATTTAAGAATTTTTTTAGTTTTTTGAAGTACACCAATGAATAATAGTTAATTAGCTGTTATGATTCTCTAAATGGAGTGATATTACTGTTGAAGCGTCATGCATTTAGCAAACCAGACAGCTAGCTTGTCACATCACATAACAACAGTATCGCTGTAAATATCACCTGTGCTAACTGGGTGTCTTCGCTACATACAAATCATTATTTTTTGTTCCATTCCTGACATCAGCCAGCATGCTGGCCATGTAAGCGTTTGTTATTTTAGATACTTGAATGTGAAGGCAAAACAGGTGACCCACATTTCCAGCTACAGTAGCTTTATAGCCAGCTGCCTCAGTCAATGTCTGACAATGCGGATGTACATTTTAGAGCTACACACTTCCTCTCCTCCCTTTCCACACTCTTACCCAATAGTAAAATATCAGCTGAAGTGTCTGCTTGTCCAAGGGAAGACAGAAGGTTGAATCTGTCTCCACATCTGACTGTGCCTTCAGCCAATGGCAAAGCACTGAAATTGGTACTTCAACCTCGAACGGGCAGAAATTCACCAACTCAAGCAAAGTTCTAGCCCGATATTTGTTTTGAACACAATTTCTTAAAATATGTCTACTGTAATTATTTAAAACTTAGCTACTTATGTGCCAATATTACAATATCTGAATTAAACTTCATTGATTCCCTCTGATCCATAGCCAGACTAAAAGCTCCAAAAAAAAGCTTTTGGGAAAATAAATAAATAAATAAATAAAATGGCTCCAGGCACAAATGTGGGTGCCCACAATATTCAGCTGCATTCTAAAGAATCCTGGAGATTGGGCAAAATTCAATGCACTGCAGTAATTTGAATAAACCTGAATGAATCAGATCACTGCAGTAAATTGTCTATTCATCCAGTCTGAATGCACGTTTAGCATGCATTGGACGCACAGCCTGTCTGTTCCCCAGGTCCTGCAGTCTCCTCATTGACATCGGCCCTCCTCAGCATGGGCTAATTACTTCTCAGGCCCAGCCAGAGCAAAACCACACCACACTCTTTAAGTGGGGGGAAACATGCCCGCGCTCCCCGACATACACAAACATACACTTTCTTGGAGAAGAGACCCGTGTTTATGTTGCATCTGTGT
Source organism: Megalops cyprinoides (assembly GCF_013368585.1). Classification (NCBI taxonomy): domain Eukaryota; kingdom Metazoa; phylum Chordata; class Actinopteri; order Elopiformes; family Megalopidae; genus Megalops; species Megalops cyprinoides. Next base: position 7,044,018 of record NC_050588.1, on the reverse strand, counting down.
GCACTTAAAGGAGCCCCCCAAACCCCACCCCCCCCTTCTGTCTCACTTCACCCATGGATGCAGTGGCCAGCACTGGCGCATCTGCGGTAGGGCGTACACAGATGTCGTCTGGTGTGCTGTCGGGGGGTTGAAACCGCATGATAGTTCCCTGCTTCCGAATGCTAAATAAGGGAGGGCATTGTGACTGGCACGTTTATTAGCTTGGGTATTCTTGGGAAGGAAACTGTTGTCAAGGGCAATACAGGTCAGGATGAAATGTAGTACGATGACATTAGGAAAATACTACACAGAGGAAATGGAGGGGTGACGGCCGCTAAAGTCTAGGTCAACACATTGACGTGAACATGAAGGGGGTTTGAAGGACCAGACATGGGTCATTCTGACATCAGGACACTTGGGGGGTTAATTAAGTGGAGTATTACAGTAGCTATTTCAAGGTGAATTCTGTCAGCAGAACAATAAGACATAGATTCAAATTATTCAAAGTTAAATCTGACCTTGGCTACTATTTTGTCATGGAGAGAGCCATTAATGTATACAATAACTTGCGACTATTCACAGTAGAAGCAGAAAACGTTAGATTGTTCAAAACCAGGCCTGACACAGTGCTAGATGTGGTCTAAAGACTAAACTGTTAGTAAAATGACTCTTAGTTGGGCTAAATATCCTGTTCCAGTCATTAAACTTCTTATGTCCTAAATAGGTGTTTGGCATCTTGATGGTGGTTGATGTAATTTTGATCTGAAGAAAACGCAGGACATTTAGAAAATGAGAGAGTCAGGGAGTAGCCTTCAGTCTCAGTAAAAAATGCACTTACAATCTCTATAAAAAACTCGTTTGTTCTTTTATTGGCACACTAAATCACAGCATTCTCTCACTAATATAATGCTGTCCATGACACAGAAAAGTAGTGCAGAAACTAATAATAACGCCTGCGAGTAGCAAAGTCTATATTAATAGTTTGTCTATGCCGTGAGGCGAAACTCTGCCCCACCCAAAATATTGACCCGGAGACTGCAATGAAAAGTGAGGGTGTCTGCACCAGCCACACTCCCTCACCACGGACTCTGCAGCGCCCATGGAAAATGTCAGATGTGTACTCAGAGGTGAAACACATCAGCCATTCATTCAGACAGGAAGGCGATTTCCTTTTTTTTCTAGTTTCCTTTCGCTGTGATGTGTGTCTATGCGGGTGGAGAGACGGCCCTGATGATGTCATAGCCGAATATACGCTACAACTGATGGTGAGATCACCATTTAAAGAAGAGTGAGAGAGAGAGAGAGAAAAAAAAAGCATTACAAGGCCCACCGTTCAGTCACCCAGTCCATCAGACACGGCGTTTCAGACCTTTGCCATTGTCTCTGGTTCTGGATAAGCATTATTGAAAAGTATTTGTTCAGACATCAGCCAATGGCAGCCTGTGTCTTTAAGTGATGAAGGGTTCTTTGGATATCCATGGGCTTGTCTTCTCCCCTAAAACTTGGAAGAAGCAAGTGATTTGACAGCTCGTTTGTAGAAGAGCAGAGGTGGAATGAAAATTAGCAATGTCTGAAGTCCTGAGCACTTTCATTTCAGGGCCCTAAACCCTGCATTCTCAGAGTAGGTGTTCCAGACTAATTAAGGCTAAGCATTTCTGAAGTCCACCAACTTGCCTCGAGTCATTAAATTATTCAGAATCTCCATATTTCTTCTCAAAGTAAACTCTTTGCACGTGCAATACTGTTTACACTCAGCATCAAAATCCAAACCAACATTCCTCGTTTTGGGGGACTCCAGTACAGAGGGTTACAGTGTACTTGGAACTGGAGAGGGAACAAATTGCCTCCTACTGAGGGCATTCTGGATTTGGCTTCTGTTGTTCTGCTCATTTCTCTCACAAAAAAAGACTTCAGCTTTATCTCCGGAGCTATCCTACGCATAGACCAAGAGCAGGACAGTGAGGGTCCCTGTGGCCTTGGTAACTACGCCAACACACATGTGCGACACAGAATATTGGGAGCAACGGTTTTAAAGGGACAGCTGACCAAAGCATCTGAGATGGTGGAAGCCTAATGTCAACCCCTTTTCTGAGACGGAGAGGCACGGAGAGTGCCTCCCTTCCTGCAGCTTCATGCTTAATATCGGCTGGCGTTCTGAAACAAGCGCAGACGGTCTCATTGAACGCTCTACATGGGCACATGGGTACAGAAATCCCAAATGGTTCACCACCACGTACCAAAAAAATAACAAAAAAAAAAAAAAAAAAAACACAAAATGAGACGGATTGAAATGATCTGTTACTGGCTGGAATCCAAGATTTTTTTGCCCACATGCCAAAGTGAAAGAAAGAACAGTACCTCAACAAACCACATTAAGCACTTCCAGATGGAAATTTTCAGTGTGGCCACTGAGCACATTGTAACATTACCAGATACGCAAGTTTTTTTTTCTTTTTCAATCATGCCTGAAAAAAGTAGGCATAGGCTCAAATCGAATGGATAAGCCTTGCAGTTCAAAAAAATGATTGATGTTACATTCAATATGGTAGTGTGTTGCTGTGGAGTTGATTGCACTGGCAAATCAATGTGATGTTGGAAATAAGTGAAAACAGAAGTTGACCTCAAAGGAATGGAAAGCACTGTCCACTTTGTGCTGTTTTAACGATCAGTGGTTTTAATGTTAAAGATTTTTCAACATTAACCACATTGACAGCACCACTCAGGGAAGAAATGTACATCAACTTGTTTCAGTCTTTTGGGATCAACAATTAAGACATTAGCTCACAAGTTTTGGAGCCATGTTGAAAAGTATTACACATCTGTGAGACGTGTCAGAAGTAATGACCAGTATAATATTAACTATATATCCACACATGGATTCACTCATTAGGTTTGCCTTTATTTGCTGTGATGATCTAGATTTTCCCATTTAATTTTTGGATTTTACTCTATTATCATCATTATGATGCCTTTCAGGAAAACATGGAAGCTCTATACGCATAATTTGCAAGTACTTTGAAAGGGGCATAACCGGTGAGTAATTTATGTGTCATCATGACATTTTAGGTGTCAAGCTTTTGGCTGCCCTGTAATCAAGCTAAAAGGTAATAAAATATTTAGTGTCTACCAAGTGCCTTGCACACTGTATTCATTATCCTTTTAACATACCCTGTCCTTTCTTTGTTTGTTTTGCTGTTATGGTCATGATTATTTTCATCATTATTTATGCACAAATGCACATGGTTTGATGTTATGACATGAAACCATCAATTTTATCCCATTTTGCTGCTGCCAAGTTTAGGTAATGGCTTGCTATGATTGTTTTGGATGTTGTTCTGTTTTTAAGCTTAAGACCTGGCTTCTTGGCCGGGTCTCTTGTGCAAAAGAAATTCTTTTTCTCTATGGGACTGACTGGTAAAATTCTAGTGGTGGGAGCAGTATTACTTCTTGGTAACATAAAGGTAAAATGTTAGTGGTGGGTGTACCAGAAATATTTGTTTCCCCAGCTGATGTCCATACTAGGATAAGTTGTTTAGTATGCAGTTTACATATTATAATTCATATGGCTGGGTATGTACACGTGGGAGCACATACCATGGATGTGACCCTACATGCTCTGTGTAAACCACTGAGCTCTGTGTAAGTGTATAAACCACTGAATATGATTCTTAAGGACGTACTGCAGCTGGATTTGATTTTCCTTTCAGGTCCTCACAAAGCCAAACTATCAGCCTGACAATTATCCACCTCGAAATCAATAAAAAACTGCATGTATCAGGTATCAGGACAAACACTTTACATGTTAAACTGGATATATGTAATCATCAGAACAAAATCTATAAATTTCAAACTAGGTGTATCAGAAAATTGTATTCAACAATCAATATCAGAAAAATAAATCCAATTCCAACTACTGCTGCTGTTCCCATGAGAATAGCAATTTGCTTGAATAGCACTTAACTGAAAAGAAGTCTGTAGGTTCTCATAAATGAATAAAAACCACTAATAACATCGCTAGATAAAAAATTCACACCTCCATTTACTGTAACTACAGTACTTTTCCTCAAAATACTCTAGTATTTTCACTCTAGTGAAAAAAATGAGAATACCAGAATACACTTCTGTGGTTTCAAACCATTCAGACACACAAAAGCACTACTATGTCACAATTTTACCACAGACGTTCTATTGAGACCAGATATTCATCTACTACGTTCTTTCCATCCTCCACAGGGTTCCAATTGGTATGTGTGTCCCTATGCTGACCGTAGAAAAACTGTTTTCTACCACACCTCTTTAAGAATATTTATGTCAAGCCAGCAATTCAGAGCACTTGTAGCTTCAACAAAGACAGAGACAGCAATTTCAAAGTGACATGTACCAATCTGACTGTCTGGTCCATGTGTAACGAATTAGCGATTCTACTCTTTCTCGTAATCCGAAAATCAGCAGGCCCGTTGTCACTTGTGCAGCAGTAACGGGAGGAACGGCCAGGCCAAAACGACATGTGGAGAGGGAGGGAGGGGAACAGGATTCCAGGAGTCACTCCGCAGATATGAGGGCACTGGGTTTGGCTCTTTGCTCCTGGACAAACATCAGTAGCCTCTTCCAAGTGCGTACCATCTGCAACGGAAATGATTCTCGGTCGTGGCCTTCCTCCCAAAGAACATTTGAAGCGTTTTAACTCTCACCTCCGAGATATCTCCACGCACGCATTGCATTACCATGGCATTACCAACAGCTGTATGTCTGAGACTGCAGAATAGGTGAAAAGGCTAAGCAATGTGGTAATACTTCCTGGAAGGAAATTAAGGGCTGAAGTATCTGTATTTTTTTTAAAGAAAAAAAACAGACAACATTAACTTTGATTAGGAATCTAAACTATGATTCAAGCCTGAATGATACCCCTAAACAATACATATACTAAAATATTTGAATAACTGACATGACACATGGATATTGAAGAAAATATGAGGTGTTTTTTTAAATAATGTGAGTTGCTCTGCCAGCTTTAATGGCTGCGGTGCACTTTGAAGGGTCCACATTTATATAATACAGCACACAGTGTGCATCACATTCCTTTGCTTTACAAAGGCAAAATGGGTGGTGCTCTCTGAAGTTCACACTACCAATCTTCTGACTGAAATTTGTCCAAAACTGGGGTGGATGGAAGGGGGCATGAATTCATGGATAGATCATATAGTGGGACAAGTTAGGTCTGCCCTCCATCTCTAAAATAGTTCTCAACGTTATCCCAGCAAGTGGACATACTATTTGAAAACTTGCCATGGTTCTTCCCTAACTGTGAAGTGAGAGCTACACTGTTTTTGTTAGTTACAGAGCATTTTTGTAGAGAAAGTCATTCATAAAGCTGGAATTCTTTTTTTTTTCTTATAAAAATAAACTTGAAAGAAGAATAATTCTATGTGGGTCTCATAAATACATCAGGTCTGTATTTATATGCATTAGAAGGCATGCTAAATATACTCTGTACACATTGATTATTTCTCAAGACAAGATGCTAAGAAGATCTTCTCACCACATCAAGGCAGTTAAGCCATGCCAAAATTCTTGAACAGATTTATTAATTACAAGAGAAAATACTGCGATGACTACAGACAAGCCAATCTGCCCTTAATGTTCTCTTGAAGATAGACTGGAGGATGTTTATGTTTCCCTTGAAGATTATGTAGAGAGAAGATTGCTGGGGCTCTGGCAGTTTTACAGAATGACACTGCTGTACCCTGTGAAGGTTGTTTCAACTGCTTATGGGAACCATGTAATGGATCCAGACTTTTCTCATTCTAGAAGATGATGCTGTGAAAGACCACTAACAAGGGGTGTTTCTGAGAATCTGCGCTTGTCAGTGACTAGTCTATGCTTTGGTGTGTGGTCAATATGGAATCACTTTTTCAGATTGATTTTGATGGCCTGTTTTTAACGATAAAATCCTGGCTAGTACATAGTGGCCACAAACCAGTACCTGCAGTTTTCCTTGTACAAGCCTTTGCAATCCTCTAAGGCAACCAGGTAATTAAAAAACCTGTTAAGTAGTTCTAACCATCGTTAAGGTCTCTCCCTGGCTTTGAAGCATGCACTTAGAATGTTTTTGATTAGAGTCAGGTCACTAATGAGACACAAAACTTCTCAAGTCCCTCACTAACTTCTTGACAAACTCCTGTCCCTCCAATCACCATTCTTAATTGTACTACTACTATTTTTAAGACTGAAAAGGGGAGGAAAAAAGAGAGTACAGAAGCCTAAAACTATTGTAACTGTAACCTTTTAAATCCCTAATTCCAGGCAGGCTGGAATGGCAGGTTTTGTCTGTGCCTGCCAGAGAGCTACTGTCTCCTGTCTTTGTCCAGCATTGAGAACTGTTTCATGGTTCTGCTCTGACAACAACGGAGCAGCCACAGGGTTAACTTCAAACATGTAGTTCACTGGGTCATCACATTGCTTGCCTGCACATTTCCTTGCCTGTTACATGTGTCCCTCCTACCCCCATGTCAAAAAAAAAAACACAACATGCATGAACTCCAGGCATGAAAAGGCATTCTTCTGCCTTATCTCTATCTTCTAAAGTTTGAATCAGATTGTCTTTGTTTAGTATTGTATATATCCTAGCTTAATGAAAGTATAATTTTACTTGAGCTTTGCAGGTTTCTCATATTTAAGGAAAAGGGTGTTATGTTGAAGTGGGGTATTTGTTGGAACGCTACTCTAAAGCAGGTCCTAGCAAAACTGGAGCAGAACCCCACAGCAGCAAGGCTGTTCAATCCTGGGGCTTTCCAGCGGATGAGGAGTGATGGTGCTGGTTCTGGTGTAAACACAAGCAGTGACCCGACTGGCTAAAAGGCACCATGGCCACAGAGCCTGTGTGTGATCGGCCAAAACCAGCAACTCGTCGGTGATCTCAGATCAGTTTTGCTAAGACACTCCATGTGTACTGCTACCTCCTCATCCTATCCAATAAAAGCCAGTAACAACTCTCTCTATTGACTTAAAGTGGATATAAAGTATTTCTGCACATCCAGTTGTTTCCCTGGGAGATGTGCACATGATGAGGAACACTCATGAAAAACAGCCAATTCAGGAGAAAGAAGTTGTTTGACAGTGCAGGAGATGTCTCAGTCAGGTTCTTGTAGTACAACACCGAGATGTACCAATTTCCCCTTTAAAAGGAGCCAAGAAAACACTTAAAACAAGTAAACTCCCCAACTAATACAAACATATGTGTCTGTTGTGACCATTTCATCACATATTTGCCACATATTTGCCATAAACACACAATGTGTGTACTTAAGGTTGTATGCCTTATATACATGTATCAGTATATATTAAATTCCTTAAGTTATCCTCAAATCCTATCTGTGTGCAAATCAGAGTTTTTGCTATTGCACCCCATTCCTGTCTTGTTAGTAAGCAAGGTAGGGCTTAACTGATGGTGAAATAAACATTACTAAAGAAATAAATAAATATATGAAAATCTTTCCTTAACTGTTTTTAACAAGTAAGCTTTGTTCTTTTTACAGTAAAATTGTTGCAAACTTCCAGCCTAACACAGCTGCCAGCGCCTGGACAACTCAGTATGTACATGGTGATGAAAAACAGAGAATTTAACATTTTTTGAGCAAACCTTTTTACAGTTTTTACCATGGGAAACTGAAATCTCTGGTATTCAGATTGCAATGTTACAGAGTTCACAACAGTAAGCTACAGTACATGCATGCCTTTTATTTTAATTGTTGAAAAAGGAAGGCAGCAGGATTGGGGTACAATGACAAAACCTTGCAGCCTTCAAATGAACCTACAAGGTTCCCAAAAGAAGTTATTGCGCAAAATGTGTGCCTCAAGGCTGTCACGTCAAACAGCATACATTCAATCAGAGAGGTAAGGTGACACGACACGTGTAGAAAGACTTACAGTGTACGCTTTTTACAGTGTGTGAGTTCAAGGGAGCAACAGTGCATTGTGGGGATTCACCCTTGTCCTGGGCTTTTACATGGAGCATCTCTCCACGGCACCCGACCTCATATGTCAGACTCATATAGCTTTGCAGGTCAGCTGACAAGAGTCACGGCTGAGGTGACAGAGCATGCTGTGGAGTGACAGGGAGCACACAGGAGCGACACAGAGAGAGATCAGAGGAGCTAGAAAATAAAAAATGGAAAAAGGCAGAAAAAAAAGAAGAGAAACTCAAAAACCTTGTGCGATGTTTCCCTGTGCAGAAAGCAGAACCCAGCTATGCAGTTGGGTCTCTGTTTATAAAAATAACTACCAAATTATACCACGCTCCCAAAGAAGGCATGGTTTTGGTTGGACTTGAGGAATGCGATGAGCAGCCCAGCACAATTAGATAGGACTTTCTGTATTTTCCAAAGCGTGCATAAAGGAATTAACTGCATGCTACTTTTGAATAAGGAGGTGTGCAATTTGGACAAAAAGAATATCCAGCAAAGACAAAGCATGTTTTTCATTGCAGCAACGGAAATGATCACTTGGTCTTTCCTCTTAAGATGCAGTAAGAACTTAAGTGATGTATTTGTTTTTTTAGATTACAGCTTTGATGGACTCTCACCTGAAGTGTTGGGGTGAATACTGGAAGCTTTTGGGACATTCTGGAAAAACATAAGGAAACGCTTGGAAATCTCAGTGTAGCCAACGCTGCTGGAAAGTAACTGCAGTGTACTGTGTTATATAATATTGTATAGTATAACATCAGAATTTTAAAAAATAATATCCAACAACCTGTGTCATATTTGAGAGAGCTCTCTCTGGCATGCAAGTAATGCTGTTCTGAGCTCTTCAGGGAAGGAGAGGTCTGGAATCAGCTCAATGAAAAACATATAGGCTTTTTCCACGGGGAGATTTTGGGTTTGTTAGAAGTTCTCTGTGACCGGGGTAAGGGGCCAAGCAAGACTCCGTCAAAAGATCTCCTTTCTTTTCCATTCAAGGAGGCCAGATCTGCCTTCTGTCGGGGACAGTGGCATTTTCTTTCATATCTTGTGTGTCTCACAATCCCTCTGTTTACCGAAGAGGCAGTGAAGTGGGAGAATGGAGAGGGGAGCAATGCAAGGGAAAGAGAGAGGGATGAAAAGATGGCAGAAGCCAGGAGGAGGTGGGGATGGGTTGGCAGGGGGACAATAGCTTGGACCTGACTCTGAGCTGCTGCAATGGAAATTGGACTGGGTACCTCTAGTGGTCAACCAGCTTCATCTGATCTCAGTTATGTGATGAATAAGGTATCCTGCCATTTTCTCCCCCTGTCTACACATTGAGGTTGATATTGGAGGATGCCCATAAACAATTTTTTTACACTCTTGCGGTTTCAGTTCATTCAAAGTCCTACCGCGGTTTGTCTTCTTTCTTTTTTCTTTGGTGCTACTTTTAATTTACCTTCTACTGTGTTCACCACTTTTCTGTCCGGTACCTTTTAATTTACCTTCTACTGTGTTCATCTGTATGACCATCTCTGTGTCTTCAAAGAAGAGCAGTCAAAAATGCAAAAATTGACATTTGCTGATGTATTTGTGTGCTTGAATACATACAGGTACTCACACATTCCAACACTTTTTAAACAATGAAATCATCACTAAGCATAAATAAAACACTGAACCACTCGCAGGTACATGATCTCGATAGGTGTGAGAGGTTAGCAAGTTAGCTAGTTAGCAAACTAAATAGCAGACAATCATACAGAGTTTACTGTCTTAATTTTTCATTAGTTAGCTAATGAATGGCAGAGCTGGGTCATAGCTAGAGAACTGAAACAGCTGTGTATTAAAACAGGACCTTGTGAGTAAACTTGCAGTGATCAGAGATGGTTAGAAAACCTCTTATATTTTCCTGGTTACCATAATGAAAAGCTCTGACTACTGAAGGCTGGCTGGAGCCTTCAGCTGGAGGAAGAAAATCAAGGATTAGGGTCCCAGTACATATTGGGATTGCTCAATGCTGAATGTGAATATATATGATACAAATAAGAAAATATCTAACCACAAAAATCTAATTTTCAGAGTTCTTTCAGTGCAGATGTAATGTAGGGTGTCAAGTTCCGCATGGTTTTTACATTATATTGTTCAGATTTATGAAGATTGCTCTCATCCCACTGTTTACAGAAGAGGCAGTGGAGTGGGGCACAGGAGAGAGATTGGAGAAGGGAGTGTAAAGAAAAAGATGGTGGGAAACAGGAGCAGGAGGGGAGGGATTGGTGGGTGACTCAGCTCCTGCGGTGAAAATTGTACTTACGAAGATGAAGAGCTTTTAAGGAAAAGTCAGGCCAATTCCTGATCCAACTACACTCACCCACGATGGACCTGAATTAGCTCACTGGACCAACGGTAAAGTGTGAATGGTGAGGAGACCTGGACTGTGGTTCCCCCTGTGCCTTTGCCTGTTTCTGTAAAACAGGCACTGTGGAAAAGGCATTGTCTGAAAGCACGTTTGCATTGGCGCCCATCGTTGATAAGCAATAATCCAAGTTGACAGGCTTTCAAACTGACATCACTCCTTACAATTCTCCTATGCAACAGCCAACTCCCTAACCTTTCATTATTTCGTTTGCTGTAATTTAGGTGAAGTGGTTATGTGAACAATTTACAGTAGGACTCCTGGGATATAATTATTCAAACAGATTTTGTTGACAAATTGATGAACAACATTTCCTATACATCTTACCATGTTCCTTTGAGGTGCTGATCTTTGCCTTTGATTGGCATATAAATAACATTCCTCTTTTTCCATAGACCACAACCCCGTTTGCCAACCATCTGTCTTACTTTTAGATGTCTCCACTGTACAGATTTATGCATGCATGAAATCACCATGACCCAATGCAGAATTTGAGCAAAGCAAAATGACCTTGGAGATTTAACTACAAGCATGATGACAGAAACAAAAAAACTGCTCTTACAGTACATAAGATGTGACTGAAGGTAATGCTGTCTTGTGCTGTCTGTACAAGGCTGTGAACTTAAATGCATGACAAAGTGAGGGCACCAAGGAATTTTACCCTTGAGTAAGATGCTTTGCCTTGATTGCCATAATTAAACAAGTGAGAGGTGGAAAACGCACATAAATTATAATAAGAGTCAACGGGAATTCCCCACAAAGTTTACCGTTGTGTCTCTCTGTCTGTCTCAGGGGATCCACTATCCATTAAACCCTCCAAAAAAGCTGCTAACTGAAAATTTGCAGAGCCAGACAAATTGCCATGGAGACAGCCGTTTCAAGGGGCCATGTCACTAATGCTACCGTCCTGAGAGAGAGGGGAGAGAGGGAGTGAGGAGGGAGTGAGGAGGGAGTGAGGAGGGAGGGAGGGAGGGAGACAAAAAATGTGAAGGAAAAAAAAAGTAAAGACGCAAACATTTTGGTTTAAACCAACCAGGGGTGTTTAATCTTCCCACACTCCCAAGCACCAGTAAACGAAACGTCTTCATTTTGCGGTACAGCCAGCCAAGCAATTACCCAGTGTCAGCCTTCTGACCTGCCACTTTGGCGACTGCCCCTGGTTCACTCTGTCTCCTAAACACCTCTGAGATATGTCTCCCACACAGGGAAGTCAGTTGAAATCTCTCATTTTGAATGGGTGGACAGAAGCAATTCAACTACTATTAGAATCCTTAACACAGACAGCTTAAAACATCCTGCACCATAACCTGAGGTGTCTAGATACATTACTCTGCAAGAGGTCAAAGCATGACTTGGGGCAAAGCATCAAAAGACTGGAATGTTGTCTAAGTAAAGATCTCTCCCATTAGAGAGTACTTAATGTATTATGAATGTTCACAAAGAAAAAGAAAATCATCTGTAAGAATGCAAAAAATCTGGCCTCGGACCTCTCCTTTGGAGGTGCAACGACTGACTGATTTCTTTTCTTGAAAAGGAGCTGAGTCAGAGGGCCATGGTGTGCTGTAAGCACTTGCTGTAAGCACAGTAATATTCTTTTAGTCCTCTGCCTTGTTGCATCTTGAAGAGCATCTGTCCTTCTCGAGAAAATGACCGCCCACAGCCTTGACCACAGGAAGGAAGGAGAAGCCACTCTGGTGGCCCTCCTTCAGACAGTGTTGTCACAGAGGTGATGATACAGATGCAATGTCTCTGTGCACATCGTTGGCCATGGAGCAGTGAACACGAAGGAAAAAAACCCATAGGAATTGGATGTGCTTCCTTACTACACTTCATCTCAGTCAAAAGGCTGACAAGTGACTGAACCATGGCCTTGACTGCAAGAGGATGTATAAAGAAGAAGAGTTCAGTATAACAATTCAGTTTTACTGTCATGATTTGCATTTTGTAAAAGAAAAAGGTTGGGGGGGGGGGGGGGGGGGGGCTAGGCACTTAAGTGGCACAATTTGGAGAAGCACAGTAGCAAACGCCATGCCATATGCCATTCAGTGTTTAATTAGCCAAGCATCCATCCATGAACAAAAACAACATTGTTGTGGTGCATGACCCTCAGCGTAAACAGCTGTAAAATCATTCGAAAAAAACTTGATCCATCTCGATGAGCAACTCCTCAACCTCCTTTAACTCTCTTCCCTTGTGTTTTTTTTTTTGTTTTTTTTTTTTTTTGTGGTCAGACTCCTCCCTCCCCTTCCTCCGAGGTTGATGGTAACCACAGGGCGGGTCCAGACTCAGTGCGCTCGGGTGGAATCTGTATGCACGCCTTGGCTATAATTTGGTGACTTCGGTCCCTAAAAAAGGAACTCGCTGGCTGGCCGTCGGCTGCTGCTCCGCTTGGATGTGGCGGCTACCAGAAAACACTGGCGAGAAAGAATCCAGGTCTAGTTTTACGTTTATTTATAGCGGCCCCCCGGCCCTCGTCCTCTGCTCTGCCCTCTCGGTCTTCTTCTTCTCTTCTGTCTCTGATGCTCTAAAAAGCCCAAGATGTGACTCTACTCGTTTTCAATATCTTGCGTAAAATGAGGAACAGATTTTTCGAGAAACCACAGCCTTGACACTCCATAAACTGGGTCCCAACCCTACGGTGGCGCCTGATCCCTTTCAGATGCAAGCCCCTAATCCCTCGCGTTGCCCGTCACCCACGGCGACGCTCCAGGCATGCTTTCATGCTCTGACGTCCTTTGGCTCGTCCACGACATTCCGGCCTGAAAACTTGGGTCTGCATTTCATTATTACAGCGAAAACTCGAAACATTAAGTGAAACTCTGGGATTAGGGCTGGGGGATAAAGGTTTTTATTTAATCTGGCCCTCCCTCTGCATTTTGAGATTTTCAAAAGTGTCTTTTGCGTTGAAGTGGTGGAACCTTACAATGATACAGTAGTATCGCAGCCTGTTCCATTCACAGTTTACCTTAATAAACAATAATTTCCACACATTTTAGCTGCACGGTTTAAAAGGCATGGTTGTATTTCTGCATGTGAGTTCCTTAACATAACATGCAAAAACATATAAGAGGAGAGCCTGACAACATAAACAGGAGAACACCAAAAAAAAAAAAAAACAAAACAAAAAAAAACATAAAAGCTTAATCCCAGCACACAACCTTGATTTTATTGTGTTTCATACTGTTTTGCCTAATTCTTGATTTTTGAAACTTAAAGTTTAAAATTGATCAATCTTAACTTTGCAGCCTCCTTCAAACGCACCCCTCCTTGCTGCATGTTAACTGTTGTATCTGTTGTAGTCAGGCAGGGGTGACAACCTTCATTCAAGTCCATCCTGCCTAGGTTGTTGTATGCGCACATAAAATTGCAGAAATAACCAATGACTTCATGCAAACACAAATGATAACTGCTCTAACAGCTACAGTAAAATAACACAGATAAAGGTAAAAATGGAGGTATATCACTCTTTCACTGAGCCAATTAATGGTCATCTTAGCAAAGACATCACCTCTGGACAAATGGACAACCCAAAAACAAACCCTTTCATAATGGGAGTCACATAAATTTGTGAACCAAGGGAGTTTATATCTAAGAAAACTTCATAATAGCTGTTATGTATGTTAATGTTACTGTATGCTTGTGCTCGAAACTGTTGAACATTAGATAACAAGCTTAAGACACCAGAGGGCCTGGGTGAGAGGTTTGAGGCTCAGGGCTCGTAACCCACAGGTGGTCAGTTCCATTTCCAGATGGACCACTTACGTTGCAACCTTGGGGAAGGTACTCAGCCTGAATTTCTATTGTAAATATCCTGCTGTATAAACAGGTAACAAATAAGAACTGTAAACTACAGTATGTAGGTGGCTCTGGATGGGAGCATAAGTTAAGCAAATGCCATGTAACCTGCATAAAACAGCACAGCCCCACAGAATGAATAAATGGTCTATGACTCAAAGTCTTTAAGGTTCTTTCACTTGTCGTTTCAGCGATTAACTGATTCCTTGGGCCTGAGCTGAGCATAACATCATATTTGAACAGGCTGCACAACTTCTATTCAAAGAAAGAGTTAAATGACAGTAGCTGCAGCTCAAGGGGGTTTGTAACAGACCACAGGACTCAGACACTGTAAAAGGTAGCCTGAGATGACTAGCATGCATGACAGTAATTACACCTACAAAATGTAGGTGCCAGCACAGGCTTGTTGATTATGAAGGCAGACATCAAAGAAACCCCAGCTGCATTCTGTTTTTGCTGAGTGAATTGATTATTGTTGATCTCCCCTCAGTTTTCACTAGGAAACAACTTTTTAGGTATTCGATCAATTAAGCACATTATAATAATGATTTTCCTGACTTAAAATTAGTGTGTCACATGCAATCTACGCAGCCAGAGAACTGTAAATTACAAATCAATTGTACAGGTCAGGACAAAACGTAATCTTTCCAGTAAATTAAGGACAAACGACTTTCTCAATTCCCCCAATTCATTCCCAAATTAAGTCTTCTGTAGTGCCACCTGTTGCCATATTAAGTTATTGCAACCAAACTTAATTATTCCAATCATCCCTGTGAGTGTCTGCCTGTCGTACATGCACTGTAGCAAGTAGCAAGCTGTGGAATAGACTAAGAGAAAAGAGACTCCACTGCTGTAACACAGCTATAAAGGGAAACTACTGTATGCGTACGATACTTGTTTGGGACGGGACAGGTGCAGACATACGTAATCAAATACGCCACACAAGTTTGACAGAAAAGTTAATGTCACGTATAAAAACTGTAAATAAAATGCAGGTCTCATGTATTGAAACATTAGGGTTTTAAAATTACATAATGCAAGACTTGTTTCGGAGACAAGCAAAAAAGTAACACGGCAAGCATAACATTAGCCATTCAGTAACTGAAATGACTCTACACAGAGGATTATCATAAAACGACCACCGAAAGACAACCAAATCCAAGTAACCACACGTGAAGAGAAAAAAACCTGTACCATTGTGTGGCTCCTGTGTTTTATGAGTGAATATTAGCAACACAGCTATCCCAAAACATGCATTTATTTGACGGTACGTAGACACTTAGAACTTCAAAGACAATGCATGTATTTGTTTTGTTACATAATCCCAACCCCACAACTATTTTAAAAATAGAACAAAATCAGCAAGCACCATCCTACCTTTAGTCTAAATCACGAATTTCCCCCAAGAAGTCTTTTGTCTTTTATATGAAGTATTTTAAATGTTGTTTTTCAAGTTTAAATACAACTTTATTACTTATGTAAATCTGCGTAATGTTTATATTGCTTCTTGATGTTTCTAGTTTTCCCAAGCGCAGTCTGTTCCTCGAGCCCGTGTCTGCCTGCAGAGTCGGAGCACTAAACTTGTCCAACAGACCACGGAAATAACATGGGGGGGATTCTAAAGTCATGCCCAAAATTGTTAAACCAACCTCCTTTCCTCAAGATGCTCGCTTAGTTAAAGTGCGCACACTAGAGAGAGAGAGAGAGAGAGCGAGAGAGAGAATGAATGAATAAATTGGAGACTTATGATATATTGCATAGCAAGGAGATAATGTCGCACGTCAAATTGGCAATTGAGTGTAGATCAATAGTTTCTCATGCCTTCGTTGATTACTTTTATTGTCATGTTTCCTCTTCTCTTCTTGGATTGTGCCTTCGGAGGATCCTCGTCTTGTCTGTGAAACGGGGACATCTGGTGTTATTGCCTTCGCCGAGGTACAAAACTAGACCACATCATTCAGTTGTTCATTACTGTATATAGAATGTTAAGCGGTGTTAATGCGCTCCGTCAAATTAATATTTCAAGTTAAATTTATTATATTCTGAAATGAAAAAAACGATTTGAGCTGTGAAGTGTTTCGATGGGCATAGTATATTAAATTTAAAATATGCAATTGAATTATAATTAGAACGAAGCATTGGTTTGAAAACATCCTGACGACATAATTTATACTACATTTTTGTAATATACGCAATATGTTTATCACTAGACAATCTGCTGGTCTCATCACTGGATTCAAGTTCAACATAACACTGGATTCACTTATATATTACAAGCCAAATAAAATGAAAAAAGTCATAACAAACATACTGCTCTCTTGTGGTGGGTGTAACGTTTTTCAATAATTTTTCAACAATTTTACATTGTTTACTGAAACTGTAAACGTCATCGGAATTTAAAAAAAAAAGATGTCCAAAACTTTTGAATCTGGAAACCTATACCAAACGAAATCCAAAAAAACTTGACTGGAACCTGTTACGTCGTTCCATTTTTAATTATTTATTTAATATTTTAATGAAAACGTTTTTTATTTGTTACGCTGTTTATTTATTTATTTATTTTTTTTTTGTTTTCTACAATATTGCATTGTGCTTACTCTTTTTTCTTTGGTCTTTTGCAATTAAAGACACTCACACGTGTGTGCGCGCGCGCAGTACTTGCGCAATATACAAAGCAGATGACTATGCCCCGTCACTTTATTTCAACATCAAGTTGTGCATGAGTCTTTGAAGACAGCAGGTGATAGACATGAACTAAATCACACCTTGGTTGGACAATGAAGTGAACTACCTTAGGGGAAAAGTCGGATTCCAGAAATGCATTCTATATCAGGGTGTCGGAGAGATATTACCGCATTGGACTTCCGAAAACATAGTTATGCGTGCAGGTAAAAACCTACAGCCCAAGGAAAAAAAAGGAAATTCCTTCCCCTCAGACAAAAAAGGCATAGATGGCATTAAGAGCCTATCTGATAGTGGAAATAAATAAAAATTAATTACTAAGCAAAATGACAACACTAATGGAGTCAAATTGCACTCCGCAGAAGAGTTTTACAGTCAATTTGTCTGTCATTGTTTTGAAGGTGATGTTACCATAATTAATGTATTGTTAGAAATTAAGATTTTTTTAGACATAAATTACCACTGTTTTTCATGTGCTACTGTGTGTAATATAAGCCTATATGTATGTGTGCACTGGATGTATTATGTGTATATTTGTATATATGGGGGCAATTTGAAGAGCCGGAACTGTTCTAGCAGTCCACAGGGTCATAGGTCAAGTTGACCACACCTGTTAAGGGCAAAACGGGGGAAGTGCTGGCTAGTAAGGAACTTTTTTGAGCTCTGATATAGGCAATGCATTGTTTCACACACAACTGCCTACATCATACACATGCCAGCAATTCACAAGCTTATGAGGTCCAACATGGCTGCAAAGATTTCAAAAGGGCAGCAAAAAGGTGGTGTTTGCTGCAGTGTAAATGGGCTTCGTCTTCCTTAAACATGCCAAATGCTGAGAGTAGAAATTATGAAGTAAATAATACAAGCAGGAGAGGTGTCTGGAGAGGAGAGGAGAGGAGAGGAGAGGAGGGGTGTTATAGAGGAGGTGTCTGTGGCAGGGCTATACTGTCAACACAGAATATCAGAATACTTAAGGCTTCTGTTGAAAAACAGTGGTTCACTAGTCATCCTACATTCTCCAGCTATGAGTGAGGTGTTGGCTTCCTGAAGATGCAGAGGATGCTGGTGTCTGTGAGATTATCTGTGAGGTTACATGGGGAGCTCTTGCAAACAAAAGCAGTCCACTGCTGAAACACTTTGCTTTGACGAATCTGTTTCCTTAGGTTTTCTAGCACAGATAAGCACTGAGAATCAGATATCTGCATTCAGTCAAAGACAACTTACTGAGCAAACTGCCAGTGCTCAGAAACCCTCCCCAGAGTTTCAAAAAGCCATCCCCACACATCTCCGGACCACACCTTTATCTTCAGAGGCGGGATGAAACGCGCACGCAAATTCACTTTAGGAGCTTGCAGTGGAGTTTTGAGGGAAGGTCTGTGTCAGGTGGCCCATAGTTCTAGCAAGCCATGGGCAAAACCACAGGGCGTGACTCTACACTGGAAAGCTGTTTAGTCAGGGGATGGATTACTCACTGCACCGGTCGTGTTTGACATCTCCCATTTGTTAATTATAAAAAAGGGTTTTGAAGACGTCCTACAAAATGTTCAGTCCATATGGAGCAGTTCCATTTCCCTTCTGTGAGCTCAGTTTGCCGACACATTCATCAGCTCGTCTGGTGACAGCAGCAGTGAATCACTTCAATTACAGTGACAGTACCACATATTAGTATAGTAACAACACTGGTATGTGACCCGTACAAAAAAAAAAGAACCTAACACTCTAATTATAACACTCATTCATCTCATCTGTGGATAATGCCTGGGGATGAGAGTGCCTCTGGAGTTGAAAACAGCTGAGTTCACTGAGGGAGCAATTCAATCAAATTGCAAAGCTGTTTGGCATTAAACTTTAGCAATATGTTTATAGCATTGTGAAGTATTGTCCTGACCTACACATCATTTTTTAAAGTAATGGATGTTAATAAAATGGACCAACAAAAAAAAGGTGTTTTTTTAACTTGACACTGCTTTATATTTATTATTCAGCTATAAACCTAACCACAGACTGAATCGCTACCTGCAGAGCGGGTATTTTCTCTGGCTGAACAATTCCAGTCATTTTTAGACCATGAAGGTCCTTGCAGGTGCCTGAGGGATGACAGCCACAATTTCTGGACCACACATGTTCACACACATGCAGACATGCACATCTACAAATGTACACATGCACAAGGACACATGCAGTCACACACTCATACAAACCAATGGCCACACACACACGCAGTGGTTGTTAAGATACGGGAACAAAAAAAACCACCCAACTGTGCCTACATTAATTCTTTGTATTGATCCTCGCTCTCCTGCTGTTTCGGGGGGCAAATGACAGCGCTGTGCCCGGCTCCGAGGATCCGTTTCAGCTTTAATATGAAGCAGGTCTCCTGTTGATCAGGGACATGCTTTTCTGCAGTGTGTTTCTCATTTCCCTTTGGCAGCTGGCTTTGTTATTCTATGAGGTCCTTTAATTTAGGCCTAGCCATGCCAGCACCCACTGACTTTGCTCAGCGTGAGTCACCCAGCACCAGCAAGCTTGGCTTTTGCAAGTCGCCCCTAAAATGATTTACTGATCTAAACCTGATCTGATTTACCGATCACTGTAGCTGCCTGGTAGTGCTGTGATTCACCCCTCACCAGTGATAAGATCTTCATTACACTGCAGTTGTTCTGATTCAAGATATTTTGATTATTGTTTTGATTCATCAGGAGTTAAAAAAACAGGTTTGGTCAGTGTTAGTGTCATTGGAATTAAAATTTCATACACAACTAAATGTACTCTAAAAAGTTAAGATTTATTGCCTCATTATGGCCTCCTTCATTTCAAACAGAGAAAAAAATACATTACATTACATCACATTCATTCAGCAGATGCTCTTATCCAGAGCAGTTTCCAGCAAAAAAGAACAAAAGTGTATACTTTCAAGCTGAATGAGCAACAGTGTCAGACCAGGCTAACAACAATCCCAAACCAGTGAGTGTGAGTGTAATATTTTTCAAGCCCTACCAGAGGTTAACTTGTGCAACCTGATCAGACAAGGGAAGCCAAGTGTACTAAATACATCCTAGTCACAAGATCATAGAATCCAAAACACATCGTGATGCTACACATAAAATAAACAGCAAGTCATACAAGTAGCAGGTGTTAGGAGGTGGGTCTTCAGTCTGTATCAGAAGATGGCCAGTGATTCCGCTCTCCGCTGTCCTGACCCCCATGGGAAGTTCATTCCACCACTGAGGGACCAGTACAGACAGGCATCATGTCTGAGAGGGGATGAGGAGACAAATAATCACAGAACCCCTGAGGAACTTTTCACTTCCTAAGAGAAGACAAGACTTGGAGTCAATCAAAAAATGTGATTCCCTCAGTAATCAAAGTTTCAAATAAGGTAATTAAATGTTTCTGAAACGGAGCCTGAGGGAAACTTCAGAATCAGGCTGAGTATTACTAGCTGCACACAACCAAATAGTTTCGTACCTGCAGGGGTAGCCTTCTGCTACATAAGTGTGGGTGATCCATCACTATCATTGCACAGGGAGATGTTTCTTCCTCTCCTTGCATGCTCTGAATTCCTGGGCCCTTGGACCTACGAGGGTGTTTTCTACAGCACAAAGCTGTACCTGGGTGGCACCAGCAGCCAGCAGCCGTGCTTTCACTGCGAAGGGCTCTTTAGAGATTTTTGACAGTTTTTTCTTCAAAAGAAAGGGTTCAGTAACAAAGTTCTCCAAATACCCATAAGATGTTCCCTACATGGAATCAAAACCAAGTACCCAACCCCCCCCAAATCCTCCCTCCTCTGAAAACACTGGTGCATTTTTATAAATGGATCATTTTGTGAAATTCCTAAACCCCTGATCCTTTCAAACAAACCCGGGGACGGACTGAGAAAAATTCAGGCACTCTTGTTTTTTTGGGTGTGTTTGGCCTGAGGATGAAACGGAGAATGCTTTGCTGCTGGTCACGAACAAAGAAACAAAACAGAGGGAAGAGAATGCTGGAGTGATCTGTGGGTTTCTGTAGCACTCTGCAGCACATGCTGGAGGGTTGTGCTCGAGAACTCTCCATGGTATGATTGGATGTTTGAAGCATGTGATTCAACCTAAAGGCCAGTGTCCACCAGGCATGTGTCACACCTACTAATAAGCCAATAAACATCTGTCATGCCGTACTTCAAGCCATGTCATTCTTTTGGTACATGGCTGCAGCTGGAGAGTACTGCAGATCCTGCAACATGCATGGGAGGGCAGGTTCCTGCAATACAGAATGCTAGTTTTATAGCTGCATGAATTACTAGTCAAAATGAATCCAGATGGGTGCATCATCAGCTGCTTTAATTTATAATTAGAAAGACAGCTGCGGAGTTGTGGTGCCTTCAGAGCCGGGCTGCCTTCTGGCCTGTTCCAAAAGCAAATCAACATCTAGGAGTAATCATCTAGGGATTAAAATGGAGCAAACTAATGCGTAAATAAGTGAATGAATTATCATCTCCTCTTGTTTTACAGTATTGACCTTCCACGATACTAGTTCTCTGGGACCCAATTCATTACAATGGCAGCAATGGCAGGCATTACAAATTTGTGATGTTGTCTTTTCCAGTTCTACATTTCTGCTTGTCTTTATTTTTTTAAGAAAATGGTCCTTATGCTAACTAAGATATAAATGAGATTTCATCAGAGCAGCACTGGAGGTATGTTCACCACGATCAGACTAATTCAGTGCTTGTGATATTTATTCCAACTTCAGGTAGCCATCTCAGACAAAAAGGAACAGGTTGGAACTGTGATAGTTTGGAAAGAACCCCAGTTACTTCACTCCAGGTGTCAAAGAAGTGTCAGAGAGCTGAAACCAAGCTCGAAGCAGTCTTTTTAAATTAATTTCTATAATTGTCATGAGTTCAGCAAGCCAGCTTCTTTGTTTCCACACAGGCAAGTCCCAATTATTCAATTCAACGTTCAGGCATTGTGCATTTTACCCAGCTGCATTCTTTCAAAAGAGCAGCTTGAAGGCATTTTAAAAAACTACCCTTTCAAAATAAAAAAAAGGTGCAGCCAGTTTGTAAGTTTCACCTGAATTCTCTCTCTCTCCTGCACAGCAAAGGTGAAACTGTAGTCGTGCTCATGCTGGGCGGTCACTTACCTAAGGAAAGCTGCCATTTCTCGGTGGCCCTGATTTGTTTTGGACGTGATCCCAGACCACCTCAGTGCCTCCCCGCTGGCCTCAGGCGACTGCAGTTTCTTTCTTCCAAAGAGGCTCTGGTCGCCCTCGCCTCACTTCCTGTGCACGAGAGGACTTTCTTGAAGGGGCTCCGAAGTGCCAGGGCTGAACATGGCTGCCCGTGGAACGAATTGGCCTGTTGAGCTGGAGGATGACGATGTCTTAAATTTGAACTTTGAGGTGACGCTCAGAAGCTTTCCAGGGGCAGATCATCCAAAGTAAAGAGCTAACATGAAGCCTCACCTTGGTTGAGCGGGTGCAAAAGCCAGAATACAACCTGGTCTCCGAAGCAACCCGCGCTGGGAAAACTGTTCTTGGCATGCCTTTCTCTGTCAGCACAAGAACTGTAACATTACACGGACAGACGAATAGCAATACCAGTTTAAAAACCCTTTTGAGTTCCCACCCAATACTACCCATTCCCAGAAATCTCCTCACTATTGTTAAGCTTCAAATTAATTTCCCTTTTCCTTTTAGTGTTCACAGCTACTATAATAATTATGTGCAGTAGTAACTTTAAACGCTTAAAGAAAGAGGGATATTAACTGGAGGCTGAACAAGACGCCTTTGAAATGAGGTTTCTGGGAATGGGTGGGAAGCAAGAGTGAAAGCACTGTGGGGAGGGAGGCTTAAAATCCCATTAGTGTAATGAGACACATTACATACCCTGCTCTAAGAGACAAGGGCAGAGAACCGGGACTTTAACGGCACCAGATGTGTTACATCATAACTGTTGTCTCTCAGCCTCCTGTCCCATGTCTTGTCAAATGTGTAGCAAAGATTCAAACTTTAAGTGACCATTTTTGTTATTACTGTGTCCCATTTGCACATTCCACCAAGATGTGGCAGTCAGCATTAATCATGTCTACACACAGCACTACACTGTGACAGTGTTGATAGGCACATAGAGCGTAGATCAGAGGAATCTGCCGCATTGTAGATCACTGCTTCTGTTTCCGTAGTGGTTGGTATCTGGTTTTTGGGGAGTTTGCTTCGGTTTCCTGTGTTCTTTCCTGTCGTCTGTCACGACCTCTGACCTCTCCCGGGAGGAACACTGCATCTCAGTGGAAGTGTGTTCTGCATTATGGGTCAGGGTGGAAGGACTCATGTCACATTATGTCAAACTCCTGTGCTGGAAGCAGTGAATTTCACCAGCTTCCCTGATCATCCTAACAAGCAGCTGCAGCTGTTCTTTGTTTTTTCTCATTGGGGGGGATACTGGTGGAGGGAATGCTGAAGGAACCGGCCGAGCCTGCTGGCCCAGTGGCCCGTGAAGACGGACAGCGCCATCGAGGGCAAGCGGCAGGACTGCGTTCTCCACACTCTCCACACTTAAGATTCCTCGCGTCCACTTTTCTCATTTTCTGTTCCTTGGCACCGCATATCGAAACCCGGCTCCTGGCTCTGCGTCTCCCACTCTCTCTGTAGGCCGCAGAAACCGAGTGCCGGGCTCCGCTTAAAAAGGACCAAAGGGCCGAAGGAGAATTGCGCTCCCGTCAGCACCGGGAGATGTGCCAAGGAGATCTGTAATGAGCAGATGCTCAGCAAAGATGATGGTAAAAAGGAATGAACTGAAATGAAAGCGCACAGTTCATACAAGTGTCCGTGTTTATATATACATTTTTATACACATTACATTGCATTTATGTTATACTACATGCATTTAGCAGATGCTCTTATCTAGAGCAACTTCCAGCACAAAAGAACGAAAGTGTATCCTTTAAAGTTGAATGAGCAACAGTGTCAGACCAGGCTAACAACAACCCCAAACCAGTGAGTGTGAGCAAATATTATTCAAGCCCTACCAGAGGTTAATTTGTGCAACCTGATTAGACAGAGAGAACAGAAATGTACCCATCCAAGTTACAGAGACAAACCAGGCTGACAACACTCCCAGACCAGTGTGTGCATGCACAACACCATTCAAGCATCACCAATTAACCTGTGCTTAGACAGCCTGCGAATATACACATACATACATACACATGTATATAAGGTGTCCGAACATATCCTTAATAAATAACTTTAGATAGAACAGTGATAATGTAGGTATATATAAATTGGTATAACATCAACAAAAATGTACACATTGGGTGGCTTTTATGTTTGAATTTTTTTAAATGTTATGCTTTGCTCTGAGTGATGTAAGATCAGTAAGATCACATTTATTTACACTATACGTAGTAAATTCTACACCCTCTCCTGGAATGAATTACACTGAAAAAATGCTTCCTATAGTGTTTTATGAGGTTTTGGAACATCTGAGGGCATTTTAGACCACTCATTCTGGCAGAATTAGATAATGGCAGATTCAGCAGTTTAATGACTTCCTCAGTAGCCGTCTCCAAACTAGTGAAGGGAAATGACCATTTAACGGAAAGTCTTCAAAAGCTCTCTGACATTAACCATGATGATGCATCTTATCAATGAATTTCATCTCAGTGTTACATCCTTTTATACACAAGGGAAACAAACACAAAACCTTTAGGGGCTTCTACTGAACTTCCAAAAAGCAGAGGGCTGGTGTTGTTGTAGGTGTTTAGGTTTTCATTTAAAAGAGAACTTAAACATGAGTTCCCATCTTTAAGACAGGTGAACAGTGAAATATACTGAACACTCAGCCTTTTTGTCAGAAACATTCAGCCACATAGTCCAGGTCTGATTCTGAACAGTCAAAGAACGCCACCTTAAATCTTCATGCTATCTTTGGCAGTTTACCTAGGTGTGTAGGGTGAATTGTGGTTGCACTTAAATGAACCTTTGCCAGCCTGTGGAGGTCTAGTGCTGAAAGGCACCTTCAGCTGAAGTAATTATGACCCTGAGGGGGGTCTGAATACCAGACAGCCCAACACCCCCTCAAAGACTGGAATTGCCCCCCCGCCCCCCCAGCCGCAACCCAATCCTTGCACTAAACCCTGACTTGCGACACGACTTGAAACCTTTTTTCCCCACTGCTCCTCCATGTGTATAGGAGGGAGGAGAATTCACTGCAGGCCCACAGCTGCCTGCTGCCTGAGAGGGCTCCCATTATAACGCTGTGACTTCTTTTCTGCACTGACTCCGGCGCGCTCGCTGCGTAGCATGTAATGACATGGTGTATTTTCATCTGCTCCCACTTCCGCCCTGACTCGCTGCCCGTCTCCCGTGCATGTGGCACGGCTCGGATTCTACATAATTGTACAGTCATTTTGCGAGAGAGCACATTATTGGTGTCTATGGTTAAAAGAGATCACCCATCCGTCATTTTAATTTCTCGAAGATGCACGCACATACATGTACGCTCATGGCTTTTGCTGTGTTCGCATCACTTCAGGAACACTTCCTGGCACTTCTGTGCATCGTGAGCCGCATATTGCACAGGCTTTTTGACATTCATAGAAAGCCAAAGAAACATTTAAAGGTAGGCTGAGGTAGATCACGACAAAGATTTCAGCAGTAGACTGAGATAGATCATGAATCCAGGGGAAAAAGAGGAACTCAATGGTGAAGAAACTGAAGGGAAAAGCACCATCAGTGCAGTCATTCCCAGAATTTGGGGGAAGCAGAAGCTCTATTACCTCATGTTAGTGATCATGAACCAATGTTAGCAAATGTGTTCAGAAATCATGGGTAGCATGCATACATCCTTGCACATGCACACACACACACACACACACACACACAGACACACACACAGACCAAAGGGTGGATATCCGACCCGGACCCGACGAGTCGGGCCAGGTTCGAACAAAAATTTAGAAATGATGTTCGGGTTCAGGTCAATCTCGCTCTTGTTGGGCGAACAATAACTAGCAATGAACATTTGACTTTTGAACTACTAATTAGGATGGGCTAGCCTAGTTGACATGGTGCTTCAAGTTCTTTTTAGTGAAAATATAGTGTAAAAATAAATAAAATGATGGACCTACTGTCTGTGTTGGGCTA
Source organism: Megalops cyprinoides (assembly GCF_013368585.1). Lineage (NCBI taxonomy): Eukaryota > Metazoa > Chordata > Actinopteri > Elopiformes > Megalopidae > Megalops > Megalops cyprinoides. The sequence continues at coordinate 7,018,080 of NC_050588.1, read as the reverse complement.
CCTTCTGTTCAGTGCTGGGGTTTGTTTATTTAGCCTATGTGACAATGCAACACACAGGCTATTTCAGGCGGTAAATATTCATAGGCTAAAGATGGAGGACGTCAAACAAAATTTGTCATTGGGGAAGTTTAAAACTACCGAAAACCATGCAGGTAAATCGACGCTATGGAGGCATTTCATTTGGCCAAGTTACTATTTTTAACTTATGATTTATGGTTAACAATCTAGATGTCACATCTTTTTTGGCCCCCAACAAACACCCTTCCTCTCAGTACCCTGTCTGTCAACAGGGCTGCTTGGCTGAGAGGTTCACATCTGGTAAAGGAGGTTGATCTCATGAAGCCATGGACAGATGTGCAGACAGACAGACAGACACACTGTATGTTCCCAAACTTTTGTCCTCAAGTCTTTAGGCAAAATCATGTACATTCGAAAAAGGCCAGAACACTGTGGATAAATGACGAATATTACAACAGACTCCACTTATAATTCCAAGGGTTTAGCACAAAGACGTATCTTTGACAGATCAATCATCTACACACATACAGCAAGGAATGTAATTTAATGCAGAATGTGATGTAGAACAGAAACTTCTTGGCTACGAAATGACTTCAGCTAAAGTGACTAAATAATATCAAAAAAAAAGAAAATGAAACAAACCATTAAGAACACGAAATTAAATAAGAATGCAGTGAAATAAGAATTTAAGATAACTTTAGTGAGATGAAATGCATTGAAGCGGGAGAGAAAAAGGATCGGTTTTCTTGGCATGGTTTTTGCTCGCATTTCACATAAAAAGCAGTGTTTTCTTTTCCCCGTTCCTTGTCTGTTTTTTTCGGCGACAGCGGCTTCCTGTGTTTGTTATTGGAAGGGGAGGGGGTGAGCGGACGGGGCTCCCGTTGTACAGTGCTTAAGCAGATTTTAAATTCCTCAGGAGTTCACTGGGCGAGAGGAAGGCGGAGGGATTGGGAGGGGGGTGTGGGAGGGTGAGAAAGGAGACAGGGCGCGAGAAAGGGTCAACAGAGCTCGCTATTTGCACTCCCTGTGCTCTGATCAACACTAATTTTTCTTGCTGTGTCTAATTCTGTTCTGACCCATGACATTACAAGGGAGACATGCTTCCATTTTTTATAGTGTATGCGTGTAACTGAGAGAAAGGGAGGGAGGGAGACAGTCTTTGAGGCGAGGATTGTGTTTTGGTTGGGGCTAATGCATTCTTATTTGTCAGTGAGAAAGAACCTCACAATGTATATAACGTCACTGCGCAGTACTGTTGGGTTTGGCAGTTGTCTCTCATGAATTCTAGTGCCTCAGTTAAAAGCTCTAAATTGGGATATGCATACCCGCCCCACCCTGACACTTAACCCTTCAACCATGCCCCTGTCTCTAACTTAACATTTATGCCTTTCAGTCTTAGCACAGACAAATAGAATACTCTCTTGATTAATGAGGCAGATCCACCAAATGTAGCCTCTGGGGTCCAGTTGGTGCCATTGCCAATCCAAATTTTACAGTGACATGCAAAATCTATACTCTTATGGGATTAGAACATGAAAAACTTGACCCAAAGTAAGACCCACAGTTTACCAGTGTCATTGTCCCTTTTCAAATGCAAATATCCATTAATTATTCTGAGAATTGTAAAATGTTGCTATTACCGGACGTGTATTTATTTGTATGTGAAACCTGTTACTTTACACTTGATTTGAGGAATAGGTAATGGAGCGTCTATGTTGCCAAACATTGCTTTCTGCTGATATTACACTTCACATCCGTGCACGGATAACTTGAGCACTCCTTGCCCCCAAATTTATGTACTTTGCAGTGCCCTACAATAGCATTTTTTATACAAACTGTCATACTTGTGGCACAAACTACAAGCAGATAGTAAAACGAATACCAACTGCTGAGAGTTGAACTATGTCACCCTTGCTTGGAGGGGCAAGGGTCCCTCCTAATCACCAAAGCTGGGTTCCCCAAAAGGCAAGCGTCCAGAATAGCCGGGACAAGAGGCTGGTGTATCAAAAATATATTCTTCATTTTCACAGTCAGAGTTTAAAAAAGAGGAAATAATCACTGTGCCATGGGCAACAATGTGAAAATTACATGGAAACCACTCGGGAGACTTTTGCACCAAACACATGCCATGCCAATGCATGGAGCCTGACAAAGGGCAACACTAAACTGGGCTCTCATATTATCAGACTGGGCAGAAGGGGGGCATAAAGGGCCTATCACAACCAAACTGTGTTTCATGCTACACACTAGACTCAGGTGGCAAGAAAAAGCACCACAACTTTCATTGCCCTCCAATAAATACAAAGGCAAAACCCAGGCCCCGCGTTCACTACACATGTGTCAAGTTAGGCCTGAATGCCCGCACTAAGCCCAGCGTACAAACATGTAATAAACATAATTTTAAATATAATTTTGTTTTCTAGACTAGAAAGATTGGCATATCCTATAGGAGCCCATATATCAGGCACACACAAGCAACAGTAGGCCCAATTACCCCCAGGAATTCACAACAATGCTTAGAATTTGAAGAAACTAAGATAGCCTTGGAAGACAGTAGCCACATGGCTGATAGTAAGTACAATTACTCCCAAGAGCGTTCAGGATGCGCCCTTTAACTGGAGTGCCGTAATCCACAGGTATTTGAAATATTACCCATCAATTTAAAAAACTACATAAATTTTCAATGTGCAAATACCAGCCACACACGGATAACAGGCACTATCGTATATCTCCTACAGTGGGAAAAGCAGTGGCAAGCTAGTGGGCCACCTCTCTCATGGTGTCTGTATCGTCACACAGCAATTTATTTTCTCACACGTTGGCCAACCGCGCAAGAAAAGAGAAAAAAACACACGTGGTCTTAAAACAAAGACAATTCACTGTACAATGTGTTTCAAGCATTAACTTTTTAATCCATCAAGCTTACTACCTGAGACGGCGGTCCTCCCAAAAATCTCCCCCTCACTCTCCTGCGGAAGCAGCACCTAACTAACGGCACTTATCAAGCTGCACCTGCCTAGAAGGCACACACTGGTAGCCTCCCACAGCCCGCTCTGCACCCAGCAGGCTCGTAGGGTCAAACACACCGATGAATGAGGTCTCACACCGCCTCACCTGCAGTGCTTCCGTACAAACGTGAACTTGAGTTCTCGCAATACACCCACTGAGCGCCAGTGTCAGCTCTCACTCCCCTTGTATCCTCTCCCATCTTCCCTGCGGTCTTGAAGCCATACCGGCTACATACTAATCAAATTAGTAATTAGAACTGTCATATTAATCTAGTTAGCTTTTTCTTCACTTTCACACTCATTTCAGGGGCCACAGTTGAAGTTCTGAGAGGCCACAGTGAACCAAGTGCAGGAGAGTACTGAGTCTCACATTGTTCTATCATGCCTCATATAAAATAATCTGGGATTTAGCCTTGAGGGTGTCTGTAAAATCCCCAAAGCCTTGTCCTATTACCCCCTTTATCTCTCCTTGCCTCCTTAGGTCACTCCCTCCTTCTCTCTAACTGCCAATGACAACTCTGTACCCTTCCAAAGGAAGTCACCCATTGTCACATCACTGATACTCTGGTCGACTTGCTGGCACATTACTATCTGTTTTCAGGTACAATATCCTAGATTGGTTCCTGAAATGACAAATCCCACAATATGACACAGTTTGGTATTGGAGCATAAAAATCCTCCTCAGTCAGAACAGGGATATGGGTCATCCGATGTGTGTAATGAACTGATTTTACTGGAGCTGCTGATTTCCTGTAGCACATCCCCCATTCATGTACTGAGACTTTCATATCAGTAGTTACTTTTGTTCTGCACTGTTCGGCATCTCACCACAGGTCAATCACTGACCCTTGCAAAAAAATCTCAGGGTTACTAAAGTCTGCGTTTCTGCCAACTGCGCTTTTATGCTTTCATCTCCCTAAATAGCTGAAAGGCATTCCCTTTGTCTTTCACTCCATGTCTCTCCTGTGCTTGCTTTCAAAGATTTGTCCAGTTTTTTTTTTCTTCAGAAAACAAACAACCCCTCTTCCTGTTCCCATGAAGACAGAGATTGTCTGCTGTGGTCCCCTGATGAGATATAATGGCTTTATGGGGGGGAAATTGAATTGCCTGCATGTACAGTGAGAGAGCTGTTACACAGTCATTGCTCATATCCCAACCAAATAATGCTTTTCTCTAAATGTTAGCCTCAACAAGCTAAAATGCTTCCTGTAGATCAGCTAAATTAGCAGAATGAAATCTCTGTATATCTCCACTGTATAAACCATTGCTTCTCAGGTAATGTGATGCATATGATCTGTGGCTCCACTTGAAGTATTAAGTTCTTGGATCATTTATAATACCACATAGATGTTTGTTACACCGAAACTAATGGGAAAAACATAATATTGCAGGAAATCAAATGCAGTACCATAATCACCCCCAGAAACAAATGTATCTGAGGGGCCAATAAGGGCTGGGAGTATTTCACACCCATTATCAAATTATTAGAGCCAGTTTAACTCTGACTCTGGAGCACCTAAGCTCCAGGGTGCATTTCTGGTTTCACATATGCCAGATGCAAAATTAAGTGAATTGCTTTCCAGTGGAAACTTTCACACCTAGTTCATATGGCTGTTTTATTCAAAAAGAAGTGTGATTCAGTTCATTTTGATCTATATGTGAATCCTCTAACATTGGTGCATTGGAATCAGGATATAAATTAAGTGAACCAATCATCTGAACTTCAGATACCAAAAACGTAAGCAGTATATAAGCACATACATAGTCACTTGGAAACAGACTACTGAAATATGGCACCAGATGTATGAAATTATGCATCTTTTCAGACTCCAAAAATGCTGAGTGCTCTCAAGCTTCAAAATATTAAAATTAGCTATATACGTTTGTATTGAAAGTAATTCCTATTAGATAGAGTCTTAGATAAATGCTTAAGAGTATTCCATTTCTACTGCAACCAAATAACAAAAGCAAGAAATGACACCCAGGAAAATAGACAGAAGCACAGCACATGTGTGGGGGGGGGTCTCCTCTCCATCGCACCTGTATTTTCTCCAGAGAAATTCCCCTGTAGGTGAATAGCTGGCAAACTGAGTGTGATTGAAAGACTTCAATGTGCCTCCTGCCTACTAATATCAGCAAGTGGAATAAAAAAACAATTTCATTTGAAAATCAGTTCAAAATTGATTGAATTTTCCTATCCTGAAAGTGAATCTAACTGAAGAACCAGAATGCAAATCACAGCATAGAAAGTTGTTAGAGAAAACGCATGAGAACTGGATTCAGCCCTCCACCAAAAAGCCTATTTCTGCAGACCACACTTTAGCTTCTCTGCAATTTCTACTCACTGTGAATATTAATCCCAATTAACTTTCAGTCACAATTCTGTAGATATGAATTTCCATACAATTCGAATGTGTCTACTGGAGAACACGGAACATCTGAATCATCTGTAATTGCACAATGTTATCACAGCAGCCAATGGATGCTTCAGTCAACAGATGATTATAAACTGAATTCTGGAGTTTTAATGATTCCAAAACTGTTATTGCTCTCAGTCATTGAATCTACAGTCACCTGTTCTGAACTGGCTTTTAGTGAGGTCAATAGAGAAGCCATACTGCCATAGAAACCATACTGCCAACTGCACAATTGGTAGTTTTTAAGAGGATCAAGCTGCATTTTGACAGGAAAATAAAAAGGCTAGTTCTTTTTTATTGCCTGCTTATATGCACCTGATTTTGTGGGAGTATGTCTCAATAAACTAGAATGGGGAGCAACTTGGGGAGCTAGAGCAATTGGAACACCCATAATGTGGGCAGCTTCGGGTGGAGTTGTTGGGAGAGCACATCAACTGTACATGCCACTCAGAATGAAACAACAGGCAATCACAATGTCAAATGCCAAGACAAAGCTGCTCTTGAGGATTTTTTTTTAGCACATACTGTAGCTTTGGAACTATAACCATAGATTCCTCTGCATGAATATCAGAGATGTGCAAATTTGAACTGGATACTATAAAAATAATATATATTTAACCATATCTGGCATTTTCTGAAAGGGATAAATATGCATTTTGACATTATAATAAAACGCCATTTGTAATTGCCTGATCATGCAGTATGTGCCTAAAATTGTGGGAGTAGGTTGCGGATGGACTAAAAATATAGCACAATCCCACAGTATTGGCAATAACAGAGACCAGAGGCTGTTCAGTGCATATACAGTACATGCCAATTCTTGGCGGTGGCACAGCTACTGCAGTACATGCCAGCACCTTATCTGGCTGCAGTCTACCTCATTAGAAGGCAGGCCGGTAATGTTAACTTTGTGTAGCTCTTCTTCTTCAGCAAAAATGTTTTTGTCTGTGTGTATGTGTGTGTATTTGTGCGGAGTGGGGTGTCGCGGGTGGGGGGAGTATTGCCTTTTGCCTTTGTCCTAGAGGTTGTTTTTCACCATATGCAGTGTTGTTGTTGTCTTAACACTGCTCTGTGCCTAGTGATCCTGGTAGCTTTTCCTGATAAATTACTTTTTCAGAATTTTTTTGGTATGTGCTATATTATATTCGTTGCCTTGTACTTGTTACATGTGTAATGACAAAAAAGTTGAATCTAATCTAAAATCTAATCCAATCTAATTATCTGCTGTGTCCAATTATACACTTTTACCTCACTTCTCTCTGGGGTTCAACAACACAGCGGTTGAACTGCTTGAAGCCTGACCCCCTGTGTGTACACACAGAACAGCACAGATTTCTGTTGCTCGTGACTGGGGGAAGGCAATGAGCAATGAAAGTGCAGATGAGCCAACAGACAACTGCAGATGAGCTCTTGGGCAGGATTCACCTGTAACATGAAGTACTGTACATTCTAACCCTGTCAAGGGTTTGAATACTGTGCTGCTTGGATACACGGCATTTGTTAATAGGATTTATTCAGAGTGACACTTCTATTATTTTCACTTCTATTTTCATACCAATTGCCATCACCATAACAACATGCATGTGTTTTACAAAAGCTACTGTCTCACTTACACCCACACCCCCCAGACACACAGACACACAGACACACACACACACACAGACAAAATAAACACACGCATGCACACACCCATGCACACTGCTCTCAATACCTTTGAAAATCAGCCTTGCCAGAGAATTGCCAGAGATGTGTCTTCTGTCAAGAATTTAGTGAATATATAAGTTAAATGTTAGTTACACTGAGTTACACCAGTCTGCAAATGAGTAAAGTGAGTCTCCCTATAGTCAGCCCGGGCAGATCATCTGGTGAAAAAGAGAGCAGGCCTTTCTGGAGGGAGTCCTGTCTTCACTCATGTCAAACCAGCACAGCTGCTGGTTTCTAAAAGCTCAAGAACACATTCTCCCATTGGCGTTTTTACAAAGCTTGCTTACCGTTCCACGGTAAAACAATAGGGAGCCACAAGCCAGGGAGTGAATCACAGCCCAGTGTTCGTGCCTTTTATAAGGCATTTTGTCCTTTCCAATATGATTAGTATGGTGTGATGAGGGGTTACTTTTAGACAATAACCTACATTGTTTTGTGTTGATATGTTCTGTTATTGCTTTTCTAGCTTTGTCGCTGAGATACAGGTAACTGCCAACATTCACAAAGTGGCTTAATAGGGTGCTGGACCACCATGAGGTGCCAGAACAGCTTCAGTGCGCCTTGGCATATGTGCGATTCCAAGCGTCGGAACTCTAAGTGCGATGCCATTCTTTCACACGCTGTTCCATTATTTGGTGTTTTGTTGATGGTGGTGGAAAACACTGTCTCAGGCGCTGCTCCAGATTTCAGTTGGGTTGGGATCTGGAGACAGAGACAGCCATGTCATATGGTTTCTATGTGAAATCTTTTTTTAATGCTCATCGAACCATTCAGTGACCACTCATGCCCTGTGGATAGGGGCATTGTCACACTGGAAGAGACTTCCACCAGGCTTGAAATGCTTAATGATCACTCAGAATGGCTTTGTATTTATTGATATTTACCTTGCACCCTGTAGCGAAGGAGCGAGAGCAGTCACCCCACCTGGCCTCAAACCCAGGTCGACGGGGTACCAAACCTGCAGCTTGACTGCAATGCCAAAGAGCCAGGCTCATTGGTAGGGCAGTCAGAGTGCATACTCAACTGTAGTGACAGTACTCTGTCACACTGCCCTTCGCTACACACTGTGTAGGTGTGTGAATGTGAATTTTTAAGTGTAACAAGTGGCCTAAGCACTGGAGCCTGACCATAGCATCCCTCTCTGTGAAGGTCTCAATGGACTGCCCTAGATTGATATTTGCAGTCAACTGATTCAGAGCTGCTTTGTTTTGCTTCGCATCTTGAACTAATGCACTCACAATGAGGAGTATGTGCTTTCGACCACTTGATGACCACACGCTTCCATGCCAGCATCACCTTAGTCACTGTTCCTCTTGAAACATCAGCAAGTTGAGCAGTCAACTGAATCTCCTGCCAAACATGCCCCAACAATCAGTTCCTGAGATCTCTTAATGTAGCCATGGTAGCCAAAAGAGTGGGCAACTGGGTCTGTCCAGCATTTTTATGCATGACCGTAAGCGTGGTGGGATGTTAATTGCTTTATTTTGCTTAATGAAGTTTTATTATTAAATCATGTTGTCACAAACTAAAACCTACATTTTAAAGTTGAGATCTAAACCTTGAACATGGTCTGCTCCCTCAGGGAAACCAAGATGACATACACAGAATTCTGTGGTACCAGAATTTAGAGGTAGCAGGATGAAATATAGATTGCTTGCAAATATACATAGTTTTGCCCTGCTATGACATGGTCCATGGTTTACAGCTAAAATAAACTTAGTTTCAAAGCTTGAAAGGAAAGGCAGGAATGTGAAAATAAAAATGCCAAGTCTGAGGTCAAGGTAAATGGTTTGTTGGAAAGAGGCTGGGGCCAGTGCTGTGCGTTGGAAAAAGGCCACCCTGCCACCACTCTGTCTGAGCAATTCATGCTGTAAAGCCAGCACAGATTTTCTTTACTGGCCAAATTTTCAGCTCTTCAAAGCTCTTCACTGCACTTCAGATTGGAAGTTCTGATCTGATGTGCTGGCTTGTTACGAACATTTCCAGAGGAGTGTGATCTAAAATTGAATGTCTATATTGAGCATAGCAACACAGATGGTACCTGGACCTCCTGTTTCCAAACAGAAATCTCCTAGACAGAGGACAGAAGGAATGCTGGAGCTGAATATCTGGTCATAACAGAATATCTGTGGTGCCAGTTTCTCAGCTGTGTGGGAACCACTGGACGGCCTGCAGATTCTTAATAGATGGTAACAAGCCTCTGCCCACAACACCGAAAGCCAGATGCCCAGTAAATCTCCTGGGATCTCATTTAAACGTCAAAAATTTTTAGCTCCCTGTCCACACTGTTCAATGTCTGCTTTCTGCCAATGCACACAGTAGTCATGTAAATTGTGGCGCTCCTCGTGTGAAATTTTTATTCTGCGATTCATGCACTTTTTGTCAATATTGTTCTTTGTTCTGACAAAAATTCCATGTCTAAAAATGGTTTCAGAAATGTACTGTCTAGTCAGTTACTGAGTCCTGGAAAGCAGTGGAGGCCAGTACGGAACTTGGGGAACATTTATAGTGAATTATTTGAAATTATAGGAATGGAGAAAAGAGCCACTGTCAGTGCAGGCTACCATGTACAATATGAAGCCATATGTTAAGGGGAGTGAACTTCTAAATGATCAAAATCCAGTTGTTTCATTCATTTGTAAAGTCTCCAGTTTCTGTTAAAATGACTTTTATGTTCCATGGGACCAACGGAGAGAACTCAACATTGACAGAGTAACTCCACTTGCCAATGACCTAATGCTGGGGCTGTCACAGGACGTGAGCTATGTGCAGATCAAACATGCTTTCTTACTCACTTTTAGGGGCTGTTTGGCAGAATTTGGGAGGAGGCCCATAGCTGACGTGTTTATGCACTTTTACATTCGAATACTTACTCATACTGATTTTCCTCTCTCATTCCCTCCTGTAAAGCCAACAGCCAGTTTCCAGTATCAGGTTCGAGGTTGCATTTGACACGAGGGTGCTTTTAAACTCAGGGTGGCACCTAGCTGTGATTTTTTTTTGTTTTTATATTTACATACTGTGTTCAGTTTACTGGTCTCGATAAATGAACACTTACGTCACACTTGTTTTCCACAAGTTTTTTTTTTTTAAATTGCCCTCATGACACTACGACAGTGCTGACTGGTACACTGCCCATAAAAGCAGCAGGAGAAAAGCATACTAATCCTTAAACTCAACCACATACACAGGAACTCTGACCAGAGCTGCAAGTGTGAAAGCCCTGCTCAACCACTCTGACCACAGCTGATACACCCCTGTTTTTAAGTGCAGCTAATTTGGACAGGTGTCACTCATTAACCAATGGCTGACCTTCTACTTGAACACAGACATTCCTGACACAGAGATACAGTGACAATTACAATTGTCCAGTTTCAAATGAACTGTATTCTGGTATTGGTAAAATGATGCATGAATACTGAGTGGAAATTCACTGCACTCACATTAACACAAATAAAAAGATTATACTGACTACACTAGTATTGTTTATTGGTATAAATGACTAAAATTGCAGGATAGGTGAAGGTTAATCCTTCAGGGGTATTTCAGACAATATTTGTACTTTAACCTCAATGTATCATAACAAAGTGAAAAATACATGTTGGGAGAAAAAAGATACCATACTAAACTGCCGGGTGAATTATTGGCTTACCACTGAACTCCTGTACAGTGACTGTCAACTGACTGATCCTCAACCAACATTTTAATGTGACACGCAGCACAATGCTGTCAAAAGAATAGCATTGTCTTCTGAATCATCTTGGCTGCATTTCCCCAGATAAATCAAAAGCCAAACAGTAACAGTAACAATAGGGGACAGATTTGATTAAAATCCAAGCAATGCCTGTTTCAAGAGCCTGTCTGTGTCTTCCAGTTGTATAAATAATGTCATCTCTCCTCACCACGATGAAACCACACATTTTTTTTACAGCTCGTACAGCTTCGTACAGTCCAGACCGGTGGAAAAAACTGAACCATTCAGCGTGTTTTGTGTCTAATAATTCCATTGTTTGGTTACTTGAATGGGCAAATTGGAGCTGCATATATCTTAAAATTCTTTTCTAAGTTTCTGTCTGGGTTTTGGTGAGAATGCATGTGAGAAATAATGGTTTGGTTCAATGCTACTGATGCTTGGTTTTGGTTGTTCACTGCTCCAGCATATAACAGAGTATTTTAACATATAATTCAAAGAAAATTTTTGAACAATATGTGTTGCTTCTTAAATTTAGCATAGTAGCAACCCCTAGTGAAGAGTCCATTTTTGGCAAGCAATACACCAACCTATTTTGAAATTAGTAATCAACTTTACGGTGACCGTGTATGATACATTAACAATTACACTTATATTTTGTCACAGATACAAAGAGGGAGTACAAAGTGATTCTAATAAAGTGACACAAAAGACTGAACACATGGCACACAACAGACAACATTCAAACATGCATCAGCCCCTAACGGGGCTAGGATAACTAGTGCACGTGTGTCAACACATAAGTGCAATGCAACATACTCTGTAGTAAGATTACAGTATACCTAACAGAAAGCCTCCAATATACCCAACAGTGAAACTTCAACATACTGTAGAGTAAAATGACACAAAATGGGAAGGAGACCTCAGGAGACCTGCTTAGGTAGAAGAGCCAAGGGGCAGTCCGAATAGGTGGCTCTTCAATCTGCAACTCCATTGTCCTGACCACTTTCGGAAGCTCATTCCCTGACACTAGGGCCACAGCAGACAGAGGATGTGACCGTGGGCTTGGGGGCGAGGCGTCCATTTCACATTTAAATCCAGAGAGGAGCCTCACATCTCTGCGGCTCAGTATCCTCACTGTGCCTGCTGGGGATTGGAGAAGTAGAACATGCTACCTTTCAACTTAAATCTGACCGAACAGTATGGGAGAGGCAGGTAGGACAGCAGAAGAGGTCATTATTCAGCTGAGGAAGTGTTTACTACCTCCTGCACACCAGGGTCTAATTCCAAACCCCTGACTCTGTTCATGCTGAAAGCTGAAAGCATGAACATCTAGTGCACTGATACCTTTGTGTTTCCCGCCACATGGAAGCTACCCATTGAGAATCGCTTCATAAATGTAACTATGACAATATAACCAAATAAGTCAACATGGATTTCATTTATTCATTTAAAGTGTTCATGCAGGGGATGGAAGAGGGGAGGCAAGCAGAATAATGGCTCATTATCATCATCCAAGTGTTGAATAAGGGAAAAAGCTATGAAGTCACTATCAATAACTTTGGCAGTACATCAGGGTTCTGTGGCTTGTGCTCGCAGATTCCCAGGCAAGGAAGGAGCGCAGAACAATCCGCGCTCAGATATCAAAGTCTGGGTCCAATTGCTTGTCGGGCATTTATTGTCTGTTTTTGTGCGTAGTGCCGCGTGACAGAGGAGCACAAGAACGCTGCATTCTGCAAGCGGTGCGGTCTGTCTGACAGCAGTGCCTCCAGAGGTGATGCTGTCACAGGCCTTCCACATGTGGCCTTCGTTTCCATTTCCTATTGCCCTTGGATGTATCATTTAGGTGTGCAAAAATGTGGGAGAAATTGCTTTAATTTCATACTAATTACCTATCCACTCATCTGCCCTCAAAATACGCAATGTGGTTTCCTTATTGAACAACATTTCCCAATGTGCAATTATATGTGGCATTTGAATTCTAGCCAGTCACCCTCTTGCATGTCACTATGGTGCACAAAAACGCGTGAGAAGCTTATTTGCTTTCACGTTTGTTAAATGATATGCGTTCACTGCCCTTGAGATATGTGGCATAGCTTCCATATTGAACCACAGTTCCAGGAGTATATACAAACCAACCAGAATCATGTAACCCCTCAGAAATAACTTATTTTGTTGAAAACCGGGACAAAAGCCTAAAAATAGATGAATTGTCTTACTTATGCTCTAATTTGCAAATGCTAAATGTCCTGAACTGAAAACAAGTTCAATGGTGCGGAATTACATACGTTAATGTATGTTTTTCACTGAATATCATAAAATAATCCACAGTACTTTAGCGGAGATTCGACCAACTCCCTATTTTTTCTGGCAAAAACTTGGTATTTCAACAGTAACTTAGTATTGGGCAAAGTGGAACAGCAAGAGGGTGCCCCGCACCTATATCTCTATTTTTGATGGATTTATTGGAGTATCATGAATATAACACTGCCTACAATACCTCCCTGAATATGTTTGCCACAGAATCCATTTGCTATTCCACCTCCCTGGGAGTGGGCTTCAGCTAAAATACCCGAAGTTCAATGCTCCCTCATTCAAACAGAGCTGCATTCAGATTCTGATTGTGTGCAATACATGAATATGAAAGGCCTCTAAGAATGATCCCTCGGCCTTTTCTGTTGCAGAATGTTGTGGAAACTCTCTTTCCCCTTAAAAGCCATTGTAACAGCCACTAATAGTGCTACATAGAAGAAAGTGCACATGACTTACATACCCAACCTGTCCTGCTCCTTAGCTATTGTAAGTTTGTTATCATTAGTAGAAAGATTTTGTTAGATGATAGCGTTTCCACAGGCAGTGGGATCCCCCAGGGGGCTGTTTTATCTTTTTAGCTTGCAGCTGACCCACATTTTTCTTCAGTGTGTGAACACCTGGGCCTGGAAGGCTGCTAGGCCTCACGGTTCTGGGACTCCCAATGGTGTCCCTGAAGGCTGTCATCCACTTTTTGCAGGCTGTGACCCCGCACTTTGCTGCTGTCCTGCTGGCTCCATGTGTCGAGCACACCCCAACCCCACCCCCGCACTCCCCGCAGAGTGAACAGTTGCGAGAGCTGTGCTGTTGTTTTCTTTTCTCCTGCCTCCACAGGTTGTGAGCATGCTGTTATTTCCGGACATCGTAGGAGCACTGTGGCTGACCAAGGCCCTCAGCTCTCCCTTGACTGCTGTGTGCTCATAATTTAGTGCTTACTAGGCGTGTGCCACGGTGCCTATTATCTCTGTATACCACAGGACTGGTTCGATGGCTCCTGGTGCCCGGGTTCCTGCGGTTAGGCTGTGTCATTGTCAGAATGACTGGCCTTGGTCCTGGTGTTTGCCAGCATTCATTTCCGTGACTTACGGCGAGCAGCTCTCCTTGAGCCCTTCCTTGGCTGCTCGCCTTCAGCAGTCCTGACTGTGCGTGCTTTGATCTGTTGTTCTGCGGATAGTGCTGGAATCCGTAGACTCACGACATGGACGCTGTGGTAATGGCGAAGAGATGGCCCAAAACTGCATGTATCATCTGCTTAGATTACAGAACAGAAGGTTTCAAAATGTGGTAGGTGTACCGCCTCTACTCGGGAGTAGAGTGAGGATAGGAGGAGAGAGGAAATTGAGATTCCAAGTTTACAGAAGGCCAAAGCAAACAAAGAACTAAGCCAACCTCAATGTGGAACAAAATAAACAGAAACAAACATTTAGGAAGCCAGTCTGTAATAGGCTACTGGGTCTTCAGTCATCCAAATTAATAACTTTATTACAAAAACTAAAACTGAAAAACAATATCCTCACTATATTGATCACACAAATAATAGAGGGCTAAGCACCCTGCAGTTCATTGGCTGAGAGAGGACAATAGTGGAGGGACAGAGCTACGTTCATGTCTGAACACACCTGGTTTAATTATAGCCCCATCAGCATTGAAGTGGTGAACTGCTACCAATGTTAGTGCTAGTCTATCATATTGAAGAAGGGTACTATGATTCCCTCTGTCTTCAGATCCAGGTGCTGAGAATGTGGGACTGGCTTGCACCTGCCTTTAGGGTATTCACCCTGACTGCAGGGGTGGTTCCATACTGGACCTGTGAGGGTCTGCTCCCACTTGTCAAATCTTATGCAGCAGACTTGTTTCACTCCTGTAAGTCAAACCCCTAATTTAACAGTCAGCATTGCTGCATTGTGAGCTTGTCCTGGATGGCTCCGCATCATGATCTGTGCCCTCCGGTCAGGTTCTGATCCAGGCTGCCGGGGCCTGTAGTCTGACAGCACCGTGCCATGTTGGTTGGGACTCAGCCTGCATTCCTCTCACACTTCAGTCCCCATGCCAATCTATCCACCTGCTAGCTGTGCACGTGGAACAAGTCTGAGCTGGTCAGGCAGGCCCTTTTCGTGGTTCATGGTTTAGCTCTGGATCATGGGCAATGATAAACCGCCTGGCGCTCAGTACTGGCTTCAGGGCTTCCTCCTGGCTCGCAGAGATTGGCAGCACTCCGGCTGGACTTGAGGTGCCATATGGCATTCTTCAGTGCCATTGCGTGCAGTTTGTCATTCTCTTGCAGAGAAGCCTCCAGCTGGACAGGACAGCCTTGCCCTCAGGAAGGGTACAGACATTTGTTTTTTCCCCTGAAATTCCTTGCAGTTGCTTTTCCTTCCAAGCTCCTGATGTTTCTTACAGGCCTTAGATATTAAGTAGAAGAGGGCAACCTTATTGCCTAATTTTCCAGGGCTTCTGCCAAGTCATGGCAGGGCAATGGCAATGTCTTTTTCGCATTTGGTATATATGGTATATATATGGTATTTTATACCTTTTTTTTCAGCATAAGTACCTCAGCTTCTCAAAACAACCTTGATAAACAATATCTCAGAGGTTGTGTACAATACTCATTCTCTCATTCATTTTGTAAAAACTCATCTGGACTAATAAAGTAATAACTACTGGGAAAAACAAAGGTTTATGCTCCTCATGCGGTGAGTGAAAATTGACACCATAACCATGACTTTCCCAGCATCCAGTGAATGATCTGCTGGCTGGTAAATACATACAACTGTGTAATTCCAAATAGACTAAGAAAGTAGTCATTTTAAAACAGTGACAGGCACACTTAAAATAGATTAAAATAATGTCAAGAAACACTCCCAGTGCTAGGCAGCACACAAATTGCTAAACAAAAGCAGCATCAAAAGTGGAGACCCTCAGTCTTACACCCTGTGCACACCCACAAGTTTAACAGAACAGGACAGAACAGACAGGGAGAGGTGTGAAAGCAACAGTATTTAGCTCTTACTGGGCTTTGCCGACTTCTTTCAGGGCCACTGGAATAGGAAGCTTCTTCTGTCTGCTTCTGTCCTCTTGATCGGCATGGCTTCCTTTACTGGCATTTCATTCATTTCATATTGCAGAGCAATGCACTAAATAATGTCCAGCATGACAGTACCATCACTGCATGCTCCCATATAACACTGACCGAGCTTTTCATTATTAGTGTTACTGATTAAAAGCAGTAGTGTGAGTCATGTAGCTAGAAATCTAATGACTGTAACAGTTTGTCAAAGGGGGACTGAACAAATACAGAAATTAGAATGTATGGAGACACTTATTTAGCTAATGATATTCATTTTGTTTTTCTTCTTCACTTCAGGATTCAACCTTCAGACTTCATACTTCCTTGCAGAGTTGGAAGCAACGGGTAGCTAGCCAGCCAATACTATTAATTAGCTATGAGACAAACCATTGCAAAATCCATTTTGATCTATGAACAATTTATAGCTGGCTAGCTGAGTAATATTACTAAAATGGCTACCTAAATCAGGAGCTTATTAACTAATTACAGAGATAGACTCCTGCATCATAACCCATTCATATAAAAAGACTGATGAATCTGTGCATCATATGCTTTGAAAAAAAATTCACTTTATTACCTCATATTTTATTTATTTATGAAGTAATGTTCAATACTACATTAGCTAGCTGCACTAGGAAGGGTGTTTTCACAAGGATTTCTCAACAACTGTCTGCTCACAGCTTTCAAAAATCAAGGCCAGGGTGCAGATCTAATGAAACTTCAACTACCAGCAGTGTAGGCACTATTCCTCTCCAGGTTGAGGCAAGTTCATGTAATCATATTATCCTCAGGAGTGATTAAAGAGTCATGTAATTCCTTTGTGAAACGGAGAAGCTTGGCAGAATGTCAGCCAGGATGCTGTGATCAGACATGTACTTACCGTCTGGTTTTCCAGATTAATGGATGCCTTCTCTATAAGTTGACGAAGCAATATCTTGCTAAGGGGCCTTAGCAAGATATTACATAACAGCTAATGTTGATTATAAAAATCAAAGGGAATGTACTTTCCTAACATGTGATTTCCCCCTGAATGCAAAAAATACACTTCTACATTAATCTGTGTCAGTGTCACATAATTTATAATATATCATAAAAATGACTGCTGGATTTAATCAACACCACCCGTGTTAGGAACTACAGTATGTTAGAAAAAGAGACATTTTGTTTAAATGCATTGCCAGGAGGACTGGGAGCGGCTTTTTGTTTTTTGATTGAATAGCACTTTCCCCTTGTACAACTTGGCAGTCTTCCTAAATCCAGGGCACAGAGTCTCATGCTAATCAAATGTCCCTGAAGGTCAATAAGTACACCACCAACTTCATTCTCCTCAAGAAAAAACCCCAGGACATTCTATGAATTAACTGTTTAACAGATTCCTCAAGACACTATATGTATTCATATTGTCCTATAATATAAAATTACTCATACGTACATCCAGAAAACTTTAAGGGATCTCAGAAAATGAATTTAACTCCTTTTGATTTTCTTGATATTACACAGATATCTGCCCTCATTCAGGTAACTACAAGTCTAAAAAGCGCCAACAGGCCCCCAAGAATATTGTTGGTTGCTTGCCAAAAATAACTTGTCTCCTCTTGTAAACTTTTCTGCTAAAATGGCAGCAGTATTAAAGCTCTAAAGATGCTAAAGTGGGTCAATTGAAAGCTGAGCTTTATCTTGAAACTGTCTGCATTATATATCTGTCACTGTACTACGTAAAAATACCTGCCATGGTCTTTACATTAGTACACTTAAGTACTTCTCTGATGATATCACTTGGCACAATGCAGTGTTACATACAGCCTTTTTACCATTTAATGTAAGTTTTTGCCACACAAATACACATTTGTCACAATACTTTCATTGCTGCCTAATGGCAAACACACATACACACAAACAGACACATACAAGTAAAAGTAAAATTATTAGGATGAAAAATGTATTCTTTACAAACACATGATTGAGAGCATTTTTTCTCTACAAAGGATGCTTAATTGCAGTCTTTGCACCATTTCTGTATTAGTACAACTGTGACTGCCTAGTTCTTATAATGGCCTAATACTGGATGTTATCTAATGTATATTCAGTATTGCATGTCCCACTCCTGAAGTATCTCTCTGTAGAAGTCTGTTACCATAAGCAAGAGCAGGAATGCTAGGCTATGAATGGCACAATGAGCAAGTCTGGGCTTGTGGTAGTCTATGTAGTAAGAAAGGGATGAAGAAAGTATGAGAAAGGTTATGAGAAAACAGACGGCATGCAGGACTGGGACTAAGGGAATGCTATGTCCACTCTGCTACAGGAAGGCTGACATATATGGGTCTGAATGATCAATCACCCTTGATAAATTCATGATGACCTGCGTGAAAAAAGGACTGGGCTTATGAAGACTAAACTGACACAGTGGAGAAGCAGACATGACAAAATCCAGGGCAACTGGTCCTGGAGGACCACAGTGCAACAGCTGGCTAAGCCACTGAATCCCTCAGAGCAGGGGGAACCTTAACATGGTTCCATGAAGTCAACTATTGGTCGAAATTGGTGGTTAACACCATGGCTTAGATTAACGCTTGTGAGCACTGAGGCTAAGTAGCCCTGCTTACATGCTGTGAAAGAGTGAGAGGAGTAAAGAACAGAATGAGAGTATGAATGAGACTGTGAATGAGAGAGGGGGCCACAGGGGTGGGGGGGGGGTGGGGGGGTGAGGGATCTACTCCTCCTCCTCGTAGGCCTGGGGCCGCAGGAGAACGCTGTGGTAGCTCTTAATGCAGGAGAAAGCTGTCGGAGGGATGAGACGGCGGTTGATCAGGTTGTTCTCCAGGTGAACGGAGACCAGGGGTGAGTCTTCACTGACTCTGGTGTCACAGATGGAGTTCATGGGCACATACCTGGAGAGGCAAGAGCATTCTCACTACTGTTTTTATCAAATGGAGGGATAAGGTCTGTTGGCAGGGAGAGGAACTTGGACTTAAGTGTTTTTTTCTTTTTTTGGTAGCAATTGTTCCCTTTGGTCTCATTTAAAAGCAGCTGGGTGAGAGCGACATTGTGATGGTACAAGAAATGGTTCTATGTGCTTTGGCTACACACAATTTATCATCATTTCACCAGCGTAATTATGGGTTTATGAGCTTAAACACTATGAGAAATTTTTCATGGAAAAGTAATACTTAATGACAAAAACATTTCACTAAACATTACACAGAGGAGTTTTTTTATTATAATCATTACAATAAGGATCTTATAATGAATTTTCAAACATCACTTTCTGTGCCTTTGTCTCATCAGATGGTTTGCCTTAGCTTGGCTACGCTGTTTTTTCACAGGAGAAAATTAAATACTTATTTCTTCCAAACAATCTCATTTACTGTTCTTTTCTGCTCCAGGACAGCTGAACAGGGCAGAAAAGGTCAAGGCCCTAGAGGTGGATGTTGTGGAAATGAAAAGGGAGAGAGGAGGCCCTGAGTGTTTGTGGGCCTGAGTAAAATTGAGGAAGGAGGGTGACTGCCAGTGAGAGAAGGACTAACTTTGGCAAAAAAAAAAAAACCTCAAAAAACATAAATGATAATGCTGCATAGAAATAAAACTCAAATTCCATGGAATATCCTCCTTCTGAAAGAGTTATTATTGGTGTGATGAAGGACCTACAAGTTGTGCCAAAGCTTTAAAGCAAAATATAACAGCAAAGTAGTGGATGTTCTTCTATATATGTAATATGGAGTAGTAATCAGAGCGGCAGTAAACAAATCATAAAGCCACCCTTCTGTCTCGCTCTGGCGCAGATGGATGTTTAAGCTGGTATCCCTAAGATGGCATCTTTCGTTTGTGTGTGTGTATGTGTGAGTGTGTGTGTGGTACATTTAATTTTGACTGCCTTCTGACACGCATTCAGCATGGCTCTCGCTCTCTGACTCCAACTCCAATCTTTTCTTTCTCACTCCACTTCCATGTCTTCAGCCCCTGGCAATGAAAACTCTAAAATCCCGTGGGATTGTGAAAGGGCGCACACTGAAATATCTGTACCAGCTTTGCGCCGCACATTTCTCTATTAGCGAAGTGCTATGCTAATAGACCTCCCACAATGGTTTAGTCAATGAAATTGGAACAATAGTTAACGTCCACACATCTGAAAAAAAGCTATAAGGACCAGAGGATGCATATTTATGAGATCTGTTTTTAATTTAAAAACACAGACACATAGGCCCTGGCAGAAGCTGATGTGGAAGGGGATCATCAGATGAGAGGTGGAAAAACCAAGGCTGATGGGCACAGGGCTTCCAAAACGAGGCCCTCAAATATGTTAATGTGTCTGAGTCTTACCTTAGCTTCACTTCCATATTTATGAGATCAATCCAAACAAGATGCTGAGCCTACTTTCATAGATTTATCATTGTGCCAAGCCTCAGCACACACCTCCCCACTTTCATAAGTAAATAATTTTCATGGCTTATCTATATAAAGCATGTTCTTGTTTCAACATTTTGGTTAAATACAGAGGCGGGTGCGCTGAGTGCAGACCGAATCCTACATGTGTTTGAAATTGGTCATTTCATTTGCCAAAAATGGCTGGGAGCCCACGCAGGTGGAACAAATCAGCTCCATTCCTCTGGAGAGAGAGGTGAGTGGGTAGGGTCTTGTAGTCACAGTAGGTGGCATGCATGAATATTGGAGGATTACACTCGCTATTCCCTATGATTCAGCACACAAGCTGCCGCGGTGAGACGACCCTAACGTGTAACTGCCAGTAACAACATTGACTGCAAAAGGGCAGAGGTTCAGGGATCAAAAGAACTTTACCAGAAAAATTTATAAAAGACCCGCACTTAGCAGCTTTTCATAAAAAACGATTCAACAGTTCCTGCATGCTGCCTTCATCAATAAAACGGCTTTTCTTTGGGAGTGAACTAACTAGGTTAACTAGGTGTTACAGCACAGAGAGGTAGCTGCAGATAAGGTGGAGCAGAGGTGAGAGCTACCTGATGAGGTTGTGGTTGAGCCTCAGGAGCTGCAGGGACTTCAGCAGCAGCAGGCCCCGGGGGACGGACCGCAGCCGGTTGTGGTCCAGGAGCAGCTCGGTCAACGAGCGGTACAGGCCCAGGAAGGACACCCCGTGTATGCCGTCGGCGGTCAGCCGGTTGTGGGACAGGTTGAGGGACTCCAGCCCCGGCCGCAGGTGGCCGAAGACGTACCCGGGGATGCGCTCAATTTGGTTGTGGTGCAAGGTGAGCTGGCGCAGGGCTGTTGGCAGGAAGGAGGGCACGTGGACCAGCTTGTTGTGGGAAAGATCCAGGGCTTCTAGCTTGCTGGGAATTCAAAGGAAAAACATGCAAAGCCTCTCTGAGATGACATCTGTGTTTGACT
This sequence comes from Megalops cyprinoides, assembly GCF_013368585.1. NCBI lineage: Eukaryota > Metazoa > Chordata > Actinopteri > Elopiformes > Megalopidae > Megalops > Megalops cyprinoides. The sequence goes on along the minus strand of NC_050588.1, from coordinate 6,996,507 downwards.
TGCCAAGAAAGTTCTGAGAAGAACTCAAGGGACCAATGCTCTTACTGGTGCTCACAGACAAGTTTATTCCACATTTAGGATAATTTTCCCCCATCCTCTATTCCATCTGTCTCTCTCTCTTTCCCCTCTTTAGACTCACTCTTTACAACTTCTTATTAACATGAAAACATCTGCCTACATACAAACAACCTTGTTTGTGCCAAAGTGAAACAAAAAAATTAGTTTGTATTGTACCAGATACCGTTTTCCCAAATATGACAGCTGCTTTCAGTTCAATACCAAGGAGTTTGTTATGTTACGGATTTCAAATGGGCAAGACATTGGACTGTCTTGCCCATTGTAACTGTAACAAGCTAAAAACCCAACACATGTAAACTGTCTCACAGGCCTTTGCAAAATCATTTCACTTAGTTAATATGGAGTAAAATGCTGTTAGGCATGCAGTAATGGTACATGAGGTGTGCCCCAGGTTTGCTCATTGAGCCCCATGCAAAGTTATGTAACATGTATGCAAACCTGCATAGTATAGGTCTGCACTGCTGGACTCCTTAGACTCCACGTACATAAAAGCGCAGTGGGACATACAGTAATTTTATAACTTAAGGATATGAGGTGATTGCGATTGTTATGGAATGTTCATTAAACACGGAATTCACCTCGAGAGCTTCCGTTTTGCTTTGCATGAACATGAGCGTTCTATCTTGCTTTTATTGACTGGGTGCTGTTAATTGGACGGCTTAGCTACAACGCATTATTTACTGGGACGCTCTCCCAGCAAGGGGCTTGTTCTTTCAAGTGCAATGGCAGGGCCTGTTCTGTATTGGTGAGGATTTACTTGCTGTTTATTGCTGGTGTGGCACAAGCCAATTCGAGACACGCTGTGCCTGAGGCTGTGTCGTGCCTGTGCATTCATGGGGTTTTCTCTCATCCAGACTGACTTACAAAAGTGCAAACAAAATGGACAGGCAGAGCAGAGACCATACTAAATCATGTCACAATCCGACGGCAGTAATCATTACATTACATACCACATTCTGTTAAATGCCGTAGTAGGTGCAAGGGGAAGTTTGAGGATTTGTAAATGTAGGACTGAGTATGTTGTGTCAATTCTTTTGTAGTGCTGCTACTGTATGTACAACCCTGTGATGTCAGCATTAAACTACACCAGCTCCATCCCCTATATATCCCTGAACAGAACAGTATTTTACCCTAGTTTTTATCTCACATTTCCTGGTGGTTATGCACTGTTGGTTATGGGTACAAAATTCTAGCAGAAACTTTCAAACCCCAATGTTGATCGCGAACAGGACTTGGACACCAAAGGGCTACTTCTTCATGTTTACAAATGCGCCCTGTGCAAACAGGTTCAAACTGGGATATTCCGGATCAGTGCGGATGCCAGAGTGTGCCTGCTTCTGGGATACATGCTGAACTCCACACAGCTCTTATAAAGAGTGGAACATGATTCCACAGAGGCTAATCAACGTCACTGTGACATCCATACTCGGCTGGGTACAAGCGCTGGCAGATGCTGAAAGGGGCTGTCATTTTCACTTGATCGCTAAATGCAAAATATGGAGCCCATGGCGATTGTGGTTTTTCTTCATGGAGAGTTAGAATTTTCTCTCATGAAAGAAAATAACCATTCCTAATGTCTGTGTATGTATATATGTGTAATATGTATTATATCACATTACACAAGTAATGTGTAATATATATATATATTACATATATGTACATTACATATGTGTACGTGTGTGTGTGTATATATGTTATTAACATATATATGTTGTATAAATATATATGTTAATAACTGTATTAATATAAAATTAAGAGGTATACAGTTGCAAGGTTCATTAATAAGTTACAAGAATTCTTGAAATTGTTTCTTCAACAGTGGTGTTGTTAAATGTTAACACAACGCAACTGTAAATTTTTTATTATGGAGGCTGTGAAAAATTCATTGAGTTTAATGACAGGAGGTGCATAATACAAAACTTTGTGTGAAACCCTACTTTACCGAAAATCTAAAAAAAATTATTCATGATGCACATTGAAAAGCAAGGAACATTTCGTGGTGCAGAAATTTCCTTCTGCTATTTTAACTCTTTTTTTATTCCTCTTCCTTAAACATGAGTGATAAACAGACATTATAATATCATAAATTTCCTTTTTTTTGTTTCCCCAATCACCTCCTAAGCCTTCAGATGACTGAACAATAACAACAACAATAATTATATTCACAAAGCACTTTACTGTGAAGCAGGGGAGTCACCTCCACCACTACTAATGTGTAGCACCTACCTGGGTGATGCAGGGCAGCCATTTTGTGCCAGAACACTCACCACACATGAGCTGAGGTGGAGAGGGAGGGGGCTAATTAACCAATTACATTGGAGGATTGTTGGATGACCAGACTGAAAGAACCTGATTGTGAATTTAGCACCAAGGATCCCTCCTACTCTTTGTGAGAAGTGCCTTGCGATCTTTAGTGATCACAGAAGTAAGGACCTTGATTTAACTTCTGAAAGAACTCATCTAATGGATGAATGCTTTAATGAATACTTATTGATACTCCCAAAAATTTTAGTTGCAGCAAAGAGCTTTCCATGTCACTTTGTTGTATCCACCACCTTCTGTGATCCATGTCATGCCCCTTCTGTTTGCTGGCGCTAGACGGGCGCACTGATATGATTGATACAAATTCAAAGTCCACACATTAAGCTTGGAGAATTAAGCCTTTAGAATCCATATTTAAGTGTTTCGGTAATCACAAACAGTCTTCAACAACATAATCTCCTACAATCCATAGAGGGGGAGGAGAAATACAGCAATGCATTCTGGGAAACAGGTTGAGGGTGGTTACAAAACCAGGATATGATTTCAAAGGAACTTACAATTCTATTGCAACTTTATGGTGTTCAAAGTTACCTTGTTAACTTGAACCTTACCAAAGATACCTTGGACACTCAAATGAAAATGCCTCCACTATCTATAAGAAGACTTGTACTGTCTGATAATGGGGAGTCAGTTACAGTTGAGCACTGAGTGACAGTGTATAGCATGCTAAAGTTGTTTTGTCACCATGAATTCGTAAGCAATGTCCTCTTTTCAACAAAAAACTAGAAGTATGACAATATAAATCCTAACTTTCGACTCAAACAAATAACACATGTGAATATTCATAACAAGAAAAAGGTTACTAGAGAGAGAAATGACAGAATCAAACAATCCATTAAATCAGTGTGGTTATGATATTTTTTTTCCCGAATTTGAGACAACCGTCACACTCCCTGGATAAAATGCTGGCCTGGTAGTTAAGAAGCCTTCAGATGTTCATTTCCACATGCTTTTAATTTCAACGCTGCACAAAAGAGGAGATGTATCCAATTTTAAAGGACGCACTTGGGTCCATCTAGCCTGGCTCGGTCAGCTGAGAGCTGATTGGTCCATCCAGGCTGCCCTGACTCGAGCCTTGCGAGCAGCGTTTACCTGTGCATTTTTGCAAATGGAGCGGTATGTAAAATCTTATTTATTTTATCCTTATTTTATTGAATAGCGGGAGAGCCTGTGAATCTGCTCCACCGCGGCTGCACCTTCACGTGTGAAACATGCCTCTGACGTGCTGCCGTGCTCCGAGCCAGCGCTAAACCGTCGAGACAGGGGCCAAAAACAATCATGAGCAGCCGCCCCCCCCAGGCACTCTCTCCGCTAACGCGAACCAGGAGACGAGCTATCCTGTGGCCACCCCACCGCGCTCGCCAACGCAGATCCAACTGCGCTTATGCCAGGGTTACACAACTACCATTATATAACCGGGGCTTACGCGACCACGGGGCCTTTGTTCGGCAGACGCGCGCGGCTCCAATTCCGCGGTCGACTTTTCGTCAATCCTTTTCATCAATAGGTCATCAGTCCCGCGGAGAGATGATGCCACTGATAGGGTAGCTAGGAAAACAGTGCCGAATTTCACTCATGCAGTGAGAGGCATTATGAGCGTTTCCCTTCTGTTGAACAGTCACCACTTTCCCAGGATGAGTTTCGGAGCTTCCTTGTAAATTCTGTGAGCAATTTGCACAGCTGAGTTTTTCCTACTGTAAGTGAGGTGAAGAGCCTTTCTCAAATAAACAGCAGCCTACCGCACATTCAAACCCGCGACTGGCAGCTCTCCCAACACCTGTCAGTTTTGGCGCCAGGCAACCCACACCACGGACAGGAGCAATAATTTAACGGTCAGATGTATTGTGGTGAACTTTAACACTATACTACGATACTGAAAATGGAATACAAATAAATTGTCAAGGTTTCTGATTAAAGGGTTAAAGTCGCTGATTGTTGGTAGAAGTATGTAGAGTATGACATACATCAGATTACATGATCGTTTCATTATGCAGACAAATGACTTATTTTAGTTTATGGATGTGCCCCATCACCCCTTTTCATAACCATAAAATATATTTGTTGTTTCATGGCTTTCAAACGGTCAAGATGCTGGACTGGATACTGTAAAAATCTAAAAATCCAACACATGTGAATTGTTTTGGAGGGAACAAAGAAGACTTTTCATAATCATAAAATATAACCGGAATAAGTCATTGCAAGTGAGATGGGGGATACAATTGCATTCAATAGGTCATTGAATCAAATATTGTATGTTTAGCTGTACAATTGTTGAAAGTCCATCCAAATGTGTAACCTTGTCTTTAAAATCTGGCAGAAGCTATATGCAAGAGCATACTAGCCCTTGATATAATGAGTTGACATAGAGTTGTTAGAGCATAAACTTCTGGTTTTAATACATTAGAACAAACGCTCAAAACATTAAACACTAAACTATGCCACTTCAAAGATGACTGCCCTGCTGTATAACTTTGCATTTTAAAATGCTATAGGTCAGGGAGCAGTTTTGAGTTTTCTGTTCTTTCAGTTGAAATTTAGTCTGCATAGTTGGGAGTTTAGGTGAAATATACACATCAGATCACTGGACCTGAATTACTGGTATATACTTTGGGTATACCTTTTGTTTTATTTCCACATACAACACCAGGCCAGCCCATCTAGTGATGACTGCCACCAAAGAAATTTCACTGTTATTTGTAATAACAATCTCAGTGCGTGCATGTGTGTGAGTGTTCCAGATTCAGAATATGTGTTTGTGTGCAAGTAAATGTGCTCCACATCTGCACAGATCTGCAGGTGGTAAGTCATTTTTCCCTGAGGCACAGACTCTTTATGTAACCCATTATGAAACTGTTACGTCCGGCCTAAAGCCACAACGGCATTCTGAAGAATGCTTTCTCATTTACCACATATTTATCATTTCCAAAAAGATACACAGGTGAAATATACAGTTGTCTCGGGTACCCGAGTTGCGGTTTTCTTTATAGGCAGCATTGTTTTGCTGACCATGGCTTGCTTCTTAAATTAGAAGGTTGGGAAAGTAGGCATTGTTAATACACGCACTTCATCCTAATGCACAGTTTAACATTTTAATCAGACTGTACTTAAGCTATTAGGATAACGTTTATGGCACAGCAGGGCTGTCCCAGGCTTCCTACATGGCCTCTGTGGCCTCTTGTATGTGCTGGGTTTTGTCCCGGCTAATCTCTTCATCAGTAATTGCGGACATGTACCACCATAAATGTGGTCTTTAAACAGATTTTTTACAGGATGCGGGTTTGGCTCATTACCATTTGCAGGTGTTTACTTTCACTAACCAGATGCCCACGCTGTCAGCCATTACGGCTCCAGGGTGACTCCTTCAGTCATTCAGTCAATGAGTCACTTTGACAAATATACTCTCCCTCTGAGGGCATTGCCACAGATCATACTACAGGAAATAAATGCATTAGTGACGTGATAATTGATCCAGTTGATGACTACATGAAACAAACCTGGAACTATTTCTTCATGGCACAAATAGCTGTGTTTCTGACACAATGTGGCTTTATAGGGTAGATGACTGAAAGTGGTCCATTTATACTAGAGATTTATTACCACTGGATTGCACAAAAGACTGAGTCTGAGTAGTCATGACCAAAACAAATATTCCAAGAAGATATGCGATTTGCGGTTAAAATATACTTTCAGAGAAGTCTTTTGTCTTGTTTGTCATATTTTACAGTGGGTGACAGATCTTCCCCGTCTCTCCATGTTGCCAAAACAGTCTACAGCATCCTTGTTCCCCAACCACTTCGTTTTTTTTCTTAAACACCATCTCAGATCAGTCCCCATAATCTCCGCCCGATATTTCAACTCACAAACCAGAACCCACCATTCCCTTCTCTGAAGCCCTACACATTCCCTGTCAACACCCCCTTAACTTTTACACCCCTCATCCTCAATACCTACTTCTCTTTGCTTTTGGGAGTGTGTCAGTCTCACTCCCTCTGCTTCCCCTGTATCTCTTTTGCCTTGTAAACCCTACCACCACCCCTTCCCTCCACACAAACACACACACGCACACACACACACACACACATACACGCACACACACACACACAAACAACATCCCAAACAAACTGAGCCTCCACTCCCTGTCCTCACCCCTGTCCTAATTAGAAACAAATGGTGTGATGAGGGAGAGAGGGAACAGGCCTCTGGGGTCTGCTCTGGCACTGTGGGACTTGCTCCCATGCGTTCTAATCCGCTGGTATTTCCTTCAATAAAAGAGTAGCGGGGGTCGGCCGGAGATGGGTTGCCTCTCTTATCTACTGTCAAAGGGGGACGTAGAGACTGCAATATCAGTCCCCCAGTAGATACCCACTCCGGATCTCTGAGAGCTTAAGCAAACAAATGAAAAGCATCTGAAGTCACAGCAGCATCCAGTTGTACATGCATATGCATGTCTTTCGGGCGCAAATTCCTCCCATTGAAAAAGGACAAAAAAATCCAGTAAAATGTTTTGCAGACTGTATATAACTGTGTCAACCCTGACCCCACACATAAATCCCAGCGGATTCTGATCTGGTCTGGAACTTGTGAACCAAAGGCAACATAAAGTCAGCAAGTCAGCAGTCAGCATCGCTGAAACTCCGGGGGTGGCTTGGGGGGGGGCGGGGGGGGCGGCGGCGGGGTGTGACGGTGACGTTTACAGTGCGAGACAGGCGCCCCGCTGCCTCTGACGGACAGCCGGGATTTACTGCACTGTAACGCGAGCCAGCCTGCGGCCCACACCGGACACAGTGCTAGGAAAATAAACACAACAGGTTCTGGGGAAACATAATTTCGCTGACTGTGAATCGGAGCGGGACGCTCAGGAAAACATTGCGGGAGGGAGCTCTGGGGCTCAGCGTGAGAGCCACGCTCTCAGGAGCGAGACGTCAGAAAGAGTTGAAACAGTTTTGAAAGAGTTAGAGGGTTTAGCAGGCATTTAGATTGAAGCGCATCGGGCCTCAGGAGAGATATGAGTTTCAGTTCAGAGCAAGAGGCAGCTGGCAGACCCCCGGGGATATCACAACCTGCTGGGGCAAAGGAAAACTGAATTTCTCTCACCAGCCGCAGCTCTGAGTGAACAGATAGCGGTTATCATACTCAAATGTACTAGCTACCTGTTTCAAAGGCTCATGGTTTTCCATTTAAAACCATCAAATCCTCTTAAAAGAAAGGTCACTGCAATAAAAAAAGTACATTTTCATCTGCACCACATTAATAACAATGAAAGTTATGCCTGGATTCAGTCAAAACCACAAAGTTACCATCTTAACCATCTTAAGTTAAAAAGTCACTTGTAATTTAATCGGGTTTTCTTTCTTCTGAATCCCATTTTCCTGTAGACGTCTCACTGGTTTTGCTTGAATCCAGGGTGAGTGTGGCTGAGAAGAATGCTTGTGTTAAGGCCATATTCAAACTCATTTAAGGTTGTCTTTATTTCCACAGTAAATTCCCAGGTCCCTGCATCTCTCTTTTGGTACATAATGTAGTACTGTCCTCAGAGGAGATTCCAGGCCTTGGCTTCTTGTGTGGGCTGAACGATGCTGGGAAGTCCACCTTAAAATGTTTCTCTAGGGGAGTGGTTGGAATAGCACATAGTAAATAGTAACTCCCACTTGTTTCTGAGGTAGATTTGTAATTGGTTTATTTTGCAGTGGGGTTGATGTTAACTTGGGGATGCTGTCCCAGTAGCCTCACCATTGAGACTCTGTTGAACACTAACACATTGCTGGTTTTCACTCAATCCAACAGAAGCCTTCTGGATTCTATGGTCTTAAGGGATTGGGTCCTGCCCCCAATAAGGTATCTGTAGGTTTGCGGAAATATTTCTCGTTTTGCTCATCTTCTGAGCCCTTAAAACAAACCCCTAAAGCAGGAAGGTCAAATGACCTTGAGAGCTAAATTCCGGATTTGTCGTCTGCAAGAGGTTACCCTCAGCTGGTTGTTATTTATTAAGGTGTAAAGCTGTCACACCAGCTCTCAGGACTTATCATCAAATAAAATCCCCTGTGCTTTCCAAATAAAAACCCAACAAAACTGGCTTTTCACTTTGGTGTTTCTCTTGTTCTTACAAACAGTGCCAGTCACAGGCTTTTACATAAATATTGTCTTAATAAATTTACTATCCATCCATTCATACATTCATTCATTTATTGCTTTTTATCTATGTAATGATAATGTACTCAGTGCATAAGATGTACATTTTCCCAAAAAAGTGCTACATGAGTTATTACTACCGTTTTAATTGTTATGTACTTTCAACCCCCAAGACTGAGGGGAAGGAAAAAGGAAACAGACAGAAGAGGGGAGACAAAATAACAACCCCACCACCACCCAAATAAATAGCAATGCCCCTTAAATCAACCAGCTATGAAAAGCATTAGCAAACGAGGCGTGATCGACTTGGAGTCATGGAGCTGAATCGAAAAAATATGGCTGGAGGGATCGCATTAAAAACAGAGGTCAAAACCAGAGTCTGACACTGTACTGCTGAATAATGCTGTTTTTATGGAGAAATTAAAATTCTGAGAAAATAATGATGCAGGGCTCCCAATTCGACACAGCAGGCAGACGGGCACTCCCCTGACGGCCCTGAGCCCGGACTGTGCCTCTCCACATCCAAAAAGCGTCTCAGGGCTCCCATGATCCCACGGTCCTCCAAGCAGAGTTAAGCTAATTTGGCTTTTTGGTTCAACCCTGGCGATATTTTTGTTTGGTTCACAGGTAATTTGGAAAGTTTGTTGCAAATGCTGGATTTAGTCCAGCCGCATGTTTTTGAGTGGATAGGACTCCCATTGAGAAGCAGCAGTATAATCACCCTGACCCCAGGGACTGGTAATATGACTCATAATCCATAGCAGTTTGAGCCATTCCTGATTTCACTAGAAGCGCAAGCTGCCTGTCAGTAGCTTCCAGTAACCTGGAATGGCTGGGGGTTCCATTTTGTCCCTGTCAACCTAGGACTGCAACTTCACATTCACTTTAACAGTCCAAAGTTTGAGAGTCCAGGACTCTAACTATTACTGTGCATTGCCAGTGTGATGAGACAGGGCATGATTGGGCACCTTTTGATCACTGAGATCGTTTCATATAAATATGAAAGATGGGAGTGCCAAATGATACTGTGTGACATAACACATAGAAAAGGAGCACATTTATGAACCATAAAAAACTCAGTGGTTGGTACACACACACTGCTTAAGGGAACCATGGCTCACACTGGCCAGTGATTCTAATCCAAATCTCTGCTGCAGTTACCCATGCCTGCTTACTTTGATATCATAGGCTCAGTCTTATTCACTGTAGTCTAAACCAAATCAAAATTTAAGATTTAAGTTACATACATTACAGTTTTTTTTATTATGATGCTTTCTTTAACAAACATTTAATCCCTATCAATCTGTGTCATGTATGTCAGTGTGCTGGTGCCAGACTGACACACTGACTGATCAGTGGTGACTCATCCAGAAATGACTGGTCTTGTAGCCAGAATCAGCCAGAATTTAATGGTACCACTGCAGTGACCATAGAAGGCATAATTCCTTCTTCTTTCTAACCTTTAACTGTGGTATACTCTGTTCAAGAACGACGGATGCCTTTCCTGGTGGTGCTATCTAAGGAATATTATAATTAACGCCTTTTCACGTCTCTAAATGTGGAACAGGACGTCTTGGCCCAGGGCGGTCGTAAACACCAGTTTCTACAATCCAAACCTTTAGTCAAAATCACATAGTCCTGACCAGGGCCTTTCCACATTGTGGTTTGACATACAGTGATAAGCTCTTTCTGTCCTTGCTCTTTACTGCTTGGTCTCTATGCTCTCTCTCTCTCAATCTCAACAGCACATGAGCATATGTTGAAGAATTCAGTGACACCACCACAATGTATGCATTCCGGAAGATCCTTGTGTGGTTCTCAAGGATACCGAGGCAACAAAAGCACAGTGGAATTGACCACATCTGAGCAAATCAAATACACCGTATGCCCCAAGAATGGATTGCTGTCGTCTCAGCATGTAGGTTCATTAATCATTCTTTTTTATATGTCTCCAGATGCCATGTCTGTGTAATCACCTGCCATTTACTTGATTAACAAATTTGTCCCAGGGGTCACAACACAGATAATTATGAATTTTACAGAAAGAATTTTACAGCTGGATCATTTTACAGATGAGGATGCAAATCTTTGTCTCCACACAAATGGAGCAGTACTGCACCTTACACTAATCTGTCATTGAGTTTGCAAGTAGTCATGGGAAAAAGAAAAGGAAAAAAGTATCTTGTTTTCAATATGGCATTGCCCGAAGGTAAACAGTTATGGTTTCCGTGGTAACTGATCTTTCTTTTGCTTTCCATAGGTTGTAAATGGTTAATCTTTTTCATGTTTTGTGTTAGCAACTCCTAAAAAGGTAATATTCTATAATCACTACTGGCTTGCTTTGCATCTGGTTGTAAGATCATTAGATGCTGCATAGTAATAGAATTAATAAACTACTTTTGCACAGAGGCAGTAAAATGATTTAATTTTACATAAGATACACAAACAGGTATGTGTCCACAACCGTCAAAAAACCAAAATGTTTGTTATTGTTGGTTTTCATTTTGTTGGGTGCAACTAAAATTACTTAAAACTGCAGTTAAAACAACGTCTATATTCTTTTTGCAGTAGCCAGTTTTCAGTTGAGGGAAGGTATCTGACTGGACACAGTGGGAACAGTGCTCTCTCTTGTGGTTTGTTAAGGAACTACATTCTAAAGTTTAAGCAAGCACTCAGACATTAAAGGGCAACTTCATCAGAAATCAGAAAGTTTAGCATGGTGTTACTTTCCTTACAATTTAGTAGGCATTCACAGAGAAAAACAAAAAAATCCCTGCTTCACTCAACAGGAATGTCATGCACTGATGTCATCTCTAATGCACGAGCAATGAATGATCAATTGATTTGTACCTCCCCGCAACAATCGAATCTTTTCCAAATCTGTATATGTAAATCTATCCTGAATTCTTTAAGTCATTTAGTATTTGCTGCAATGTTTTTTTTTTTTTTTATCTTAGCAGAGACCATGTATAATCCTTATAACTTCCTTCTTGTCTGCCTTCAGTTTCCAGAATGCACTTTGATTGAGTTAAAATTCCAAAAAAAATTCTGAACAGCACAATGCAAATCAGCTTGGCATGCATGGAGCAGACTATATTTATATATTAGCATAGTGTTCAGTGTTCAGGCATTTAGATGATCAAGGTCAGTTTTTAAAGCATGAGTATTAACAGCCTAATTTGCAGAGAGAAGGAGATGCGGAGCAAAGGCGTTTGTATAGGTTCTCTGAAGAAGACTGGGAAGCCTGAAAAGGATTTCACACTAACTTTTGGTCAAGTGTTCATTCATATGGCAAGTGATCTGATGTGGAAAAACTACATGGACATCCACTGGTATAACGGTAAGTTAGGGTTGATATTTGATAAACAGCAATGCCAGCATGAGGATGATTAAAAGAGAGCTACATTGTACACATTCACTGTCATCGCCAAGTGATTGTCGGCAGTGAGAGGAAGACACAGGGACACAGGTAATGCTCTGCCCAACAAATGCTGAAACCTGAACCCCAATGACACGGTCACACTTACGGCAGGTGTATCCAGGCCCGAGGCGCGATGCGGTCCTCCCGTATGCGGTTATGGCTCAGATCCAGGACCTTCAGCTCCACCGTCTTATTGAGAATCCCTTCATGCACCTCCTCCACTCGATTCTCTGACAGGTGCAGCTCCTGGAAGCACAGGTTTGGTGTTCATGTTCAAAATGTTGCGGGCCCCACTACAGTACAATATTAAGGATGTCATAATACGATCAACATACATAATTTACATTAAAGGCCACAAGCGCATCATACTATTGCACCTCTACATGTATGTGGCAGTAACAAAAGGATGTGTTAAGGTCTTGTAAATGACTTGAATTGTAAACCACCACAGCTTGGTACTCTTGCACCTATTGATATACTGTACTGTATTACCCACCCCTACTGCATAATGTATTGTACAGTGCAGTAACAATTGTTTTAAGTTCAGTTCCTTTTATGTTTGTGTGACAAATCCAGGAGGGCACCAAGCGATGATCTCAGTAGTTCGGGATTTAAGGTAAGTAAGGGGTCAGTGTTATGAGTTGTTGGCCATCGCTGCTTGATACTTTTGCGGTTAATATACTGTACTGTTGCATTATATGTATGTATTGTATGCATCACCAATATCTAATGTATAATCATGTATGATGGAGTAACAGTTAATGTATTTACATTTACGTTACTGTGGCAAAAACAAGGAGACACAAAATCACACCATTATCATCATTGATGAATTTGATATGCAAATGCGAATGGCTTACACTGTCGGCCACCAATACCTGATCCTGCTGTACTTGCCGAAATGCCTCGGTTTCTCACTGACCTGGAGGGAAGGGGGTAGTCCGGATGGGATGGCGCGGAACTTGTTCTTGTCCAGCCGCAGGTAGATGATCACCCTGAGGGGTCTGAAGGCCAGCGGGGACACGTTCCCATCATGGAAACCGTTGCCCTCCAGCTCCAGCGTCAGCAGTTTGGACAAACCTGAGGACGACCGGAGGCATGACTCCCACCCACGCCTGTGTCAAGCCAAATGTGTACCCCTTTCCTAGCTGTTTTGCTGCAGAACTGGAACACGCCACTGTACTGACACACATGGTAATGGTTACACACACCGCTCTGATAAAAATCTCTTCCCGAAATGTCAACATTGTCCGACGAAAATTCACCACTGTGTGAATTTTGTGGTAGATGAGTGTGCAGGATTCTTTTTTTCACGCACCCTTACTAAAACTATAGCCCGACATACCCACATTCAGTAACATAATGGCGCTGGCTGTTTGGGGATATGCTCAGCGCTGCAATGCCTTAAAATGAATGGGACAAAGAACTATTTAGTGTGTCCACCAGGACTATTTAGCATGTGGGTATCGCAGCTGGCATTTTTTGTTTGCCAGTTCGGCACACATTGGTAAAGGCAGAGAATCAAGTAAAACAGAATCGTGGGGATGCTTAGGTGGCCAAATTGAGAAAACCAGAGTGGAATTTTGGCCCGAACAGCAGAGTTATGTCCTGACTCTGCAGTGCGACGGCAATGGAATTCAGAGTGAGTGCAGGACATCTGTTTCCTCTAAAAGATGGCATCACCCCATGCCCCTGTCACTACACTGGGGACTCTGTTTATTGTATGTGTGCCATCCATACATTCACAGTGACCCATATACTTATACGGACCCACATAGCACCTCAAGCATATGTACACACACGCACGCACACACACACACGCACATGCACGTACGCATGCATGCAGACAATTACCCATGGCACACACACACACACACACACACACCTTTGAAGCTATGTGGTGTTAGGCTCCTGATCTTGTTATCGTTAATCTTGAGCTCCTCCAGGGATGTTGGCAGTCGTGGGATCTTTGTCAAATTGTTCCCATCCAGGTTTATCCTTTTCAGCTTTGTCAGATTCTGTATCAAGTCAAAGAATTGCGTGCTGTCATCATGCATGGTAAGAAAAACACCACACGGTACAAAAAAGTGAGCATATGTACAGAATCAGTGTGTTATTCTGCTATATGTATACCGTGTTACACAACTTCTGTGTCACTGAAAATGTCTCTCCTGAATCCCAGTGCAATTGAAGAAATCAGTTTCTGTTTCTCTGTGAAACACATAGGAGAAATATGTTTTTAACCATGCAAAATTAGCTTTAAGACACATTTGTTCTTGCATTTGGAGGTGGCTATCTGACCAAGCACAAACAAACAAATTGCTGTTACATCATCAAAGAGTTTGAGTGGCAGGGTAGGACCTCTAATGACTGGATGATGCTTACATTGAATTTGCAGTGAAGAAGGATATACAGGACCACGTGAAACGACAGGCACATTATCCATCCCAATCCCTGCTGTTTGTGACTGGTGTATTTGTCCCATTTTTGGGCAGTGTTTGTTGGCTTCCTTTTTATGTTTTTATCCATGAATAGTCTGGAAATTGGGATGTTTCCACTTCGCTGTACGTAACACACTGTGTTGATCAAATTCAGCAGGTCTTTGATTGCCATTACCATGACATGGTGCATGTCTGACTAAAGGTATGACCCTAGGTCCTTATCCAAAGCATCAATGGAACTCCTGTCCTGTCTCTTCACATTGGGGGGGGGGGGGGGGGTGATGTCACCTTCTCTCGTGATCAGCACCACTGCAGTAATAAGTGGATTTACTTTGTGTGAGCCAAAAAATCTTTTTAAAGGGAGAAACATTTTATCAGCATCTTGTTTTGATACTGACATTAATGGTATTTTGAAGCTTTCCCCCCTGTTTCTTTAATCTGGCCTTGTTATTGCCAATCTGTACCCCATTGCAACATCCTCTGTACTGATTATGAAATGCACTTTTCCTATTCTCCCTCATGCAGCCAATGGGCATTTCACACTCTACAGGTCATACAGCGCACAACAAGAGAAAACACCCATAGGTAGTGTAAAGATGCCAGCTGATGCATCATTCATTAAAAAAGAGAGTAAAAAAAACAAATACAGCAAACAACTACCTAACCAGCTAAAGTCACCAACAAACCAGCAGCTCAATCCCTCTCTACTGCAGGTAGACCAAGTCTTTTCATATTTACCACTTAGTCAGTTGTAGCTCATTATCCAACTGCTGGCCTCACAAACACATTCACCACAGAGTGAATTTACCAGTGTAGAGTAATACTGTTGTTGATTTTGTAAAGGTAGGAAACCTTTTTGCAGTTATACACATTAAGAAAAAATTACTGACTTAAACAATTTTTAGACCAGCACAGGTTATGTGGGGATAATGTGAAGGCCTTTCCTTCACAGGCAGGATAGATGCATCCATTACTGACCTCCCCTGAGCAACAAGTCCTTAAAGAGTACTAATGAGTGGTGTAATGAGGCGAACCCTGGCTGGAGACATCAACCCAGTCCCGGTGGAATGAAGCCAAATATGTCCTGCCACTGTGAACCCCTAAAATCAGCTTTTGACTCGAGGTTGCAGTGTGTTGAACTTTGCCATGCAGCATGCACTCAAGTGTCTTTGCCAGCTCAACCACTCAGGAGCCCCGTTAATTCTATCTCTTGTCTGAGCTATCCAATGTGGTTCCATTTCCTGCTCTGACCACGGCGGTTACACAAGTGCACCCTATTAGAAAATGAAACTTCATCACATTAGACGATGTGGACTCCGACTACTGGCAACTACATTATGCTGGATTTTGACAGCTCTCGCAAATTCTGTGAAAAAACTCTCAAAGCTGCATCATCAGAGAGAATACCCTTGGAATGATGTTAAAATATAGTTAGCGTAGGCTTCAAAACACAAAGACTGATATTTAAAAGGCTTGTGACTCATTTCATCTGCATGTCTAATCTCTTGGAAGATGCAACTGGAACTACATCATCAACAGGACAGGATGTCCATTAACAATGGATGATTTAAAAGAAGTTAAACTTAAACCTATTCTCAGCAGATCCTCATCAGTTAAAAAAGGAAAAAAAAAAACAAATATCCAGCCACTTTTAATGCCACACTTCACCAAGACTCGGGAAGACCAGGAGCTAGGTAGGGTGCTTCACTGTGTGTGGTCCATGGCCAATTTTATAGAAATTCCATCTGTGACATAGTCTTGAGCATTGTTTATCAGTTACAAGCTACTGTCATAACTGAACATGAAAAAAGTAATGACATGCATTTAACATGTTAAAATTGATTTTGAGGACCTGGCACCACACGGGTATGATCGTTAACACCTTCAAAACCGAGTTTACCACAGCAGTGTCTTTCTGCAGGATTTTTAGATTTCTGCAAACGTCCATTTGGAGAAATCTGCTCTATGTGGGTTGCTGCAGAGCTCCAGGTCAATTATATCTAAAAATGAGTGCTGTGTCAGGCAGTGGCCGCACTCACACAAAGTAATGCAGCGTGTCCCTGTCCAAGTAGAACAGCCAGTCTCTCTGGATCTGTCATTTGTGGGAAACGAGGGAAGGGATACTGTAAAATTTCTGTGTATTTGTTCCTCATTTGGGAGCATTTGCTGCAGAGACCACAGCCCCAGCCCTCTGTGATGGGTCCAGGATTTTCTGCGTTTGACTTTCCCAATGGTCAGTCTGTGGTCACAGAGACCGCGTGTGGTCAGGATACGTCTCTACCTTGTATCTGCAGCGATGGGGATATGCTCCACAAGGGTGTGGTTTCTTCTCATGGTCGGATTGATCTATTTTGGGAATTAGATGACTCTGGTAGGACTGGCATAATGTTAGGTTGCCATCAATGGCCATAGCACTCTGCTTTGATGCTTTATTTCCAGATTATGGGTTAGTTGAAAAGTGTGTTTTAATTCAAAGGTGGTCATGGGACTTGAAGTCCTAAAGGCTACAGAGTATTCTTAATTGCTATGGCAGCCCCCATCAATGTGTAGCCTCACCTGTATGGTGCACTCCAGGTACTTTCTGCTTCTGACAACAGATCTAAGTTTAGCTTTCCCACCCCAAATCCAAACCACAACCATTATGAGTAAAACGTATATTCTGATCCAGGATCAGTTGCTAAAGGCAGAAAGAACCTATACTGGGTGATGCACAGTAGCCATTTTTACAGCACTCTACTCAAGCTGTAGCTGAGAGAAAAGGATAGAGTAGACTCAGGGATGATTATGAGAGCAAATGGATATTTGCTAAGGACATCAGAGAACCTTTTCCTAAGGGTAATTGTATCCAGTCGGTGCCAAGTACACAAAATGATATTAGCTGTGACAATCATAACGGGTCGACCGAGTCTGGCTTTTGTCATTAGCTTAGTTGACATGGCTAATTTTGTATGTGTGCTCATCTTTATGCTACTTTTGACAAAAGTATATTCAAAAACAAAAAAAAAAGTTTTTGTTGGCACTTGTCAAGAGACAAATTGTGTTCCTATGACTTAATTGATTAATACACACAACCAATATGAATCTGTCCAGCAATGTCACATGTGATTTTTTATAAAATATGCATTTTCTTACAATACAAATGTAAAATTCATGATACCACCTCTTCTAGGTTCTGCTGAAATAGAGATAATTTCAGATTATCTCTTTCCATTCAGTGACTAAAGTCACAAAATGTCTCTTGGCTACTGGCCTCACCCTGGGCAGCTGTGCTTTGGCGGTTGGCGGGGACATTCTGTGTGGAGATGCTGGGCTTAAGGGACTTCGCACAGCTGTGAGGCCTGGGTACATGTGGACGTCCGCAATATCTGCGCTGTTTTTAGAAACACCCTCTGTGTTGACCGCTGATTTTTTTTGTTTGTTTTCCCTTATAACCACGGTGCTACGATGACTCAGTCCTGGCGCGTCAGCCCAGACAGCGCCGGGTCCTGCCCCTGCTTTTATAACGGGGCAGAGGCTTGGCTCGTCCCAGTGGCCCACAGGGGCGGGCCCGGGGCATTGTGTATCCTAGCCAGGCGTTAGTGCCACCCCCTGGAGCACCGTCGAGATGGCGACAGCGCTCTGCGCTTTTTGGAAACTGTTAACAGTGTTAGCCGGCCCCGCCTTCTCCGTCCGAGGACTTACCCGAAACACCCCGATGCTCAGGGAGGAGTCCTCCAGTTTATTCTTGCTGAGATCCAGCCACTCCAAGTTGGGCAGCCCAGCTAGGCCCCGGGGCGGGAGCTTGCTGATCTTGTTGTCTACGTTGAGGACCGAACAGAACGCACAGTTATGTCCAAGAGCAGTGTCACGCAGAAGTGCACAGAGGTATTAATCGCATTACAGTTACAGGCAGCGATGGGTGACGGAAGCTTCTTAAACCCAGGGATGGGCGGAGCTCACGTGCTGTCAATCACTGCCTTCTCTGAGTGAATCTCTGTGGCAGCACACAATGATTGGTGCAAATCAGTGCAAATGACTGGTAACCCATTTTGGGACTCAGGAAGCCTCATCACTAGTTACAGTGGTCTCTGTGTGTTTGCTCTCAAAATGACTGAACATATTTTATGGGAAATTGAACTAATACAGCACTGCAGGGTGCTGTGAAGTTTAAATGTTCACACACAGTCTCCTCTCAAAAATATCTGTTTTAAAGACACATAATAGAGAATGATGTTTTGATGCAAGCAGGATTTTCATTAGTATGTCTCTGCTTGAAATGTTGTCCTTAACTGTGTCCTACTTAAGTACATTGTCCTGGGACCAAACAGTGCACGGACTTCTAATTTCTTCTTTATGCATTCTTTCTGCCCAGAACCTGAATACAGTGGATGCTGCACGGTGTATGCTTTCTGTTCATTCTCGCCATTCACCTGCCAGGTAGAGAGTTTTGACGCCCAGGTCGGTGATGATGGGCAGGTGAGCCATCCCCACGCTGCCGCAGGCGATCAGAGACTCGGACAGCAGGCACCCGGCGGGGAGGGACTCCATGAAGCCGGTTCTGTTGAAGACGGAGCTGGGGAAGCGCTCGGGGGGCGGCGTGGTCTCGCACTCCTTCTCCTTCCCCTCCTCTTCCTCCTCGTCCTCGTCATCGTCGTCCTCGTCTTCGTCGTCCTCGTCGTCATCATCGTCGTCTTTTTGTTTCTTTCCGCTCTGAGTTTTCTTCACCGCCACGGCGCTGCTGTCGACCGCTCCGGCCGCCTCCCTCCCCTTTGCCAGAGGCGGCTTCCCCGCCTTCACCACCTTCGGCATCTCCACCTTCGTCCCAGCTTCCTGCTTCCTTCCGATTGTTGCCACCCTCTTTGTCAGCTACCCAGAGGACCACACAACAAAGAAGGTTGGAAAGAACCTGGGCAACAGCGCTGGGACCTCAGCAGCCATTGTATGAGATGCATACATACAAATACGATTGTACATGCATTTTTATGACAGGTAGGTTACAAGAGGGCATCACACCAGCTTCACCTCCAGAGACAGACTCAGACATCGTGGGAATACTAAGGGCTCAGTTTTTACACACAAAATAAATCAGTCAGGGCACAGCCATCACCAACAAATTGGATCTACGCTGGCACCGCCCCTCTCTGCCCTGATGCCACGCCTTTTCACACACGCTCGTATCGCACGCACACACGCTCACGCTCACGCTCACGCTCACCTCCTTCACCGTAACGGACCCTGTCTCTTGCTGCTTGTGCTTCGCCTCGGCCACATTCCTCCTGAGCACGGCGGGAGAGAGCTGCAGCCTGCCGCTCCCGTCGCCTCTCCCGTCAGCCCTCCTCCTCGCTTTCATCCCCGCCTTCAATGCTACCTTCCGGGGCGGTCCCCTCTCCCCATGGGCCGGGGACTTAGGGGTGAGAGGATCTGCATGAAGATATATGCATGAGCCCAATGCATGCATGAACCCAGAAACTGGGTCAGGAATTCGGAATCCAGGCCGCAAATAAATTGAGACATTATCTGACCTACTGATCTAAATGTGAACCTGATGCTGGCAGTGATTTCACCTTTCAGGGAGCCAAAATGCTTGCCAATAGCATAATTTCCAGTGGATGTGTATTTAAATGAATCATCCTAAGAGTCAAAGTCCAGCCTGTGTTTGGGTTACATTACATTACAGCAACAGAGGTTGTAATCATACACACCCAGCTACACACTGTACAAAGTTTTCCTTATTTTCCCACTTTAAGATTGTCACTCCTTAAAAACACACAAGATTAAAGTTCCCAACTGTAATCTCATTATAAACAATATCATGACGAGAGAATACTTAAAAAGAGAAAACAGGGATCACATAAGATTCTGAAAATTGTTAAGAAAATGTATCTCCTATGCTCTTATTTTACAATGAACTCTTTTGTAATGCAAAATTTTCTCTTGTGGCAAAATCTTAATTTTCAGTGTACATCTAATGTAAAAAAAAAATTAGTCATTCCCATCACTGAAACAGTCATTCACAAAAAGCAGTTATTCCCACCATTGAAACAGTCATTCACAAAAAGCAGTCATTTCCATCACTGAAAGAGTCATTCACAAAAAGCAGTTATTCCCACCATTGAAACAGTCATTCACAAAAAGCAGTCATTTCCATCACTGAAAGAGTCATTCACAAAAAGCTGTCATTCCCGTGGCTACTACAGTGTTTATCTGGTCACCACGAGGGTCACCCATGTTATCTTACCATCATTGGCGCAGGGAGTGGAGCGACAGCGCGGAACTCCACTCTGACAAAGGCACACAGAGCAAGGCTCAGGAGACCAGACCGATCCCTCAAACAGATAGATCCCATTCACCAGGCACTGGCCACCGCTCCCTGGTGCACAGACACATACCATATAGGGTTACATGACCCACAGTCCTCCTGCCCAACATCTGACATTGTCCATATAAGCACTTCTCTGCTGACTGGTCCTGCATCAGAATCAAAACTTTGTACTAAATTGTCGAGGTCAGGATCGGGTGGAGACAAGCTGATCTCAGATCTGCTGTCGGAGTGTGGAAACCGTCCGCAGCGATGCCGCCACTCACCTGGGGGGAGAGTTCTGCCGGGCACAGGTGTATCCAGGGCAACCGCTGCCGGGTCACGGGTGCTCCTCTCCTCCGGGCCTCTCCTGGTCGGAAGTTTCCCGTTAGCAACAGCGGCTACGGTGCACGCGCAGAGACACAAGAGCACTGTCCCGTACATCGCGCCGAGCAAGCCTCTCTCCCACAGCCTCTGCGTCTGCGTCTGCTGGGGGAATCCTGCAAAGCTAAACCCACGGTTTAGGACCTTTGTGGCAGGACCTTTAAATGCTCTCCTCCATGAAGCACGTTTACCCCGCATGCACACACAAACGCACACACACTTACAAAAAACTCCAAGGTGAAGGGGGACGGAGGGGAAGGAGGAAGGGACGTTAGGAAGAGGGAAAAAAAAAACATAAAAGGAAAACATTTCCAACAAAGCTCCTCATTCATTCCTCCTTTAAAAAAACACCTACCTCTTCTCTGCCCCCCTCTCTCCTTACACACACCCCCTTCCCAACAGATCCCCCGTCTTAAACAAACAAACCAAGGTGGAGCTTCAGCGAGAGAAAGCCTATCTGAGACACGATTATGATGATGACACCGAATGGCACGAGCGAATGGGCCTGGAAATGGGTCTGTTTTAGTGCTTTGCGGCACACCGAGCAGACAGAATTAGGTAGGGAAACTGCATGGATTGCTTTTTTTTTTGCATCTTACTGTAGGCATCCCAGGTTGGCTGCACTCCGCTGGCAGTGTATGTTTGAAAAGGAATAAGGTCTTGCAGAGAGTGAAAGGAAGCTTTGTCTCTCCTGTCCCCCCTCACCCCGCCCCCACGCCTACCACACACACACACACACACACACACACACATACACACATACACACACATACACACATACACATAAGCACACGCGCGCGCACGCACACACACACACACACACACACACACACACACAAAAGAAAGACAATAAGACACAGCAATCACAATCTGGAGAAATTCTCCCCGCTCCACCACAGAGTAGCCCTTTTTGCCTCATTCCTGGATCATGGAGAAGTCAACTGCTACAACATGAGAATCCCCCTGGTATGGCACACAGGGGTCCACGTGTGTTTCGGGTGACTGAATGTGCCTCTGATACTCACCGCCACATACACACTTCATGCACAATGTTACTTCATTCACAAATGTTCCACTGTGAAAAGCAACATCAAATTGGTGCGAGGCTTAAGTTTAAGTATTCCTAAATCTATAGCTGCATGGCAACACAACTTCACAATACATTTGGAGAGTCTGTGGAGCATATAAATGCAACTGCATTTCCAGTTCCTCCACTCTAACAAACACACACCCAGTACTGTCACAGAGACATAAATAAACACAAAGCTATTTTTTAATATGGCAAGCAAAAAAAATAAAAATAAAATAAAATTAGCTTACATACTCTACCCCCTTTGAGTTCCATTATCAGTGCCAAATATGTTCAAATTGAAGAGGTGCACCTAAAAATTACTTGACCGTTGTTTACGTGTCTCAGCATAACCAAAAACCACATGTGGAGGTTTCCCATAAACAGGAAGAAAATTAAAGGAAATAGCGGAATAAGGTAACAGTTTTAATTAACTGAATGATTGGTTGCATGGTTACTATAACTAATACATTTGGAAATCCCTCATTTCAACAAGTTTTCCTTTTTCCCCTTCATGTTCACTTGGCTGATCCACATACGCTTCGTTCTAGAGAAGAGGTTTAACTTGCCCTCAGGTGACTTCCCAGAGTCAACTTCAGAGGTTGTTCAAGACAACGCGTGAATCCCGTCAGATAAACAGTGTACTCCTCTCCGGTCTCTCTCCTTGTCCCTCCCTTCTGCTTTACTCAGTTACTCAGCCTACCTTAGTTTGCCTTTCCCCTCAGCCGCTTTTCGGCTTTCGCGGAAAATATATATGTTTTTACTACAAGGTGTTTGCAGAGCGGGCGCCCTGCGGTTTGCCAAAACAAAATCGGCATTGAGAGACAGCTAGGGCTTCGAGATTGAGCTAGGGTTTTTTTTTCTGAGAGGCAAAGTGAGAGTGGGCTGTGGATGGTAGCGTGCATAACTGAATGGTAAGAAAAACACCTGTTTCAGTCGGGGGAAATCTATCCGCTTGTGCTGTCAAGAGCAGCGGTTTAGGAGCTGGACTTGAGATCGGGGAGCTAACACGCAGAACCCTCACCCTGTTTCCTGATGCAATTTACTTGACCGAAGCCTCCCCTGTAAAATACAGAACACACAAAGAGGTGCTTTATGAAGTAGTGACCAAAAAAAATAGCATAATAAATATCTGTGATTTACGAGCCTATGAGATCTAACGCTGCTTAGGGCTTAATTGTGCAGATGATGTAGTCCCAGTAGTCGCCTACATTGTGATGACAGAGCATGTTTTACCCAGCAACAGGTAAATCACACTTAAAGCAGGATTTGACATTAAAGTTTTTGACGTTAAAATCCCATATTCAGCGAACTTCACCAGGTTGGTTCAGGAGGGGCACAAAGGAGGGGATAACCAACATCATTTTGTAGATTTTCCATGAAATATTTGTACGAAAACAGTTATTTTATAATGTTTCATCCCATTTTTGTATAGTCTACCACTTGTTTTAGCATATTTTTAGTAAGAAAAAGAAACACATTGAAACACTGCTTATTACTTTTCCCAACCCCAGTTATTGCATCACATAAACATGCAACAAGTCCTTTTTATTAAAGGGATGTTCTTGGACGGTGCTTCAATGCTGGTAATCGTAGGGAGGGTAAGAAAACAGTGAACCCATCTTCTATCCATATCTCACATTAGCTCTACACTGACCTCTAGTGGCTGCAGTACGTGCAGTGCACTCAATAAGCTCAAACTAGCTCATATTGTAGCATGAGCTACCTCCGACTCTGTAATTACTGTACAATACAGTGTCTTATTATTTATGTAGTAGTCAAGTAATTTAACATAACTGCTTTACTCAATTTGCTTGTGTAACAGTATTTATCTACATAATAGAATTTCATGTACATTTTTGAAAGGACAATTTCTTCTGCTTTTCAGTAGCATTTTATGTCACTTTTTGCTCCCACGCTTTGGAAGTGCCGTGTGTTTCTGCTGTTGTGTACATGCTGTAAATAACTGTCATGTAACTCTATCAGACAAACATCTCCAGAATTTTCCAATCAGAAGATAGGGAAGAAAAGAAGCAAAAGGATCACAACTGTATTTGGCAAGAATTACAATTAGTAACAATTTATTTTAAAAAATGGTTAAAATATATTTGAAAAAAACTTGAGAAAAGTGATACAGTGAGGATGTTTTATTGTCTTCATGTCAGAAATTTTTAAACAAAACAGTTACAGTACAATCAAGCAGTTTTGTCTGAAACAGCTGTTAATAGCGGCTGTTTTCTAGAAAACCCACTTCTGTCCATCAGATTGTAGCAGTCAGAAGTAGTAGTGTAGTGGGCTGTGAGGTTTAGATTCATTAAGAGAACCATTCACACTTTTTTGCAATGTACATATACAGAAGAGGAGCAGTTATTCTGAGTTCTGACTGCTGTTGAACTTGAACTTTGTTGCTGTTTTCTCAAGCTGGTAACAAAAGCATGCAAGAAAATTAGTCATCGCCATTGAAATAAAATGGCAATATATAAATATCCTGTGGAAAACTACACAGGCACACTGCTGCTGAGAAAACTCTCAAGTACCAGTAAAACAGGAATAATATATTTCTACTTCATTCTTACTGGATGCCAGCTCCCATCTGACTGAACATGACCGTAATTAACCCCCACCTGCCCCCGTGGCAAAAACCTATCTCTAAATCCATACACAGCTCTCTTTATTTTAAGCTCATAGACTTGACCTTCGGCCTCTGTGTCCTCCAGCACGGCTACAAGACAATGGCAGGTGTTCTCTTTCTCTGTTCACTGTGTCAGGAGTGAAGAGGGGGTTTTTGCCTCCCCACAAACATAGTATAGTTCCTCTCTCTCGCTCTCTCCCTTGCTCTCTCTCTTTCTCTCTCACTCTCTCGCCAACAGCTGAACCGATGGTACGGGCTAGGAGCTCAATTTCCAGTCAAGGACAAATGGACTCAAAATAGCATAGGCCATTGTCATGATGACACCACCCCACCCCACCCCCCCCCCCTCCTTTGACACCATGCCTCTGTCACCAGTCCAAGCAGGATTGTCTTTTTCATTTGACCTTTTATGAAACCCGGTTCTCTAACCCGAAATACATATTATGAACAAAATGGCTTCACATGCATGGCTGTGTTGTGCTGTTAAATTCAACTATTGCAAATTTTGAAATGACCAACATGTAATGCTAGCAAACATATTGATGTAGGGGGGCATGGTTACACCTGCCATATCAGCTTTGATTGTGTGGATCCATTATCAGGAGGAATCATGATTACAATCTAGAAAATTTGTGTATATTTTACTCTATTTTATTCATCTAGTAGAGGAGATACAACACTGTTTCACTTGCTGTTTCTTGATTGGTCATTTCTGTCCTGATTCTACAAAAGAAGTTCTTACTCCTCTGACTAACTCTACTTTGTCAGGGAGACTTTTTTCCCTTTAAGTAAGTCAAATGGGCCACAGGATTAGAACCACTGGAATGGAGTTATTGAAAGAACTCTACCCCCCCATTCAGGTCTCTCATGGGTCTAAGAATAACAAGCTGGGGACTTGAATGTAGCATATTGCTGGTTGTCAGTAAAGATGGTCTTACAAACTGTTACCTCTGGTGAATTTAGCCATTAACTAGCAAGCCTGTTTTTAGTGTGGGTTACCTGGTTTTAACGTCAAGTGTAAGTCTGTTCTTTTCCACACCCTCTCTCAGATGCTACATTCACGTTCAACATATGTTTAGACTACACACTTTTGGATGATACCCATATAACTTAGCAGCAATGTCTTTGGGAATGGATATACCATTCAAAAACTCTATTATCCCTAAATCCATTTCATTGTTTTGTCCATTCATTCTTATTTCCATTCTAATGACTATGCCCAGAACTGTAAGCACAGCTATCACTGGTCTCACTGGGGCTTTCCAAAGTGCATGTACCTATGTGAGAGAGAGGAGGAGGGCAAGGGATAGAGAAGGAGAAAGAGAGACTGAGAGTTAAATAGAGAGGCAGTGATTAGTTGGAGATTTGATAGTGAAACCAGTTAAGAATCAGCTATGCTGACACATGCGAGGGCAAGGCTGCTGTAGAAACAGTACACCACTCCCTCATCTCGCAGCTCATTTGTCTCTCTTATGGGCCTGGTAACACTGTGGCCCCCTCGCTTTAAATATACAAGCTAAAGAGAACAATAGGGCACCAAAATAGGCTGTAAATCAAGTTCATCTGTCTTGTTTGAAGTTCAGTCATCTGTAAAGGCAGGTTATGAGCACAGTGGAAGCCTTTAGTCTGCAAACGTCAGTGTGGTGACTTTGAAGAGATGAGGTTGAGATTTTGACTAGGCTTACATCTTTGTCCTGCAGGCAGAAAGCAAAGTGTTGTTACTGTCGGTGCTTTCTGAAGTCATTCAGCCTCCTTCCCTCTTTCTGTCTCTCTTTTCCTCTCTCTGTCTTCCTCTGTCTCTGCCCTCCCGTGCTAGCAGTGAAATCATCTAGCATTTGGCTTTTGCCTCAAGTAACTTAGTCCAGTGCTGTCCATCATGCTAATGTCCAAGAGCTGATGTCATCACCTCTTTGTGGGCATCCTCTAAGCCTCCATCAGTAGACTGTTAGTGTCTGGAGGCGCTGGCTATGTCACTCTCTCTGTGCAAAGATAAGCACAGCTCTGTGGATAAAGTAAAGTGTGCCAACCTCTTTGTATTTTCAGACAAAATAACCATTTCTTTAATAAAGTCAAAGTTAAAAATAGGCTAAGGAGCTATGGACAGGGAGGAAATGATGGTTCTTATGAGAAGAGTATTGCACTCTAGCTCGGCTTTTAGAAAGCAGTTGTAGAAGAATGGAAGAAGGAGGTATGAAAACTGAAGGCAATAAATTAGGCTGGGGTGGTAAAATAAGTATATGATGCAAAGGTTTAATAAGGTAAGAGACTGCAGTTGCAACATTCATTCCACCACCATAAGGGAGCTGTGAAATGACAAAGAAAGAGGACACGCTGAAAAGCAGACTTGAATTAGCTGACGACTGGTAGTAATGAAGCCCAACCAAAAGAGAATTAAAGTCATTAAGTCATTTAGAAATTATTTGAGTGGGAAGCAAACAGTGACAAGCACACTGTTGTCAACAGAAGGAGATGTTAGGACACAAAGATATAAGAGGTCAGGTCTGGGAAGGTTACATTTATAGACATAGTCAATCATGTAATCAGTAATCAGCTGTGTAGTCAGACAGTGCTGAACACTAAGAAGGAAATCCTGTGATCAAATATATAATATATATTTTCTGTGTGTTTTAGATGGAACCATGGGAAATAATAGGCTGATCTAGGGAGCCATTGAAAAGACAAAAGAGAAGTGGGCCAAAAATTGAGCCTAGGACTACTGCAAAACAGGGAGGGAAATTAATAGGGGGACCTTTCCATAACAAGTGATATGTTGACTCTCTTATGACCAAAGGAATACAAATCAGCTACTGTACTGACAGCAGCAGCAAGATCAAATACAGCTAAGGGGGAAATTCAGAATTACTCGCTTCAGGTAATAAATGATCATTTTACCTACTCATTCCCTGTAACTGCTAGAATTATGTATAACTGAACTCCATGCACATGTTGGTGTAATGCTACCGTTTATCTATCAGTGGCACCCATTTAAAATATTTTTGAAATTAAAATGTCTTTGTTCCAGAAAATCTTTTAGGTATGGCATGGTCAGGCAGCAAAATAAAAAAACACTGAGATGTAATTTGCTGGTGTATGAGTAATACTAGCCACTCTGGTAGCAGGAGATTTAAAACATTAGGTCTTATGTGAAATGCGCACATGCAGATCTGACGTGACATAAGACATATTTTCCAACATGAAGAGCTTGTTACATTCCTTCCCCTCTTCTAAGGAAATATCTTTATTTCTACTATGCATAGTGCGAGTATATTTTACAAAATGTATAGGTCCTTACAGGTGAGAGTGTGTGCATCCAAGGGAGAACTGCAGTCATCAAAGTTGACAAATGAGTCAAGAACACATCTCTGACCTTCCTGCAGATGCAGACAGTGACCAACTCTACAGACAGAAATGTCAACAGACAGAGGCATGTAGCCATTGCCAAGAGGTCAAATTTGGAGATGGTGTGGTGGAAAAAACATCCAAGACTAGATCTCTGACAGATGTGTTGAATCCTAAAGCAGGAAAACCATGAGAATTTGAAGTGTGAAAGGAAGGAAATGAACTTGAAAGGAAATGAACTTGAAACTGGAAATGAAATGAACTACATATTCTGCATAGACATGAAAAGAGAAACCGTCAGCAATGATGATGTAAAATGATTCAGTGTAAAAGAAAACAAAAGTGGATTGAAGACAGAGCCTTGGGGTACACCAATACAGAGAGAGGGGAATTAACAGAGAGAGAACCTTTCCTTTTTGGGAAATTACTGGCACAATTTCATCTGACTAATCTGGTTTCTTGCTGTACTAGATTAGAGGAGTTCAAGCAGTACGGTTTCTAATTCCAGAGGCCTTTCTTTCTAAAGTTCCTCATTAATTACCACACATTTCATCAAACAATGGCACACATTTAACCAGTTTACCCTGTGTCTAAGCTCTGAGAGCTCCACTTGTGACAGAACTGGCTGGTTTGACTGCACTCCCACCTGTCCCCAGTTGAGTACCCTTGGCATAGACCTTCAAGTTCCCTTCAGGCCAACAGCTTCCTCAGGCCACTATATCCAAACTTGGCCCCTTTTGCCTATTGTCTGCCTGCCTCTAGCTCCTCCTCTAATTATAGGAACCTCTATATCTCCGTGTGATGAGAACAGAGGAGTGACGCAGAGGGAGGCAAGGTTTTTTTAGGACTTCATTCCAACAATAAAACCAGGAGCAGATGTCGTCTGAAGCCTTTGTCCTGCGTCTGCGGCAGTGGAAGCGTCTCTGTGTGCCTGTGTGTGCGAGACCGAGTCAGGACAGCAGTCATGGATGATGTTTACAAAGCAGCGGTGAGTAGGGATGGGAAGGATGCCCTCTGTGCAGGGGGTTCAGCAAGGCTTAGGAGTGGTCCCTACCCCACCCTAGGAGGGGTAGAACCATAATGGACACACAGAGAGAAAGGTGGATGTTTCTGGGACATCACTTCCTCCTTCTCTGTTTGCAAAAGTTAGAAGTCCCTTTAGCTTTTTTTTGTGTGTTAATGGTAGTAGGCGTTTTGTCTGGGCAACTGTTTGTGGAAGGTTGTTGTTGGCCAGAGTGCATTACTGTCTACACTTTTTTCGTTGCTTCTCTGTAAGATAGATAGAGTACTGATGTCCTGGGAAATAGAAGTTTGAATTTTATTAAAAGCAATGCAAATATGTGTACAGACCTCAAATTTTGAATGCAGAGTTTTTTCAGAGGAGTGAAGTTGGCGCTGAATAGGGAAAGAACCTTAAACCTTTGAAGTTGAGTGTCCATTGGTATTTCCCGTTAAGGTCAAATGGTTCTGTCTGAGGCTGGAAGTCTATAAAAGGCTTGAAGAGGCACAACAGACAGGTGACCAGACTCAGATTGTCTTTCAAGGCTGAACTGTTACTCTGAGCCCCATTCACTCTAAACATTCTGACTATGCTCCACCCTACGTATTACTTCTTCTGATTTAGAGGGGGGAGCTACAATTTGCAGTGAACTTGAGTCTAAATGGCTTCCTGCCTTGCTTTGAATCCAGTATGAATTTATATAATTTTACATGTACAATGTTTTCAAAGATTGTGAACCATTGGGTTATTGGATTTATGAAGAAGTGAGAGCCATAGGTTAAACTAACGTTGGGACAACATTGAACTATCACAGCTTTGAGAAATGTGCAGTAACTGAACAGCAGCCAAATCACTAAATTGAATAGTTCAGCAAAATAATTTGGTAAGAAACAATAGAAAGAGTTTGTAACCTTTGATTCAAATCAGATTATTATCTGAATTAGAATTGTTAAGGATGATATTCCTGGATTTTTGTTCAGTGCCAGTGCAGCGCGTGCGCCTGTGACCCAAAGGAAATAGCGCGCTTTGACGAGCAGGGTGTTAATTGGCAGTCACAGTCAGTGCAGCTATGTCATCCACACGGCTTTGTGAAGCTAAACATGGTCATGACAGAGACAGAGCGGGTCATGTATCACCTTTATTTAGAGAGGGGGGATGTTGACTGGGAGCAATTTGGGTTTTTTTTTTTCATCTTAGTTAGGATTCATACTACAAAATGATGATGATTTAAGTGCATCATCTTAAACATTCTACATCACACATGATTATTTATCAAACACATTGAATATTGTAGTTAATATGTTTCAGACAAAAGCACATGAAATGTTTTAAGGCAACAGTCATTCTCTGAAGAGCTGATAACAATGAATGCAGGTGAGTAACATCATTACAAACAGCGAATGATGAAAATATTGTTGTCAAAATATTTTAGTTTCATAGAATGAATGTTTCAGTGTAAGATTTAACATATTTAGTGTTGAGGATATTGAAGAGGACGAAGAGAAAATATTAATCCTTAGGAGGAAAATAATGCTATGGAGAAAAAGTAACTGCTGCAAACATCTGTCTATGTCCAAGACACATCATATTCTTCAAAACTGATACTAATCACCATTTTACCTATACCCTACAAAAGGCCTAACATTAAGGTTATTCGCAATTTCCCCTGATTGTGATCAGAGCCATTTTAAAGGCAATAAAGCAAATGGAGCAACCCTTTGTCCAAATTGACAGGATCAGCAAATTACAGCGATCGGAATGACGTGGGTGTCAATGTTATTACAGATACATCTGTTATCGTCACATTTGTGCATTGCATGAGCTCAGAGATGAAATGCCTGAGATCCTTCTACCTGCCAACGGCAGAGCAGACAGCGTAAACCGAGGACTCTCCAGAGGGAGGGGGGAGTGGACAGCTGTTGGCTCTGACAAATGTCTCTCGGTCTTCTGATCTGCATGACAAGAATAGCGGGCGAAGAACGCAACGTGACATTTCACTCAAACAACACAAGTGCAGACGGCTGCCCTGCAAAAGGGGCTAGGGCGGGCTCCTAGAGAGAGGCAGACAGGCAAAGGTTAAGACAGAATGCACTTCCTCTGGATGAACTGGGATTCTTACAGTCAGTAGCTTGAGGTGCTGACTGCAGCTTGTGTTGTATTAAGCCCAAAGGGCAGGACTTTCACTCACATAGAAACTAGGAAAAAAAAATAGAAAATATATTCAAGAATTTAATTTTAAAAGTAAGAAAACGCACATATGTTTAGGTTATATGGACTTTGAAATTTTAAAACAGAATGTTCTCTTGAATGCATTTTCATTTCCTCCTTTTCTTGTGGGAGTGCAGGTCCTCCACTGTGAACTTACTAGCAGATCTATTCTATAGATAAGCATCCAAGTAAGCAGTAAAATGAATCCCTAAGGTCTGAGTGCTTTCTGTGGAACATCAAGTGCCAATCTATCAGTTTTAATATACTTTCAATGGAAAATTATGGAGCCAGCAAATTTGTAAGATTCAGAAACAAAGGACATATGTTGAAGAGCAACAATACGAAAACTATTCTTGATACGCATCGTTAAAATATCTGTATTGGCAAAAAAGCCTATCCCTCTTCAATACAGGGTAGCTGTATGGAATTGTTAATAGAGTTTTTTGCATTGCAACACCGCACAGTACAGAAGCATTCTGATGTCTCATATCTCCATGTCCTCCACAGAGAAATGGGTTCTGCCCTGTAGGCAGCCATCTCCATATTTATCACTGTTTGATTTCTTATTGTTCTCCCAACAGGTTGAGAACTTAACAGAGGAGCAGAAAAATGGTGAGTCCCGGTTCCTCTCTCCCCTCGTGTATTCATTTATTGTAACTTCTTGTGTCTTCAATGCTGAACTGTTGATTATTACCTTTTCACATTGCTCATTCTGCAGCACCTGCTTTGAAGCATGTGAACCTGCCAGGCAGCACTGACCTCTCCCTGTCTGTGTTCAATCCCGCAGAGTTCAAGGCTGCCTTCGACATCTTCATCCAGGATGCGGAGGACGGCTGCATCAGCACTAAGGAGTTGGGGAAGGTGATGAGGATGCTGGGCCAGAATCCCACGCCGGAGGAGCTGCAGGAGATGATTGACGAGGTAGATGAGGACGGTAGGTCTGCGGTCACGACAGCAGGGCCTGAAGCTGCAGCGCTGGGTGTCCTACACCTCTGTCTCTCACATACTGTGATTATTCCAACAGATTTGTGCACAAATACTCTATCCCTGACTCATTGATTACCTGTGTGTATATGTGTGTGCGTGTCTGTGTTTGCTTGGGTGTATACGGCTGTTTGTGCATATGTGCATTTGTGTGCATATGTGTGCGTTTGCGGTTGCTTGTTTGTATATGGATGCTTCTGTGTGTATGTGTGTGTGTCTGTGGCCACTTGTGTTTATGAATGTGTGTGTATGTGTGTGTGTATGACTGTATGTGGTTGTGTGTGTGTGTGTGTGTGTGTGTGTGTGTGTGTGTGTGTGTGTGTGTGTGTGCGCGCATCTCACAGGCAGCGGGACAGTGGACTTTGACGAGTTCCTGGTGATGATGGTGCGCTGCATGAAGGAGGAGAGCAAAGGGAAGTCTGAGGAGGAGCTGGCTGAACTCTTCCGCATGTTCGACAAGTAAGAGTCGCTGCAGCAATGGCTTACAGGACAACCTCCCCCTCATCCTATCCACAATAATGACAACTCGAACAGCAGTTCAAACAGTCAAGTATGTATTTTTATTGACTGAGTGCACTTATCCAGGTCACGTCAATAAATACGGACACATATCATAAATGCGTTATGTAAGAATTTACAACATATACAAAAATAATAAAAATGTTATAAACGTACAAAATTAACACCAATATTTCTAATGGCTTTCCTGCTTGTGTCAGAAACGGCGATGGCTACATTGACCTGGAGGAGCTGAAGACAATGCTGGAGAACACAGGCGAGGCAATCACCGAGGATGACATTGAGGAACTGATGAGGGACGGTGACAAAAACAATGACGGAAAGATCGACTATGACGGTGAGTTGAGTTTCTCAGTAAAACAAGGTGTCATTTATTAGGGACACCAGTAAAACAAATGAAGTAATGAACAAAGATCCCACTGAGCCATATCATCAGCCAGGGTGAATATTTGCCCACTAAAACTGACATCCCCTTTAATACTCTATAGCACCATCTACTGGACTGGATCAATTAATGAAATCCACACCTAAAAAGCAAGATACAAAGAGTGTGCGGTTTGAATGTAGCCAAGATTTAGATCTAAACAGCAGTCACAGTAGTAGAAATATTGAGTAAACTCATTCAAACTGTTTAGACCACCAATGCAGAATCCAGCGTATTCATGTAAAAACATCATGGTCTCAATGTGAGCAATCTGATAAAATGTTCAATTTGTCACATGCTTCACTGATCACCTTCTCCTCCACAGAGTTCCTGGAGTTCATGAAGGGTGTTGAATAATTTCCCAGGTTCATGGATTTCAAGACACAGCCTCAATGCTCTGGCAACGACAAGATTCAACGACAACACCCCCAAAACACACTTTTCTGTTTCTGAAATGAATGGTGACATCATTCCCTGAGCAGTTAGGTGGGGAAGGGTCAATGTGTCACACATTCTGCTCTGAATGGCTGTACATAACAATCAAACACCAAGGCAGTGAGCTTACATACTCTGCCACAGTGAGGTAGTTATGCCACCTACTCTAGGATGTTCAAAACACAATTTACTCCAACTTACTCAATGTAATGACACTTTTACACCCCTTCTTACAATTCCCACTCAATGCAGAATGAGCAACAGTCTATTAAGTGTAAATCTTAATTAAAATAACTTTATTATTGTGCTACAGTCACACTACTGTATATTTTCAATAAAGAAATACTCTTTTCTGTAGCCTAGCCGCCTGTGTCTATGATTGACTCATATGTTCAATGCACTGATCTCCCCACACCCATAACGTTCTCTAGATTAACTTATAAGGTCACACTCAGCTTGACACTCAGGTACTGTATTACTGATGGAATAAGATATGCAGAATTAAGTCAGCTAAGCAATATCAACCTAAGTTAAAGCAATTTATGAATGGAAAATGCACTTCAGGAGAGATGCAGAAACAAGGAAGGACAAGGAATCAGAGAAAGAGACCACAAGGACTTGCCCCCCTTGCCCTGTGAAAGCTTTTGGTGTATGCATGTCATTTATCAACTTACTTACACTAGGAATGCCAGCTGAGGTCACTTCTTTTTTTAAATACTTAACTAATTAAGTTCCACTAAACGAGGTAAGGGGCAATTACATGCCCTGCAGTCGTCCAGGACCAGAGCTGTCTATTGGGTGGTGGGGTGGCTCCAGCCTTCAGATGTCTACAGGACAGATGACGAGTGGGATGTTACCTTCAGTAATACCAGGATAGAAGAAAGGGTACAGCGATTCAGTGAAATGGTCGGTCAATGTATGAATGTGAGAACCGGTCTCAGCGTTGTAAAATGAAACCTGCCCCTCTTCATACTCCAAATAAACCCCCACCCTGTGGGGCCTCACACTTAGGGAGTGGGACATTCCGCCAACTTTATACTCCCCCTCACCACGCATTTCCATCGTCCAGTAGCCATTTTCAGGGATTGTGT
The DNA here is from genome assembly GCF_013368585.1 of Megalops cyprinoides. Taxonomy (NCBI): domain Eukaryota; kingdom Metazoa; phylum Chordata; class Actinopteri; order Elopiformes; family Megalopidae; genus Megalops; species Megalops cyprinoides. Next base: position 6,961,754 of record NC_050588.1, on the reverse strand, counting down.
CGTTCTCTCCCTTCCTGTCCACTGACATCCTGGCAACTCCTACATACCACCATGGCTTATCTCCCACCTTCACCTCCCAATAGTGTCTCCCTGTGATGAAGCACTCCCTGCCAAGGATGTATGGGTAGTGTTTGAACCTCCGATCTTCAACAGGGCAATCCAGCCATTTTTCTCCTACGTACACCTCTCTCCCATCATTGGACACCACAAGTCTGGGGTACGCAGTATCAGGGTCCAAAGTCACAGTAGCTGTGGACAGAGACAGAGAGGACAGAGCATGGGTACATTACACAGAGGGAGGAGTTGTAGGATTAAGGATAAACTTACATATGTTCCATATTAACTTGGTGGGCTATGCCACACAACATGTGCAGCCACGGAGTGAGAAGTTCCTCATAAAGAGCTTATCAACTGAAAAGAAACAACACCACAAGTGTACCTCTACATACCTGTGCAACTACGAATAGATGTCCATTCTAGAAAAACAGATATTATATCAGTATTACATCAGGAAAAAATGAAGTCACATCCCAAAAATAATACGTCATACAGAGACACTGCAATGAAAGCCAGTCCAAACAGCCTCAGCACAGTGCTGAAGGTATAAAGAATAAAGCATATGAAAAAGTGAGAAAATATTTAAACTCTGCAGACACAAATGCATTATCATTGTTTAGCCACATATTGCTGTGGGAAAACCGAAAGTGAAACTCTAAACTCTAAAGTGAAACTTTAAATTGAGGCCTCCATTAATTTAATAAATGGTATTTGGCAGAGAAGATGGTGAACAGTGATGGTGAACTGGCCCTTTCCACTGAAACAAGTCAACTTGGGCACAGTGGACCACTATGGGGACTGAAGATCAAGATCTAGATCAAGATCTACTTTTGAGAATACAAAAACTGTAATCATAATTATCATTACTGATGAGCAGACTGATCAATGTTTCCCAAAATAAATATTATCTTTAACTTACTGTTGGTCATTACAACAAGTCCATTTGTGCTGACGAGTCATCAGAAGGAAATGGATAATTCATGCAAAGAGTGATAATTATTATTTTATATATTTAGAGAAATTTGATGAGTGGAGATTATTTCTTTTATATTACCAGTTTTGACTTTAAAGAAAATTATCCTGCTAACTGAACATTTAGCCACTAACTAATACCTAGCTATGATAAATATGTTATGAATAGTCTCTTGAAGCAAATTGTAGCATATATTTTTATAGATGTCATTTGAAACCTTGAACTACAATGTCAGCACTATGAGGGTAGTTGCAGTAACAAAAGTAAAAGAAGTGTACATTATAAGAATGAATTATCTCAGGAAATCATTCCCTGAGAATTTGATGAACTGGCTTTAAAATTTATTGTCCATTTTATTATGCATAACCACACCTATTGTGATCAAACAAGTTCAGATTTGTCAGAAATGGATGCTACGTACCTGATTTAATAGGCTGTTTCAAGCCCGCTGTGAAAATACCAACCAATATGTAACTCAGCCAAGACACATTCACAATGAGAATCACCTCAACTTATGTCATCGCAGACCCACGTAGTACTTTTTTTTAATCAAAAGTTGATTCAAACTTTATAATATGCATCATAATATGCAACATAATCAATTAGAATGGTATTTTTTATTCTCACCCAATTCCTTCTCAAGGTGATAAGTCACTGGAAAAAGAGAGTTAAAATAAAATATGAACATAAATGAAAAGGTCTGCATTTAAAGATCATCACCACTGGGCAGTGCTGAAACTGTTTCCTGACACCATGACATGGGTTTCTTGTGGAGGATCTTGTGTTCTGCACTTTTTACTGTAACTACAGAGTGAAAAGGCTGTTCTAGGCATCCTAGGTGAAACAGAGGGTATGGGACACAGTTTTATTTTTGATTTTATAGTAATCCACACTCTAAAAATTACAATTACAAACCCTAAGCAAAAAGCAATAAAACTCAAACAGCAAAATAGCATACCGTATAATATCTGATCCAAAATTACAATTACAATTATTAGGAATGCTGCACCCCATGAGTTAATTTCCTGTCGACAATGTGTGAAATGGCTTACTACACACTCACCCAAATTAGTGACATATGTGCACTTTTCTGTAAAAAAAGAACAAAAAAAAATTAATTGAAAATAGTTCATAAAAATCAAGACAAAGACAAAAATCAAAACAACTGTAGTGACAAAGAATTTTATTAATAAGTACATTAAAATACATATCACTATAATTTAATTTCATTGGATGGGGATGAGAAAAAATAGGTTTACACATGAATCAAGAACATATTTCGCAAATGGGGCTAGGTACTGGCTACTTGAATATCAATTAACTTAATGTGATTTATAGGAATGTTCTGATTCACAATAGAATTTAAGAAGTCATATATTGTGTGCTACAGTTAAGGTGAAAATGTAAAGAATTTCTAATGTTTTGACATCGTTACACTGTTGGTGAGAGCAGAAATAAAGTCCATACCATCAAGCTTCCTCCAGGCACGGAGCAGCAGTGGAACTGCAATGACACTGAGGGACAGAGTGAGGAAGAACAGCACCTTCCATCCACATATAGGTGGGTAGGGATCCTCTGTGAAACACACAGACAGATTTTACATTCCCCCATGACCACCATTACATCTGTGATATACGAATTGCTCTGATCTTGTCCAGAGTGACTTGCATAGCTTGGAATTCTTACAGTTAATCCATTTAAAGAGCTGGCTATTTACTGAGGTAATTTGGGTTAAGTATATTACTAAGGGTTAAACAGAAATGAACAACCCAGAAATTAAACCAGCGATTTCTGGGTTATGAGCCCTGTAAAAATCCTCAGTGGAGGAGCATGGACTCTGCATAGCATAGCTGCATCTTGATCTGTGAGAATCAAGTATGTTATTCTAAATGGCCTTATCCTGAATTGGTTAAAATGATGAAATGTCAACTTATGTAACTTCACAAGAAATAATAAGATACACAGTGCCTCTGCTTTGGTTTTCTGATATTTAAATAGATTCTGTGAGCATTTCTTTGTAATCAGAAATACTATGTCCATGTACGTCTACCAATGTGCATCTGATTTGGGGGGTATGAGCATCATGTTTTAATCAAGATTCAGTATCAGTTTTAGCACGTATCAGTGTGTTAAACTGTGTTGTATTTAACTTACTGTGTTGGATAGCAATGCAGTGAAATCCTTATCTTTCCTTGTCAGCACACTCCCACCCTCCTCCTTTCTCCCTGCAAGTAATAATGCCTCGTCCCTCAACAAAACATCAACATAACCCAGTCACTCAGCCTGCTGATGCTCACCCTGGTCTATCCTCATTCTCTTCTTTCTCTCCTCTCATGGACGCTGAGACCTCAGAACTTTTAATGTCACATCATCCTATGTGGACCTGATTCCCCCCTCCCTAGAAAGTCAAGCAACCTTTTCTTCTTCATCACCTTCCTGATCAACCCCTCCTTGACCACCAGTTGTGTCGCATCTTCCATCATTGAGGCCCATGTCACTCTCAAGAAACCAATAACAAATTTTTCTGCTGTACTGGACTACCACCTGTCCACCTTTCTCCCTTTCCTCTCCAAAACCCTTGAGCATGCTGTTCTTAATCAACTGTCCCATTTTTCAGTCAGAATGACCTGCATTACCCCATCAGTCTAGCTCCAAGGCTGATCACTCTACCAAAACAGCTGTTATCTCCATCACAGAAGTGAGAGCTGCCTCCCAGTCTACTAGACCTTTCTGCAGCATTTGATACAGTGGACCACTGTGTCCTCCTGTCTACCCCAGCAAGGCATCTTGGGAACTTTTCTTAGCTCTCATCCTACCACTCTAGGATGGTGTACGATCCACGTGGTGGCTATTGCTCAGCTGATCCACTATTTCCCCAAATTCCCATGTATCTAACCCTTCCTGATCACTGCTGGTCAACAGTAACAGCTAGCATTGCTTTCAAAATACCGGCATTAGCCTACTGGGTGGCGAGGGATAGGCCTTATAAAAATGTTTATTTTATGTTTGTAAGTTAGCGTAAGAATGATTCCCTGTCATTCCATTATAGCTGCACACCACAGTTGTGTCCTCTCTCTATTCTGGCCCCTGGAGGTGGAAGGTGGTCGGACGAGTTTCCAGCAGCAGTCAGGATAGTAGAGTAACTGGCTGACTAAAGTCTCACCTCTTCAGACTGCCTCTTGGATCCCTTTACCAAGCTCAAATTCTCCCCTTTTGTGTAGTAATTAATACTTAGCAATGCTTTACTGTGTAAGTTTTACTGTACAGTAGCTTCTTTGTTAGGTGTATTATAGTCTTACTATAGGGTACCTTGTAGCGCACTTATGTATCACAGCATGTACGCTCTATTTATCTCAGCGCTATCTTTCATGCCACTTTATTAAATGCACTTTGTAACCCTCGTGACAAAAGCATCTGCTAAACAATGAAAATGTAACCAAATGTAAAATGTATTCCTTATAAAACCTGAGGAACAGGTTTTAGCATTTTATGCACTGAATTCACATTCTCATGTTCCTTGTGGCTTTTCTCTTGTACCAAGTCCCACTCAAAGCTGTCTCCCTACCAACATTCACACTAAATATTTTATGTGGAACATATTTTCCACTTGCAACATGTTTACCTACTTCTAACCTTGATACAGCAGACTAATACAGTAAAAAGTACATTTTAAGCCACCTTACCTGAATAAAGCTTGCAAGGTGTCTTACAGAAGGTGATTGCATTTGAAAATGAAACTCCTTTTCAAGCCTGTGAGGATTGTAGTAAACACGTTCTGCTTCTATGATTAACAATAGGTAAATGAATCTGTGGACTTGTGTCCTGAAGACAGACACACCTACTGCAAGGCCCTGTACTCTGAACAAGGAAGAGGCCAATGGGTGTCTACAGCTGTGTCTATGTATAATGAGTAACTTCATACATGCTGTTGGGCAGCATCACTGTCCTGTTCAAAGCTACAGGCTTCAGTGAGGCTCTGCATGGATTTGTACCAACTGCTGCGTTTATAAGCATATGGTTTGGAGAAGACTGTGTGCGAATATGTAGATGCCGTGCAGGGTGGGTTTTGGACTGCTGTTTTGTACCATCACGTACTGCACCATGCGTACTACACCTGTGTGTCTTAATTTCAGCTAAACACAAGAGGAAGCATTTATGTGTGGAAGGGATTTACATTACTGCTATGTACCACCCCAATGCACATTTGGCTTTAGGAGGAATCTACAAAGGTCTAGCAATTACAATGCGTACACAAAGTCGTGAGGGTGGTTTGATCCAATAATGAGAAAATGCTTCCTCCTGTTATGCATGTTGTAATGTCTTCAACACCTTACTACATACAGTATTTTGAGCTCAATCACTGGAAAGAATATGTATCAAAAGTTCATTAAAAAGACAAATTGTAAGGGTGTCTCGGTTTTATTATGATCCTCAATACACCATAACCAAGGCAACACAAACCAGTGATAAGTTCTCACACACAAACACACAAACAGCCTGACTGCCACACATTGTTTCAGTAACAGAACTACAACTTGGATATTTGCAAAATTCAATGAATGCTTGGTGGCAAACCAGCACTTTCATATCAGGAGGCAAGATGGCCGTTGACGGACGCATTATCCATTAGCTGTGTGTGGGCTTAAAGCGTCTAGCATTGAGGATTTCAAAAGCTGCTTTTGTGCATATGCAAATGGCCTGCACTCCTTCACAGGCATTTTAAGCGGCACATTTGGAAATATGCCAGTCAAGTTGGTAACACAACCGTTTGGAACAGCTTAAATGGGGAATGCCTACTGCAGAGTTCCTATAGTTAAGAAAATGCATTCACACCATGACAACAAAAGGAGGGAGGTGGGGGGGGACAAAGATCAACCTCATGTGCAGTAACTATGGAATGTTCAATTTACACAAAACCAAAGTGAACTGATTACAACTGGAAGGTATCTTAGAACCACATTTTAAAACTGAATTGGCTTTTAAGAGGGAATGTTGGGGGGGGGGGGGGGGGGGGGGCTGAAATGAAGGAGTTTTGATGGATACAGGAAACACATACTTGTATTCAAAGTCCTAAGACCTGTTTACAAGACAATGGCTGGACAAATTTCAAGAATGTAGAAGTAATCACCTTAACTCCAGAGGAATAAACTGCACAAAATCAAAACCTTCCCATTACCCTGGTAAGTCATCCTGATTAATCAGGTGCCACACCAAGCCCTCTGCCACAGACTTCACTGGAATGACCCATTAATTTGGGATTGTTAAAGGTTCACAAAATAAAAGGAATTCAATTTGGCTGGTGAGCCTGAATGACCTTCATGAACACTACACAAAATGGAATGGAATCCTGTCTGAAGGTTATCAATACAGGAGAGTTACAGGTTAGACAATTCAAAACCTTGGAATGGAGCGCAAAACTCAGTGCAAACAGGGGGTTGGGGTTTGGGAGGGACACAACTACACAGGGATTAAGCATACCTCTACTGCGGTCTCCCCTGACGAGAATAAATTCTCCTGCTTTAATACACAAATTAGCATCTGAAAGTGCTAGGGGACTACAGAGTTAGTGCCGAGACTGGGCGGTCAGGGGTGACGGTCGGGTTGGGGTGGGGTGGGGGATTGCCAGGCGCTCAGTTGGCGAAGGTGGCCCTGACGGCTGCCGCGATGCTCTTGGCGCTGATGCCGTAGAGGTCCAGCAGCTCCTGGGGCTTCCCGCTCTGCGGCACGCGGGTGACGGCCAGGCGATGCACCACGATGCCGGGCTCCTCCGCCACCGCCGCGCATACCGCCTCACCCAGGCCACCTGCGAGAGAGGGGGGGGGGGGGGGGGACGACCCGCTTAGCGTGAGCACACACCAAGTTCAGTTTAAACTACAGACTCTCAGTTTTGATGTTCAATTAGGTGTGAGACACACATGTCGAGATGTGTTCTGCCTACTTAAATTCTTCATGCATTGCTTGCAGTACCAAGCCCACGCAACTGAGTGTACAGTCTTTCCTTGCACCAACTATCTGCACTGCAACTTCCAAAATGCACTCCTTACTCAATGACCTCTGCCTATTTGAATAATGGCATTCACTTGCAGTATGGTTTACAGAATACTAAGCAGTCCAGCAGGTTTAGGAAGAAGTTATTTTGGTGGTTGAGGAAGGAAGATAAGTTGAGGAACAGCCCATTAGATTACAGCACTTTGAGTTACTTCCATGTGCAGCACATATAGACCATAAATCAATAATTGTAACAGACCAGAATGTTTCCTGAAATCTTAAGTGAAGATCACTCAGCACCACTTTAACACCAAATATGCGGTCCACCTACTGCAAAAACAAATGTGTCTGTGCTACACAGTTATACACACTATGTAGAGTTCATTTTCAAGTTCTAGTTTAGAGTTCAGCTATGACTAAGCCTGTATATACAGCTGGTGTCTGTGACAAGAATTAAGGGTGCCGCACCCTCTTTGTAATGGTCCTCCACAGTGATCACCCTCCCTCCTGTGGCCCGGGCATTGGACACAATTGTGGCTGCATCCAGGGGCTTGATGGTGAAGGGGTCAATCACTCGGATGTTCACACCTGTATCAACAGGAAAGTGATCACATGAATACTTTTGCTGAGAGAAACCAAATACAGCAGCTAATAGTCTTGCAACTGTACAACCCACTCATCTATTGCGTACAATAGTGTAAAGGACTTTCAAAATGTACCCTAACCTTCTGAATCTTAAATTCTCTGCCTCCGTTAAAATACTAGAGACATTTACATTTATTTATTTAGCAGACACTTTTATCCAAAGTGACTTACAAAAGTGCATACAGCAAGTATAGCGACAGACACAGCTTAACAGTAAACTCAGCTAAAATGTCCTACTTTACCAAGTTTTGAATCCCATGCCCTTTTTGTAACCTTTTTATATCATCACTCTCTCAAATGACTATACATGTCATACCTCATTCAGCCAGCAGGGGTCATACTCACCTTCCATAGCCAGCTGATCTGCTGCCTTCAGAGCTTCATGCAAAGTCACTCCAGCCCCGATCACTGTTACTTTGTCACTGCCTGAGTGACGCACAACCTACATGTAACCAGACCAAAAGACAAAAATCACATATGGACAAACAAGCAGACAAACTGAGCATCATTCTCTTAACCCTTAGCAGCCTGGTAGCATTCTGCCAAATGGCTGAAGCCAAGATGGGCTTGACTAGTAGGCTACTTGGATGGACGACCTGAAATTACTAGGCTTAAATCAGACTGGACCAGAAAAGGCAATCATCTCTGCACAAAGCAGTGTCCTCCACATTGGGGACTTGCATTTTGGAAATACGAGTTGCTATCCTTTGGATGAGATATTAAACTGGCCAAATAAATCCTTGCCCTGTTATCCGCACTGATAGGCAGGGCTTCTAGTGCCAAATAGAAACTTTACTTCATCTAGGCAGTTACACATTGGTTACAGTTGAGCTCCCCTGCCTCAGCCCTCATGGTAAAGCATTACAGCATCCAAAGAGTTAAAAGGCAGTTTGAAGCAAAACACCTCAATACCTTGGCCTGTCCCACTTCAAACTTCTCCTGGGGAGAGTAGATCACAGCTGTGTCTGGCCGACTGGTCCTGATGAAGCAGATCCCCTAGGGGGAGACAAAAACCAAACCAGTCAGATTAAAAGATCCAAACCCACATTCCTTCCTCATAGCCTCCAACCCCTACAACACCCCACCAAGGCTCACCTTGGTGTTGGCAGCCAGCTCCACTGCCCTCTCTGTGGAGACGGCGTCGCTGGGGTAGAAGACGGTACAGGTGGGGATTGCTCGGAACATAGCCAAGTCCTCCAGGGCCATCTGGGAGGGACCGTCCTCACCTGGGCACGAGGAGGACAGACACAGGGGGTGACTCTCAAACACGCCTTCAATCCAAACAATTTTACAGGTGTGAAATTAAACCTGCAACGGTTTATTCCATGTAGGACAGGGAATAATAATTCTAGGAAGTGACCTACTGGCTGGCATGAATTTAAAACAGTCCTGCACAGTATGCATTTGTATTATACAAAGTGACAATGAGTCCTCCCTTCCACTAGGGGCTCCATACATTTAGCTGCTCACCTATGGAGACGCCGCAGTGGGAGCCAACCAGGTTGACATTGGACTGAGAGATGGCTGCCATGCGGATATGGTCATACGCCCGGGACAGGAAGGCGGCGAAGGTGCTGGCAAAGGCCACTGTGCGATCGCGTGTGGCACAACCAATCGCAACGCTCACCTAGAGCAGCAAATAGCATGTTAGCACAGTACATCAGCACAGTATCAACAGCATAAATGATTCAGTGAGAATGAACAGGGCCTCATGCAGAGACTCAAGACACATGACTCTCATCCACACACACACAGCAATATTTTCTACAGAAAAACCCATTCTAGTCATTTCACACAGCACAAAGTCCTCATTGAGAACAAACAAAGTCTGCATTGCTAGACTTATCTGCATACAAGTAACTGTTAGGCCACTGTTCAAAGCTCTCCATAGTCAAATTAAGTTCACTTGCTTTACAGAGCAGGAACGTCAGATAAAAGCACTGCAATACACCCAGCAAGAGGACAATTAAGCAATGAATGAAAAAAATTGTCATTTCACTTTAGACTATACCAACATTTGGTTAACACAGAGGTGAGGGGGCTGGAAAAGGTGGGAGGAGCACAGGGGGTTTGCTGCCATTTATAGGTCTCACCTGGAGTAAATGTAGTAAGATAAGAGGAAAGCAGATTACCCCGTTACGGCAAATAGCAGTGGATTATCGTAAACGGGAGCGGATTAGGGGGGGGGGTTAGGATTCTCGCACCGCTCCCAGCGGCCTCCTCTCACCATGTTCTGCTCAGCGATGAAGCACTCGATGTAGCGGTCTGGATGGGCCTTCTTGAACATGTCTGAGAAGGTGGAATTCTTGGTGTCTCCGTCGAGGGCCACCACCCGCTGGCTTCTCTGCCCGAGCCTGGCCAGGGCCACGCCGTAGGCACGACGGGTTGCCATCTGGGTTGAGAGGACAGAGAGGCGGGTTGCCAGGTCACAACCAGCGTTAACAGAAAGGAGAAAATAAAACCCTCAACCAGACCAGTGCGCAAAAAAAAAAAAAAATTAAAAAATAAGAGAGACATGCATGGCACCTCAGATCATAATATCAACTAGATATCAACAAGTCAGCAATCTGACTTGGCAGATACCAAAGAAGCCTAAAGTTAGGGATGCATGCCTTTTGCTCACATACCTTATCACCCAGATTGTACTCTGGTGGAGAGGGAAGGGTGATGGGGGAGAGGTCTGCAGCTGCGGCGTCATCCACAGGCTGCTCGGGGCACAGCGGCTTGTTGGTCTGGATCTGGGCCTGGAGCTCGGCCAGCAGGGCCTCCACGCGGTCCTTGGGGATGGGCTTGCCGTGCCAGTTGTCTTCATTCTCAATCCCTGCAGTGGCGAGATCAGCACCGGCGTCACAGATACTGATACGCCGCCATACACCTGGCTGCCGGGAGCAATGACTCATCGTTTCTACTCTCCGTCTGGCCCAAATGATGAAAAGCCATTTAACAGGGGTATCGGCACCCCAGAAATAAGAGCTCTGGCCCAATTCACAGCATCACAATTTACTTTTGTAAATTTTAAACAGCCACAACTGCAATCGTTTCAGCTTGCTGCATTAGCAGGAAAGAGCCGCACCCAGCACTCACCCGAGAGTCCCTTGCCCTTGAAGGTCTTGGCTACGATGGCTGTGGGCTTGCCCTGGACCTGCTGGGCCTGCCACAGAGCCTTGCACAGTTCCTCCACATCATGGCCATCTACCACATAGGTGTTCCAGCTGAGGGTGAAGAGGAGAGGCATGTGTCAACTGCAGACATGTTGGGACACCGTCCAGTTATTAGACTACATCACAGTAAGTAACTTGGAGCCCTTTTGCGAGGAAACTATTGCACGGCCTTACACTGGACAACCCACGTTCCGAGAGGGCCACAGGGCCGGCCAGTTAAGGTGCCTCAGCGCTTCACTCACCAAAATGAAGCCACCTCAAAGCGGTTGCCTGGTGTAACCCTGTAGCTGCTTGGGTGGCAACTTGGCCAGCAGCTCCACCTGGAAGAGCAGGTGAGGCGACTCTCTCCCTAACGGTTACAATCTTGTGCCAAGCCGTAACAAAACACCCAGTGTTCCACTGCGGCCCTCTAGGAACGAGGTCTGCACAAACCCTGCATTACAGGTCCATCTGCAAATGTTATACGACACCCAATTTTTCCCCAAACAGAGACTGGGAAAGCCGGAGAATTAATGCTAGAAGAGAGAAAAAGCACAAACTGAGGGCTCATTCAATGCACTGTGAGGGTCGACCCACGCGGCAGAGGGGGGCGGTGCACGTACCCGAAGGCTTCGCATCGCTTGCGATAGGTCTCCATGTCGTGCTGCAGCGGCGCCGCCTCACTCTGGCCCAGCCGGTTCACGTCCAGGATGGCCACCAGATTGTCCAGGCGGTAGTAGGCGGCGAAGGCCATGGCCTCCCACACGGAGCCCTCCGAGCACTCGCCATCCCCCAGCAAGCAGTACACCCGGTAGCTGAGAGGGGAACAGTGAAGGTGGGTACATTTACATTTACATTTATTCATTTGGCAGACGCTTTTATCCAAAGCGACTTACATAGGTTACAGTTCTTTACAATGTTATCCATTTACACAGCTGGATATTTACTGAGGCAACTGTGGGTTAAGTACCTTGCCCAAGGGTACAGCAGCAGTGTCCCAGCAGGGATTGAACCAGCAACCTTTCGGTTACGAGCCCTGCTCCTTAACCACTATGCTACACTGCCGCCCGGCAGTGAAAAAAACCAACCAATCCACACATGCATTCTCCCACTGCCAGAACACTCCAAGCCAGTGGAGAGCGCTTCTTTGAAGAGCGGGAGGCCTAACAGAAATTGGGCACGCATGGACGCATCTTTAGATCACGGCGCAGAAGTGGGCAGAGCTTCACTACACTGCACCCATTTGTTTGGGATGAGACAATAGCGGCAGTGTTTCACAGGAGCAGCATCAGTAACGGACCATTTGAATTTCCATTCCACAAAATTCAGCTGCACTCTGCATTAACATAAGCAGCAAAGTTGGACATACCTGACCGGCAATTCACAGCTAGACTAACACAAATTTAGGAAAAAAAAAGAAAAAAAAAAAATGGTCCTGTGGCCTAGTTGCACACAACTAGGTCCCTGCCAAGTTCCAGGATTAAGGTCAGAGGTCATTTTACAGGACTATTGTGTGACTATTGCAGGATAGGAAATGGGTAAGCTAGGTTACAGAGGGACGCTGAGTAAGGCCACTCGGGACAGAGCTACTGAAAGAATTGTTTTTAGAGTCGGAGTCTGGGCAGTGTTAGCGTTTCAGTACCTGGACTTGTCAAAATGCTTTCCTGTGTAGGCCATTCCACACGCAGCCCCCAGACCCTGTCCCAGTGAGCCAGTCGCCACATCCACAAACGCCAGTTTCTGTGAAGCAGCAGACAAGGCTCAGTTACTCATAAAAGGAGAAACACCAACACCAACCCGCTCTGTCTAGCTAGATTTGTGCGACTCACGCGTATAGCACATCACTCACAGGAGTTGGGTGTCCTTCCAGCTCACAGTCGATCTTACGCAAGTTCAGGAGCTCCGCCTCCTTAACATAGCCTGCCTCAGCCCAGGCAGCGTAAAGGATGGGGGCGGCGTGACCCTGAAAATAAAAAGCACACACCCATTAAGACTGCAAGAAAAAAAAAAAAAAAAAAACCCACAGTGTATTAGAGTTCATTCACACCCACAACACAAGAGTGCCTTTTTGGACCTGAATTACACCAAACGGCTGAATGAGAGTGCGGAGAATGACCATTTGTAGTTGATGTGGGGAGGGAACTACACTGAAGAGACACACACCTTAGACATGACAAAGCGGTCATTGCAGGCGTTTCGGGGGTCACTGGCTTTGTAGCGCATGGTGTGGAAGAAGAGTACAGACATGATCTCCGCAGCACTGCAGCATGATGTTGGGTGTCTGGAACAACACAAACCCGTTAACATCTGCTGACAACCTTTATGCATGGGAAACTGCCAAATATCACACCATTCCACAGACATGCGTGTTAACATTCCAAGGTTATGGTTCAATCAGCTCTGGCCGAAATCTACAGACAAGTTTAAAAGTAGGTAACACCAGGGACATGGTATATACACACACGCACAAACAGTTGTAGCACAATGGCAGGCTTCATCCTACAAGGAGAAGTAAGCTACCTACTGGAAGGGGTTTCAAAGTCAGTGCTTAATCCAGGGTTAGGTCACTAGCTTAATTTAGGCTTCTGTAACTTCATTTCCATTTCCATTTCCATTTCCAACAGTAATGGGGATTAGGCACACCTGTACATTTTCTTGTGAAAGGTTGCTTTGTGTAATAAGTAAAATAAATAAGATGCTAATTGCTTCAAAACCCATACCAAGTACAGAGTAGACAAAGTGTATGGGCTAAACTGTGAGCAGTCAGAGTGAGGAAGGGGGTGTGGACAGCGACGAACAAGTGTGATTGGAAGATACCGATGTACAGTGCAGAGATTTGCACTGCTGACATTCTGCCTCTGTCAGCACCAGATTCGTGACAGTGACTTGCAACAGAGCACTTGGGCAAGGGCATTTGCTCATTTCTCAAGCACCAGTGTGCGCCACAGATACAGTGACCCTTTAATGGTTCCAAACTCCAACACAAAATTTCACACAAGAGCAGGTGTAGGTCCAGCCTCCACTGCTTTTTTGGCCTAAATAACGTAAGACTGCCCGCCAGCTTTAGGGGTGCTCTAATTAGTCAATAACTGAGGCTAGTAGGAACCACATGCATGTTTAAATGCTATTTTAGCCTACAGTTTATTTAATGACAAATGAAAGCTTGATCTTGAATTCGGTTAAACTCGGTGAGAGCAAACGTAACGCGCATGCATCGAGTTACTTAACGTTCATCACATCAACCATATCACAGTGCAACATTGCCTGATTTTTTTGCCCCTTGATCATGTCACGCTGAGTTCACCTATACCGAAAAGTCAAGAAAGTCATTCGTTAGGTTATACATTTATGCAAGAGTTACGCACTTTCCCTTAGATATAAGAGCGTTTCACATTACTTGATCCAAATGAGTGAACTGAGTCTGGACATTCTGACTGGAAGCCTCAAACTTATTTTATACACATAGCTTTCGATGAAGCGTGCAATGAATCGGCGCCTGTATACTGCCCTCTATCTTTAAATGGATTTATCCATCAATCTTTAACGTGTTTTTCCACGACGCGCCATCGATTCGGACACCGACCGTCCTTGTGCATGCCTGCACTGACCGCCCATTCGAACGATTAGCTTATGATCACCTTTAGCGATCTCAATTTCTTAACCATTAGCGAGGAAGGCCAGAATTTGCTCCAACTGACCACACTTCGCAATGCACATGTTAATACAAAGCTAGCCTCTGAACAGTAAGTCGTAATATAAGCATTCTATTTAGTTACGAATAAATTTTAAGTCATGCATACGTTGCATATTAATTAAACGACGCCCCAAACCCAACATCAGGTGGCTCGTCGATTAGGTTTACGCAGACTGTGGTTCACACAATTCTAACGCTCCGTCGGGAGACAGCCAAGTCAAAGTGGTGGATAAAGTACCCAGAAGAATAATTAAGTAAAATTGCTCTAGCCTCGTCTGCCAGGAAACCTGTCTCCAGCAGCTACTTTTCATCATGCTGCGGGGTCGCAACTATGAAAAAATTAACCATGTTACCACGAGACTACCTCCCCCTGACCATGTGATTTCTGTTAGCAAGATAGCTCCTAGCATAAGAAATCTGTCAATCTGCCGCTAGCCATCTAGTCATAATAATGTGTTTGATGCAACAGTCTTACAACTGGCTAATTTTCCGAGTACGGACGAACGTGGTTTTGAAAGTTGTAAAAATGCACCAAGCCAATTATTTAGACCTAAAATAGCTCGCTACTTTAGGTCGCTACTTAGCTATACTTTCACGTATGTCGTAATCGACTGTGCAAGCAGCTACCTAGCTAAATATTTTATACACAGCTAACTATCTAAGTATCCAACCCACCTGTTTCTTACCTGGACTGGCGATTTAATTTGGCTATATTCGATTTTGAGAAAAGGGTGACAGGCCAAACCAACGCCGCAAGCTAGTCAGTGTAAGTAGGCCCTCTTTTTGTGTCGGACGAATTGAAACATTGCAAGCCCGCTACATATTCCAGTTATTAAAATGGCAGTTTACGAACGTTCTAGCTACTCCCTTTTATGCATACAATAGTTACCTAGTAGGAATTCAGACAACTTTGGCTCAGCTAGCTAGCTAGCTAGCTAATTGGACCAGTGATACGCACGTTGCTTGCTCACTAGCTATATTACCCATACGGGCCGGTTACTGAACAATTATGGTAACGTTACCCAACTAACTAAGAAAAGGCTAGCTAACTGAGCATAAATTCAGCACTTAATTTACCCAGAGTTCGAGGCGCATGTCGCCTTGATGGAGTGAATCCTCAACTTGTTCGCAACATCCTTCAGGCCCTGCAGGGTTTTCTCGTCGGGTTTGTGATAGTTGGCCATTTTCAAGTTTATCCTGAAATGCTTAGCACTCGTTCAAGATTATATAGAGCCTTTAAGATCCTTCAGCCACAGGAGCTCCACGTGCAGTGCTGTGCGAACACCTGGCGTTGCCCGTGCGTCTTTCCCGTCTCTTCCTAGACGTGCAGCAAGCAACGTTGCAGGGTCGCTGTCGCTCTGATTTTAAAGCGAGTGTCACAGACTGCCCTCCCACCTTATCTCATCATTGGAGCAAGTGCAAATTCCCCGGCAAGAAGGAGGAGTTTGCAGTACTGCTGGTGTAATTGCAAGCTACATGTTTCTCAATTAGATTATATAGAAATAATGACTGCAGTTCATACGAAGCAGTTAAGTTCAAGTTGGCCAGCTGCGCGCGCAGTTTGAACTTCTGTCGTATGTCATTTGTAACAATTACGTTTCATTTGGAAATTCGACAGTATGGACTCTTGTGTATGTCTTTCACGTTGATTTTACGTCCACGACTTGCATGATAGTTTTTTTTTTTAAATAAATGCTACCCTATCCTAAGCGAATCGCAACCTCAAGACGATATGAAAATTGAAATTAACCATACGGGTATTAATGTATCTGAGAATCGTTAAGCAGACTGTGTGATGTTCCGGATGAAAAGAGACGTTCTTAGTAGTTCCATAGAGCTACATAAAAGCAGAAACTACAACGCGTGGGACAACCAATCCTTTGGCAGTAGCTTCATCTAAATTGCAAAGTCATAGCTGTGGTGGGCGCAGTTCCGCTGTCTGCCGTTTGAGTGCAGCAGGCTACATTTTACTGAAATCACTGC
Source organism: Megalops cyprinoides (assembly GCF_013368585.1). Taxonomy (NCBI): domain Eukaryota; kingdom Metazoa; phylum Chordata; class Actinopteri; order Elopiformes; family Megalopidae; genus Megalops; species Megalops cyprinoides. Next base: position 6,945,274 of record NC_050588.1, on the reverse strand, counting down.
CGAAGCCAGTGATATGCCGAACCACAGGTAAATGTACAGTAGATTTAGCACACATCGCGCAGATAAAGAGAAAAGTGATCTGATCAAGTTCTGATTCAAACGACGGGATGTAGCCCATCCACTCTGGCATGCCTTTCAAAGGAAACCATTTCCTTAACATAAATCCCAGTGAAATAGAGATATGTGCTAATACCTGAACTTCCACACACCTAGTTCCTCAAATATTTCCCTTCTGTTCCTCTATTTACTCGAAGCTAGTCGGTTGCTGCCAACAAGGAAGTGTCTGGGCAGTTTTGCTCTCTCATTGTTACTGGGTGAAACAAGAGACAAGGCAAGAGGATTCATTTCTTGTGCAACGTCCAAATTCTCTGTTCTACTTTATTATTGATACACTGCTCTGACTCACGGCTATAACTGCAAAATCATTCTAAAAATATGTAGTAGGTTTGGGTCAATAATACAGCATGCATGGTAGCTTCCTCTTTCATATAACAGAAGGAGTGAAATACAGTGAGATAAAATGGCATTAGCGAAGCATTCTCTGTGTTTTTGGAATCACCAATTCTGTATTCACATCAATTATTCATATCTGATCATCTGAGAAAAATAAGACACTAACATATGATCTTTGAAGGACATTCAAAAACCAAGGTATTTACACAGACGTGAGAGACTTAAAGGGAAATCCCCTTTTCAACATAACAGAATTTTGTCACAGTTTCTGAGTTCCTATTGTTATGTGCCAAACCCTTGTCTCTTCTTGTGTGTCTTAAAGCGGAAGCTATTTCAACAAAACATTCCTGGTCCTCCACACCTCATTCTTCACCTCTTCACTCTGGCATTCGCTGTCCTTATTAAAGTCTGACAGTTTGGAAACAAAATGGCATCCATTTACAGAATTTACAAGAATGCTCTGATAATACATGGATTCTGTTCTAAACCATGCCGCGATGGACGTGTGGCATAAAACTGCCTGAGAAGTCAGGAGCTTTGGCAGGAGCAGCTAATCAGACAGTAGAAAACAGAAATATGTCTTGCAGGATTCAGATCCACATTCTGCGGCTGCATGGCAACATGCAGCACAATCTAATGATTGTATGGGCAGAGCTCCAGATTCAAGGATTCCTAATGTGCCCTGCTGGCACTTACAGGGAATTGGTGTTGCTGAGAGTCAGAGCTGGAAAGGGGGGGTTAAGGCTTACATGGAGCCAAGATTCTGGGGGAAAGGGGAGCCAAAATCCCTCTTTGGCTTTAGTTATAGTATCATACTTACATTTGTGTGGCAACTGAATTGTGTTGTATTTCAGTCCATTTCACATGAGCTGTATTTTATTTGGCACACACAAGACACACCCCCTGAACATGGTTCAACCAAAAGTAACACAGAAAAAGATGCCTGTCCAATTTAAATGTAATCAGATTCAAAATATTGCTTATACTCAGTAACAATACACTATTTACCATTTACCCCCCAACTGTGAACTGCTGGGAAAATATGAATGCACCATCACGTAATAAAATTAAACTGAATTAAAGATCATGAAAAACTGTAAAAAAAATAATAAATATGCAAAAACTTCTACCATCCAAATAATTATATGGCAACAACTGTGTAATAATGATAAAATGATTCAGAAGAAACCCTCACATGAAAATACAACAAAAGCTGCAAATTCATTAGTGAATGGTGATCACTTTGTGAAAACGAACAATTTAAGCAATACTCACATTTGTGCTCCTGTTCTTAAAATGTGCTGTTTAAAATCATCTAAATAAAGAGTGAATAGGACTCAGAGGAAAGTGATCAGTCCTTTTAATCTGCATGAGTCCACCTGTATCAACATCCGTTTGCCTCCCAACTCAGTATGTCACCAACACATTACAAGCTACACCATACAGTATAGGTGGCCTACAATAAATATCTTCACTTTCTATATGGAACTCTGTCCAGGTATTGCAGCTACTTTGGTTGAAACACAATTTTGACCTTTTTTAAAGCTGATATTTAATACACTAGTACAAAGTGGGAGACCCCAATCAAACCAAGGGCTATTCTGAAAAGAAGGTACACGATATTTGTAACTAAAGAAATTATTTCTAAAGAAATGTAAGCTCCAGCTCTGACAGCAACTTTGCCTCATCTTTGCAGCAACTTTGGCTCAATGAGATCAAAGCAGTCTCCTTTCCAGCCCTTCACTGTTGACTGTCACAGCCCCTTATTCCCCTGTAGGCGTGTAAAGCTTGCTGGGGGCATGGTGTGGGACCTCGGCTGCAGACACATGGATGTAGCAGGCAGTCAGTGTGGCTACAGTTAGTAGTTAGTATTCGTCTTGTTCTGAATTATCTTCATTTTCAAACTCCTACACAAAAAAAAGAAAAGAAAAAGAAGGTAAATGAATGCAGTTGCACTGGTTGTGATTGCTATGTGTAAGTCTAAGTCAAACCCTGCTTTTTTCCATCTTAATGTTTGTCTAGTTCTCCATTGTTTTCAGCCGCACATTTTAATTTTAAATGCATAGTGTTCTGTTACACACATGTATTGCTGCATTCAGTGGTCCCTCCTTCACCTCCTGTCATTCATTCCCAAACACTTCCCAGTGCAATGCAACCACAGGTAAGAGACAAACATAACAACCCACCCCAACCCACACAGACTACGTTCACACACATTTCAATAAGCTTCATTAAATAAGTGAACTTGACTCCAACAATGTCTATAGATGTAACAACAGGAGCAATGCCCACCGATGTCAGCATAAGTAACACCAGCGTTGTATTTACAGATTTCCCTTCCCCAATGCAAACTAAGCAGTTAACAGAGTCAAACCGGGGCCTGTGGAGCCCAGCAGAGACGCCATATGGCCTTGATATCACTGCTGACCATGTAGCGGTTATTTCACTGAGAAGGACAAAAGCATGCACAAAATCACATGCACACTTTCTACTAGTATTTCTCTACTCCTCGTCTCCATCCACTCACATGGTAAGAAGGAGGGTAACAATATGAAATGTATCAAGTAATTTGAAACTTTGCGGAATGTATCAAGCCGAGCAAGTGATTTCACTGCTTACTCTACTCAGTGAGGGAATAGCGCTAGTCACGGGTATGGCTGAACATGTGGACAAATGGGTATTAAGAAGTCACTCATATATAATGTGTGTGGACGTAGCCATAGGGACTCATATCCCCCACCCTCCCTCCTTCCCACTGACCCCGAGTCTCTCCTTGGCCTCCGCCCTCTCGTCAGGGGAGACCTCCTCCTTGTCCAGCCTCTCCAGCGCCGGCAGACGGGTGAGCACCAGCAGGCGGTAGTCCTCGCCGTCCGCCACCGGGTTCTCCATCAGCACCAGCGCCCGCAGGGTCCCTGCCACCTCGCCCAGGCTGTGCAGCGCCCGCTGAGAAGACACCCGGTTACCCCTTTTAGGGAGAGAGGAGAAACGACACTGAGAACAAATGGTGACAGTATAACAAAAAACATGAATTTAGAAAATATATCTATAACATATATCTTCTATCTCTTATAGACATCTATCTGCCAAAGAATAGTTTTTAGATATTAAGCTGTAAAGGGGCAAGTTAACATGCATTTGTATCCTTAGGGTTTTTTTTTTCTTTGTGGCTCTTAAAACATACAGGTGAAGGACAAAACACAGAGCATCCCTATGTCAGTTACTTTGTTTTGACCAATATGTAACTCACAACCCTATAATTCCATAGGCTCCACATACTAATTTCAACAGGAATATGTGCTCGCTGACTATTTTAAAGCAGTAATTGTCTACTCTGGTGCAGCAGCTCAGCGCTGAATACAGAGGCTGCACTATTCTAACCTGATGTTTAGGTACTGCAGGGCCTTCATATTGGGACTTATGCCATCCAGCGTCTCCAGCTGGTTGTCCCTTAGGTGCAGAGTGGTGAGATGCTCCAGTCTGTCCAGGCCCTCCAGTCGTTTGATCCCATTCTGGGCCTGGGGAGTTCATGTAGCGCAGGGCATGAGGAGGACACAGACAATGAGAAACATTCCTTCTATTACTACTCTTGGATTTTTATCAATAATAATATTAATTTTGAAAATTGAGGTTACACACAGAATGCTAATATATAATTATTAATAAACTTGAAGGACAGTGTAGCCGTAACCCTTCAAACTGGTTCAAGGGCAAGGCCACTGCACATACAGTGAGATGGCCATGCACAAGAGTGCTGAGGACATGATCATTTTCCAACATTCCAGGGTGCTGAAGACACACAAATACCTTTCAGCGTTGTTACATCAAGTATGTTGTGTTGAACCGGAGGAATGAAGGTTTGCTTTAAACAGATGAATTGGAGGTTCATCAGTTTAGAGGAATGGAAAACCGAAACGGACAGACTGCTGTAGTGATGCTCATGGAAGCCACTGGCTGATGTGGCAGAGTACGGTACTGCACCAGGTAGAGCTTGCGCAGGTTGGGCAGGTAGATGCCGTCTGTGCTCTCCAGCCGATTTCCTCTCAACTCGAGCGTCACCAGATTCGTCAGCCTGCCATACTCTAGCCCCGAGATGCGCTGGATATTGTTACCTGAGAGGAGAAGGACCGAATCACCAACAACGTGGTTCTCATTTACATTACTGTTACTTAGCAGATGCTCTTATCCAGACCAACTTACATAGGTTACAATTTTTACATGTTATTTATTTATACCGCTGGATATTTACAGAGGCAATTCTGGGTTAAGTAGAATGGGGTGAACCAGCAACCTTCTAGTTACGTGCCCTACTCCTTACCTCATTTATGAGAAATGCACTACATGTGACTGGTGATCTGGCTATTGTCCATGGATGTCCTACCTGCCACTTGTGTTACTGTACAGTGTTTCAAATCCATCAAAACCTTTCTCGCTATGAAACTTTTAAGCCTCTATCAGCCAATGTATGGTCAAAGGCAGCTGCTAGTTGGGAAACAAAGCTTAATAGTTATGCTATGTTTTGAACCATTTTCAGACAGTGGTTTCAGGGACTGGGGTAGGTTGAGGGTGGGGGGTGTTCATGCAAATTTACATGAATCATTTTCTATAGTGGGATGGATTACTGACAATTGTAATCCATCCCACTATATGTTCAAAAAAGCTATACAAAGAAAGGTATAACATACAAGTGCCACCACCTACACCATGATAAATATTAAGCATGGAGTTTAGAGAGCCTTTTTGTTAATTCCAAAGACTACCAAACTAATAATCTTGTGTAACTAGTATGTAATGAAAGAAGTGATGTTGAAATGTATTGTTCAGAGTGAAGGCCAAACAGCAAAACAGCATAGCTGAGCACAGGCCTCAGTGGCTTCAAAGTGACTTAAACTGACCAATGAGGTTGAGGCTCTCCAGAGCAGCCCCTCCCATCCCTTCTGTGTCACAGATACGGTTTAGGGCGAGGCTGAGCCACTGCAGGTATGTCAGCTGGCCCAGATTCTGGCCTTTGAAGCCCTGAACTAGATTTCCATCCACCTTCAGCCAGAGCAGCTCGGCAAGGGCAGCAATTGGGGAGAGGTCCGACAGGCAGTTGGAGGAGAGGTCAAGGAACCGTAGGTGGACAAAGGAACTGATCAGCGTCAGATCTGTCAGACGCCTGATTGGGGGGTTGGGGTAAAAAGAGAAGACAAAGTTGAACATGGATTAATACGGGAATAGTTCAATCTCCTCATACCATTTTCCCTTTTATTCAAATCTTTTCAATTTCATTTTTCTTTTCATCAATTATATCCTCACATTTATTTTCCCTTTTAATATTTAAATAACGTTTTCCTTTTTCATTTAATTTTGTTGACAACACACAGTGTCCTCCTCTAAGTATGCTGGTGGTTGAATTTTCAGGTATAAATTAGTTCTAAATAACTACATCTAAGAAAATACACCTCATGATGTAAGTTCATTTTTTGACTCCACTACAAATAATGGTAAGTAATTCCATGCACTTACAGCTTTCTGTGTGAGGAAATGTTTTTTAAAATATGTTTAGGCTTACATCAGTGTGGGATATTTTTTTATCAAACAGAGGAATGTTAGTGGATTCTGACCATTTCTTATCGCACTATACAGGTGCTGGGCCAAGCCCGAGTGTTATCCTGCCTGGACTACAGCAACTCCCACCTGCTTGGACTTCCAGCCAATTCCATTGCAGGCTGATCACACTGACTCATTCAGGCCTTTGCAGCCTTGCTGATCTTATCTGTCTCCACCTACTGTTGGGCCTCCCCTCTCCTGACATCTCTTCACCAGTGAGCAGTTACAGCCCCTGACTGCCTCAGAACTCTGCTGCTGACGTAATGGGCCTCAAACCACTCCACCCCCAAAGACTTACGCTCTCATCTCTCCCTACAGGCTGACTTGTGCCCTGCACTCCTTCACCATTGCTTGTCTGCCTGTCCCTCCCTTCTGAAGCTCCACAATGTCCTCTCTGTCATGGCCCCTTAGTGGCGGAAAGAGTGACCTACATAAGCAGAACAGCAGAGTCACTCCCTAACTGTAGTCACTGCCTGAAGACTAGAGTTTGACTCAGATCTGCCCTCATGTGTCAGCTGGGCTAAAACCTCAAGCATACCTGTCTACAGTTTTTTCAGTTGTATTATTACTTATATTGGAGCACTTACGCTTATTTTTTTGAGTTTTTTTTTTTTTTGTTTTTTCACAGAATGTATTACACCTCCTTTTTGCCTGCCCTGTTGTATTCCTTGCACTGTATTTTCAAATCCTCTCTAAGTTTCCCTACATAAGCACATCTGCCAAATAAAATAAATGAAACATTTTAAAAACTCATTACAAAATTCAATTTTTTAAAATTTAAATCTCCATATGTACAAAAGGTTTGGTGTATTTTTGTAAAGCATGTCACTCTTATGTTCCTCTTTGTGCATCAGCAATCCATATTTTACGTTTATATTTTGTGTGTTGACCTTGTAATATCTTTCCCACAACTTCATTATGTGATGTGGTCCTTACTTATGTGGCGAGTAGATATCCACTGAGTTTGCACTAGATACACATGCTTAAAATAGAAATAGAGTCTGCACACTACTCTAATGATCCCAAATAGTTTTATCTGCAAATCTTCTATGAAGATCCCCTGGATCAAAATATTGTCTTTTTCATGGTTATGTGCAAATAAAACTATTGATTTATTCAGTTATATTCCAGTCCTACCATCAATCTGGAGCTTTGCGTGTTTGACTATTTTGTTGGATTTACACCCTTGGCATGTCTAACCCTAGTAAATTAGCTTTTAAATTCACTTTATTCATATTCTTTTTTTTTGTTTGTTTCCTTATTCCTTACAGTATTTTAGCAGTAATTAATTCAACTTTTTTTAAAACATTCTGAGCGTGGGTTCTGACTGCTGACATATCTGATCCCTCTTCATTGATAAAATTGTCCATAATGTACTAGTTGAGTGTATCAATGTCATAGAGGAAAAACCCTATCCTTGACATGTGTTTTTACTTTCCTTATCTAACAATACCTGGAAAGCATGTAAGTAAGATGCTTCAGGGATGACTTCACGATTACTGGTTTTGTCTCATTTTGCTTGTTTCTTTCGTGGTGCTCACCTGTCTTTAAGATCCAGCCTGACAAAGGCATGGGCCAGACCATTCCCAGTGCGACACAGTAAAGATAGACCTTGCTCTATCATTTCCTTAGTCAGTGAACACGCCTCTACCTGACCACAGAGGAAAGACAGAACTATCACAATAAGACTCACATCATCACACTGTACTCCATTAATAGGAATGTGAGAGTGAAATCTGACCTATTTACCTGTTGCACTCGCAGCTACAATAAGTGGTTGTTTTGGTCTACCGTACATGGTTACACATGGACTGTTGTTCCTTGTATACAGCATGAGGCAAAATACTAATTTCCAGACTTTTTTCATTGATGGTGAATTTTACCTTGACAGTCCCTCATTTTGGTTGCAACTTCTATTTTGGCAAGGAGGAATATCAAAGAGCACAGAGGCCACAGTATACATTTTGAAAAAAATATTTCTAAAAATTGTACATTCCGTAATGAAATTGTTATGCAGTAATTCATAAGTTGAATAGTCACTTGGTTTACAAGAAACCCTTAAAGAAATAAGAGTGAACAGTGTTCTGAAAAATCCAGTATAGTATAGCCATGTATCTATCAAATTACATGACTAAAAAGCTCTTACACAAGATTTTTTTTCTTGTACTTGCTTGATATAAATTACCAGCTTTCATTTGGACTTGAACAACTTCCAGGCCTTTTCACTTGACAAAAATCCTTGTCTACACAATAAATAGTTAGGAAAAACATATCACATTTTCAAGGCTGAATTAACCAAACTGTACCTGCTCTTCTTGTTCAGATGCAGCCTCCTCCTCCTCCTCTTCTTCCTCTTTCTCCCCCTCCTCGTCTTTCATTGCCTCTTCCCCCTCTGACTCCCCGTGTGCAATATCATCCTCTTCCACATCGGACATGATGCTCTGTGCTCACGTGGCCCCTGCCATGGGAAGCAAACAAGCACTGTCATATTTTATGTGTTTAAAATGAATAAATATTAGCACAGATCTTGTTTTGAACACCCCTTATGACACTGTCCTGTGTGCACTTCCCGGGAAACACTGCCGTTCATACCTGTGTGGTGTGCATCAGTCTGACATTCAAGCAACATGAAATGCCTTTGTCAACACATCTTCCTGTAAGCATCGTTGCTTGCTTTGCTAGCTGCAGCATTAATGTTCACTCCAGTGGTTTATACCCGCACCTAGTGGCGAGCAACCTGCAATACTCAAAGGCTAATGTATACGACAGCCAGTGCACAGTAAGTTACAGTTCATTACTCTTGTTGGATGCCTCAGAGGTCATACTGCAGTCTTGATACACAACATGTAAGAGGCTTTATATACCCATGTCCGAGTCAGACATATGACCTAAAATTCACTATGGTTTTGCTAAGGGACTATATAGATATTTAACGGGGTACAACTAGCAAAGATGAAAGAGCGAGAAGGCTAATTGAATACACGTCGTCTAAGACTTCCTTTCGGACATTTAACAGTAGCAAACTAGCTTTAATTTACATTTAGAAAGTTTGGAAATGTAGCTAGTAGTAACACTGTTCTGTTCAGAAATGTAGCTAGCAGAAACGCTATTCAACTCCAAGCAATTTTTATGTCAAATTATTTACTAGGGAATTTGCGTGCGTACCATAACACGTCATGATACATAACTAACGTGTGCTCAGTTGAATCAATGTAGCTAAAATAACTCACAATTTGTACATTTTGCTGGCTAGTTGGGTAGAGTTGTCTTACCTCTGCAGGATTCAACTTGTTAGCTAACGTTAGCTAACGTTTGCTACTTCCTCTGCAAGTGGTTTACTTTTGTAGCCATGGAAACGGTGTGTCGACGAAACCAGGCGAACCAGTTACATTTGGGAAAGTGTATGCAGGCGATTGCGAATTTACATTTAGGATAATATATAGCCTAACATTATCTTATCAAAAGAGAAATTATTAGCGTTAGCAATATGCAAAGATGTTTGTTAATAACACGTAAAGGACTCCGGTGATATGCAGCTAGCACATTTGCCCCCCAAAACAGTACATCAAGGATATCAGAGCAAGCTTAGAAAAGTCCTTCCTGCAAATCATTATCTATTCACGCGGACATTTCATACAGCGCACCTTAAATTTGTTGAGAGTACTGTACCAAGGAAATTTGTATATACTGGTACGACTGGGTGTTTAATCTCCATGAACATGCTGCATTTTCTCACTGCAAATATCCTTTTTCTTTCAGTCGGACCGCAACCGTCCCAACTCTTCATCTGAAGTGTGCTGTATTTTACGGTGTCACAATCAGCGACACCAGAAAGCTCCTCTAATTAATCGTGAGTAACACGGTAGGCGACCTGTGACTTGTGATAGTAAAAGACCCTGATAAGCAGGTGCTTTTGATGTGTGTATCCCAGTATGGGACACTGTAGGCAGTCCTGTCCCCACTAAAGGTTATGACTTTAGTGATGTTCACTACTGGACTACAATCTCACTAGTCAAGCTCCAGTTTTTTGGCCCGTACCATGTTGGCCAAGAGATGGTCAAAATGGCAATTGAATGTAATTATAATTATAGTTATGTATTTGAATAATTGTTTAATATCTCCATGTACATTTGACCCCAGATCCCCTTCCAGCAGTGCCCTAAGTTTACATTATAGTCTCTACAGGAGGTCAAAAGCTGCCCAAATATAGAAACTGAGGGAGAAATGATTTTGCTTTGTGTAGTTTTCTGTTTCATTTGTTGTTTTTGCCATGTACCAATATTGTAGCTGGCTAATTGTTGTTGACAGAAGTAAAATCAAATGTAACAAGCATTTGAGTATAGCCCCACAATAAGGCAGTCTGAATCGAGTTTAAATCTGCTCATTTGAGGAAGGGTTTTAACGACAGATTATTAGCTAGTCAATAGAAGCTTGTAACATAGAATCTTAGAATGTTTCATATTTTTACACCAACGCTCCACCACCTCACAAACGGAGAAAAGTAATTTTTTTCCGCTTTTGCCAGTTGCGGTCCATGTCAGTGAATAAGCTTGCAGACACCAGTCTCAGCATCAGCCTAGGGGTGGGCATGTGACATCTAATCCAGTGGCTTCATGTGACTACTACCCAGTGGCTGTAAGTGCTGTCCATATGACATCAGTAGCCTAAACCTACAAGGGTGTTGAGGAGCTGTGCTCAGAGAGCCAGCGTGCATCCCAGCCAAGGGCTGGAGAGGTCAGAAATTAACCCAGTTGACAACAGTACACAAAGGGTCTGTTTATCTAGACTCATGTCATACAGCCTCAAGTCTAAAGGGATGAAGTCAGTGTGGTTATGTTCATCTTAGGAAATGAATCACTTAGTCATTTGAAAAAGAAGTTCAAATCCACCACCCCAAAATAAGTAAACTATACATCTCAAGGCTGCAGGTGCTTGCTACAGTGGACTACAGCGGCCCCTCCCTGCTGTCAAGTACAACTGCAGCATGCCATAATACAATTCAATACAATTCACACATAGGCTACCGCTTGGCTAACCTCAGTAATGGAAAGCCAAACAGCGCCATGAGGTTACTCATCATATTTCCATAGATATGACACACTTCAAATCATCAGCATTCACCATGAATGGACAGCTTTGAATTTAATCATATGAAAAAGCTTCTGACATCTTAACTCATTTCAAAGACACAACTGGAGGAAAAAAAGCATGTTTCACTTAAAAGCAGGACTGCTCTGAAAAAAATCAGGTATGGGCAGCTCCACATGTCTGAGGGACTGTTCATAACCATCTTCCTTTTGCTTGGAGCCAGGCAACGGAAAATGTACACGGTATACTCCAGGCAAGAGGGAAACATATTTTTTACCCAAAGCAACACTTAGTACAGACTTAGATCAAATATCAACAGCTTATACACAGAAGTCACAGTACTGTACATATATTCTTTTCTTTGACCACAAGACATGTTGTGCAAAGTGATATTTGGAAACAACAGTTAAACAAAATCTTGCTTGTTAGAATAAAAATCACTATATTAAATAAATTTACTCTGGACTGAGTCAGCATGTACCACTGCATACAGAACTTGTGTACAACATAAAAATAGACTACTCCATACAATTACTGGGCAAAGTAGTAAGGTAATTGCTAAATGCATAGTTCAAATGCTTTGAATGGAGAGATTCCCATACAATTTATTTAGTGTTCTGAAAGCTACAAAGCCATGACAGACATCGCAAAACAAACTGCTTACATCCTCATTCCCAGCTTTTTCCTGGGAGAGTTTGAAAATCCTCAGTACAGGGCTTGCAGAGTAGCCACTAAAAACATGTTATCAGTCAAATAATATATTCCACACAACACTAGACATTCAGGGGTCCCAGATGATAGATGAGGCTGCTTTTCTCTTTAAGACCATTGTTGGCTATCAGATTAATTATGGTGAACCATATCAATGCTGGTTTCAAACTTAAAAATTCAGAAGAAAAAGTGAACTTAAAAATGGACATGTATACAACTCTGTAAAATTTGTAAGGTTCCAAAACATAGCTAGATAACACGGCTAAATGAAGTAGTTAAAACCTAGGGGATGCAGGGCTTAGAACCAGAAAAAATAACAAGCCTTAGAGCTAGAGACAAGGAAATACCCAAACACCCCTCACCAAAGCTACTCATCTGGGCATGTGGGTGAAAAGGAGAGGCAGCGGCAGTGAATTTCAAGTGGGGTCCCATTCATTTTGTACCCAATATGTGATGTATTCAGTTCTGCAGCCGGATGTAGTGCAGTGCTGTAAACAGTCACCATCTGAATGCACTTTACTGCCTGGCACAGCTGACACCTAATGGATAAGGTTTAAAAGTACCTTTCTTTACAGTCTTAGTTTTATTTTTGAAAAAGTGAAAAAAGATTGTTCCTCTTGAAAACAGGTGTTCTGTCGGGGGGAGGGGGGGTTTGACACAGGTCAGGTGAAAATGCAATCATTTGAGTGAAGGCTGCATGGGCGAATGAAAAGCCTGCCCTTCATGCTGGGCGACGCCCAAAGTTCTTCCAGTGCGAGCAGCTTGGTAATTCATGTGGAAGAAAGGATTCAAATCTGAGAACCTTCCATTCCCGATCAACTAGATGCTAGTCCATTCGGAGTAGTTTTGTTACTAATGTGCTTTATAAATACTTCTCAGCCAGTCATGCACAAAATCTCTCATCATTTCACAGCCCCGTCATGCTCAAAAAGCTGAAAACCAGTCTGTGGAAGATTGCCATTTATGCATTCGCAATAAACCTACAGTCACCTTGTATCAAAGTCCTCCCCAGTCCGAAAACAACTAAATATAGTTTTCTGTGCATCTCTGTGAGTGCTATATGGCAGAGCATGCCTAATCCAATAGACATAGTGCATAGGTTAAGGTTAAGTCGACTACGAGTCTCCGATGTGGTCGCGAGTCCACAGTCACAAGTGAGGCTGACTCGTAACTCGGAAGTGTCCGGAGTCTCCATTTTGACAGAGTCAAGGTCCCCACGCGTGGAGCTCCTCCAGGCCGAGGCGTTCTCAACACCAGCAACCGCTGCGTCAGGAGAGCCGGCTGCTATAGTGCTGAACCAAGGGCTCTGGAGTTGAGAAAAGACATGCAATGTGCGATCTTCGCCGTGAAGTCACACTTCTGACAGTCTCACACTCTCAGCGCGGTGCAGTGATTCTATACACTGCCGATTTATTTAAAAAAAAAAAAAAACAATAACAACCACAAGGAAGAGTTTGTGAGTTCGAAGTGAGTCTTTTTCAAGGTACTGGACATCCCTCACTCCACCTGGATGTTCCGAACCAGAAGACCCCTCTTCACTCCTCCCTGCAGCATCCGAGCTCCTAGGCTGTTCCCTGCCACCCCATCACTGAGAGAGATTGGGGGAGCGAGAAAGAGACACAGAGAGGGGATCACAGTGACTGACTATTAATCGCTTATAATCAGTTCAGAATCACAGTTTATGATCAGTTCAATGATTGATTAACTTTGCAGGATTTAGATTCATATCACTGAAACTTGCCTTCAGCAAAAATTGTTTATCCTCAAAATGGGGAACAGTATTATGTATTATGCAACCTTATATTCCCTTATATACCTCCAAATCTTATAACCTCACATCAGGTATTTGCTATTTTCTCAGTGCAACAGCAGCAGCACATGAATAAACAAATTCCAAAATCTACACACCACCACAAAGCACACAAGCAGTGTGATGCACTATACTGTTGCAGGGCCACACGCCGCCCTGCTCTGCACTTACACGCCACTGAACTTTCTCTTCTTGGCTTCAGGCTGTTCTGGGACCCCGATCTTCTCCCTCCTCTCCGCTGCTCTGTCTCTGTATCTCAGCTGCGGAAAAACCAGGGGGTGAGACGTCAACAGCGCTTCGTGGCAGTAAGCGGTTTCAACACCAGCGCGTCCGACAGCGTTCCACCGGCACCGTGACATCAGAATACCCACCTCCCCCTCCCCTCTCTCTGCCCCATCCTGCTCTGCCTGCCGGGACTTCCTCTGCTCCAGGTTTTGCTGTATTGGGTGAAAAACAGGGAGTTAAGGACAGACATTAAGGACGCATTTCTGTTTAAACTCTTGTGTTAATATATGGCGTGTGTCCGATGGGGCTCCAGTTGCACTGACCTTGTGCAGCTCTGACAGCTGCTGGTGCCTGAGCAGGGCCTCCTTGCTGGGGAACTGCCTCCTGCACAGCAGACAGGCCAGCTTGGACCAGTCCGTCAGCTTCTCCTCCTTGTCGACCCCTTTCTCCGCCCCTGCCTCCTCCTCACTGTCGCTCTCGCCGCTGTAGGCCGCCACCAGGCCCTGGGGTGGGCTGCTCCTCTGTGAGGGGGGGTGGCAGAATCGGAAGAGGTGAGAGAGAGGCCCCGCGTGTGATCGCCCACATGAGAACACAACTCCCTTCCTGATTTTCAGCAGTGAGTAACGATGTAGCTCATGAGTAACAAGGTAGGGGCAATTATTAGGAAGCATTAATACAGACAGCTTGGTGAAATGGATACTCAGCAGCGTGAAGCCGATTTAAACAACAGAATTTAAATTTAGATCCCATGAGCCACTGTCACTCACACAGATATAAAAGCACACGTGCATGCACATATGCTCTCCTCACCCCTCTCTCCTCGGCACGCTTCAGTTGGTCCATCAGGGTCTGTGGCCGTTCGGACAACGCACCCTGCACAGAAGCAACAGTGGTTTACTCAGCAGCGCTGCACTCAAAACTCAGGTGCCCTGAAGGCGTGCACGTGTGTCAAAGTGTCAGAGCGTCATGTAGAGAGACCTTCTTCTCCAGGATGGCGTAGCCAGCGTCGGCGCTGGCGGACTCTCTCCTGTCGTCGAGCCGGCCGTGGGCGGCGGGCCGGGCGTGGCCGGGCGGGGACGTCGCAGAGGAGAGGGTGGTGGAGAGGGAGCGTACGTTCTCCTTCTGTCGGTTCAGGCTTTTTGCCCACCTCTCCATGTCCTTGGCTATCTGTGACAGAGGACACATGGGGGATGAAGAGGAGTACAGCCAGCAGACGCGCCACCGTGTTTCTGTATCAAGCCGAACGGCTGAAGCTACGTGGAGCTGGAAGGACTTAGACAGGATGCCTCCTGGGAAAACCAAGCTGCGGCTGGAAGTGGTATAGATCGGCCAGCAGAGGGCACTCACGTCCCTTAGCTGAGACATTCAACTGGGGTCCTGCTTCACTGTGGTTATGAAATATATTGTACTCAAATCATGGTCACCGTGGTCAAATCCCCAAATGAGATCTCCACAGCTGGCCACCTAACCATCTTCCACAGTCATCCCTAAAGGTTGTGCAGTCCTCTGCCTTCCCACCCAACTTGATTCCCCAGGTCAATGCTGTAAATGAGTAATGAGTTCACTTTTCTGCTTAGATGAAGCTTGTCTTAAAATAAAGTTTTGCTTCATGCTAACTAAAGGAAAATGCACCATAACCTTTTCTGTGGTATATACACAGCGTTAAAAAATGACTATCACATTTCTCTTACCACCGACCACCACATGTACAATAATGATATTATATGCAATGCAAACTACCTCATGTGCAATGTAATGTGCAATAATATAGACACTGTGTACACTACACTTTAATGCAATGCAATGTAATGCAATAATATGGCAATATGTGCAATAACTCATATGTGTGCAACAGAGATTATAGGGTAACAGTTGTGAAGTATATTACAATTACATTACAATTTCAAGTGTATTACATGACATCGCTACATACTCTTGCTAATTGTTCCCGTCAATGCACAGTTTTTTTTTTTCTTTTTAGACACTCCTCTTATTTAACATGTCGACTACCACGAGTTCCATTTTGAAGTTAGATGCAGGCGAAGCATGTTGTGTCTAGATAATTACACCAGTGGAATTCTGTACAGTGCTCAGTACAGTGCGGTAAAGCTGTGTACCTGCTGAGCAGTTTTGGTTTTGGGCTTGTCCTTCTTGTCCTTCGTATTTGGAGCAGAGCCGGGAGGGTTTGTCGATGGATCCCCTGAAGAGGTGTTAGTAGTCTCCGTAGAGGTTTGTTGGGGTGCAGGGACATAAGTATGCCTCTCCCCATCCCAGTACATGTACTGCTGCGTGTGGGAGTTGTAGTAGTACTACAACGAGAGATAGAGCAGTTAAAATAAAGATGTACATACAACTGTCAGCTTCCACACAACTGTACTTAGGCTAATTAATGACAATTCTTTTTCATTCATATTATTATCCCCCTACTAATACTTAACTAATACAAATGTAGATGGGGAGGCAGAACTCATATAACCTGTATGTATATATTGAACTGAAATGAAATCGGATCCGTTACATTGCTCCCTTTCATTGCACATGTCCGGCCATCAAATAAAAACATGACAAAATCTTCGTCATACAACTGACAAGCACATACCATGGTTATTTATCAGTGCCTGATTTTCTGATCATATTTCCAAGTTATTTTCTATGGCTTTAGCCCAGGAGTATGTGTGAAGGAAATGCCTTCTGTGTGTCTGAACAAGGCTTCATAGATGCCCCTCAAGGATCTGCCTTAGGACCTCTACTCTTTACACGTAAATGACTTGACTAAGTAAATCAGTACCAAAGTAAGTCAATTTGCTGGTGACAGAAACCTCAGGGCAGAACCAAAAGATTTGGAAATGACAAAAATAAAATGAGAAAATAAACAACTGTGGCGATTTCTGTGTGCTGTACCTGGGAATTGGCATCATAGTAGAGTCCTGTCAGGGGGTCATAATAATAACCGGAACTCTCGTCATACTGGTATGTGGACACATCCGGTACAGCTAGAAGGACACAGAGATGGACGTTAGAGTTGAGTGGAAGAAGATTCTAAGCCTGAAATGAGCATGCGGGAAGCAGACGTGTGTGCGCACGTGTGTGTGTGCACGTGTGTGTGTGCACGTGTGTGTATGGGCGTGCGATTACACACATCTCAAACACGCACGCGTGCACACACATAGGACCTGAACGTACGGTATTGCTGGTACTCCATGGCCGTGCCAGGCGTGGCTGGCTGGCTGGGGGCGGCAGGCTGGGGCTTCCCAACAATCTCGGCTTTCTGGGCTGCAGGGGCCTGCGTGTACAGGACAGCCTGGGGGACCGGAGGGAAGGGAGAAGGAAAGGACAGGTCACGGCCTGCAACGGTGGACTTCAACCTGTTTGGGTCATCTGTGGGCCGGCATGTGTGCAAGCATGGCTGTGTCTGTGTGCCTTTGAATATTACCTACTTCTTTGCTGGTTGGAAGTGTGTGTGTGTGTGTGTTTGTGTGTATGAGCACAAAAGCAAGAACAGTCAGCTGTTTGTATAATTTAAGTTGCTGTTATTAACACTCAATACCATTCGCTTTGGATTTTGTATGCTTTCCCAGATTCCACTTAGATTACAAAATGCTTCTAATAAATCAGTTCTCAGAAGGATGATGCAATCTACTTTCTTTACCGGAACATACTTAGCAGGTGCCTGCCCTTTGATTTAAATCCACTGGGGGAAATTCCTGTGTAAGCAGTGGGCAAGTAGCGTCAAGCAAGGAATAGTTAAGTAGAAACAGTGTGTTCTCCGGCTGAATTTCCAGGTGCACGAACACATTCTACTATGTCCACAAGCCCTCTGGCAAGTTCCAGTCTGCACAAAAAGGTACTCGGGGCCTTAAAAGTACAAAAGTACTGGCACCACTCATTCCATAATTCTGCCCATAAGCCATTATGTATTTGTGTTCAAGGGATATTCATGTAACACCACAGAGCTACTGAATGGGTGCATCATGATAAACATCAACACGCACACATTTTTTTGTTCCACGGATAACAGCTGTATAGCTCATTATTCACTCCTCTGTGCTTGGTAGGTTCATGTCAAATATGATGAATATGATATGAATTACTGATGGAACAGACACACAGAATCCATGGCTGTGGGTGTCATATGAAATCATAGCACAAACACGAGTATTTTCATTTTCTTCATCCGAACCTGAGGTGAAGCCTGTTTGTTTTGCTTTAATCACACTCAAGCCACACCTGGAAACTGGCCAGCGTACTGCTGGTCTGGGTTAATATGCTGCAGAAACCTCTTCAGCTTGCTTCAGGTCCTGAGGGCCAATAGCACAGGCCGGCGGAAGGCGATGCAGCCGCCGGCTGGGCCGCCGCGTCCATTTTGAGGAGGCCGAGCGTACCTGCGCGGACTGTGTGGTGGTTGCCGTGGTGACCATCAGCGTCTGCGCCTGCGTGAGCTGCGCTGCGTCCACTCCTGGCACCTCGGGCTCCGCCGCCGCGGCTGCAGCTGAGAGAGGCACGGGGGTCATTAGAGGACAGGGACACGGTGTTCATTATGCGTCCTTTGCATCAGGAATGTGCCCTGCACGTACAGCGCTGCAGGCAAATGGCAACATAATTAGCCAACAAAAAAAGCCAAGGACATGTGATGCTGGATACCCATTACAAGGAGTGGCTGACTGCAGTTAAAGGACACTGCAGTTGGCTCTTTTTTAGTGTGAAATAAGTAAGGATTTATTTCATACTGCTACAGATGCACTGAGCGGCAGCCTTGGAAACTGGACTGCAAGGCCAATCCCCATATTTTCCCTAACACATGTACATCCAGACAGACTTCCACTTAGACATATTTTCCTCATAAGGGCAACATGACTGATTTGAGTGTAAAAGTACAAATAGCATTAAACATACTTTGACGATCATGCGCTTGGTGCATACATTGTGTATGATTGTGTATTTTGCATGTCTTTGGCACAGCTTGCTTAAAAGCTGGTGAATAGTAGTTTTTTTTTATATTTTGGAAGAAAATATAATAACGAACCAAAAGACGAACAATACTTGCATGCTGTTCCCACGCTATTGAGTGGGAACACAAGAATGTGAGTCATGCCCCTGACTCTAGCCATGTTAATCTCAGAACACACACATTCATTTCCCTTCTCACCTGCAGTTGCGCCTCCGTAAGCCCCCATGAGTCCAGCGCCGGGGGTGGCAGGGACGGCACCGGCTCCTGCCACCTGCCCTTCGTAGCTCTGTCCCTCAGTCCCCAGGTACTCCTGGCCCTCCTGGCTGTAGGCCGCAGCTGTCGCCCCCTGCTGGTAGAGGCCATAGTCGCTCGTCTGGGATGCTGCCGCAGCACTCTGTGCCGTCTGAGGAAGAGTGGGGATGAGTGTGGGAGGGGAAGGAACTAAACCAGTTTGGACTGGTACACAGACAAATGCAGGTGTCACGCTTTACAAACCTGCGGACTGTAAGGACCGCCCGATCACTCAGTTACAGTGGTGGTTCTAATCTCTTCAAATCTGTAATCTGATTTTCAATCTAGGAAGTTTTGATTTGGTTGGATTTGATTTGGTATGAAATTGCCACTTACCAGTAACTCTTAAATTGATTTAGACTTAAACAGTCCTAATCACAGCACTGAGGTATCCGTGCAGAGACTTACACTATGTTCAGACTACAGCTAAAAATGGCCCAGTTCTGTTTTTTTTCACCCTAACGGGAACCACTTTGAAAGTGTGAACAGCAAAGTAGTCACACCTTTTCAGTTTTGATTTGGGCCATATGAATACGTTGGAATAAAGTGGATATCCACCTAGCACAGCACCTGTGTGTGAACGCTCAAATTGGAACTGAGCACGTTTAACGTGTCCCAAATGACTTTTATGTCACTGTGCACATGACGGATTACCCGTCGTTATCATTTTGCATGACATGACAGACGTGACATCGTTTGTAGTTGTTTATATGCACATCTGGGACATTTCGGAAGTATGTTCCCACTGAGATGGGCGCCACTTTGAAACATGAAGAAGAAGAAGAAAAAAAAAAATCGGACATAAGCAAAATTTTGGAACTGAGCGTTAAATCCTGCCGTCTGAATGTAGCAATAGAGGCATCTATAGCAAAGGTGAGTGGGTACAGGTGTACTGTGATGAAGGTCAGGTGCAGGTGTGTAAAGGCGTGTGTGCCTACCTGTGTGACGGCCCACTGTGCTGCTGCAATGGCCGTGCTGGCAACGGTGGCTGCGCTCACCCTGCTGCCGTCTGTCAGGAACACGTCTCTGTGGGGGGTGGGAGTAGGGGACACCAGAGTTACACAGGCCTATTCAACACGGGCTTGTGTGGCTTTACTACCAAGGCCACAGGATGTTTTGGAATACAGAGGGACAGCTTCATCCCCCGCTGACTTAGGGCTCTATTTATATAAACAACATCCTCTGAGATATGCTCTTCTGCGACAATCTCATGGCTGACCCTTTGATCCCGAACAGGTTTAGCTTGAGACCACGCAACTCTTGCACAGGGTCCAAAGTTCACACCAATCATTTCCTCTGTGGCAAATGTGCTGTAGGTTTCACCCAAAATCGAAAGAGGTGAGGCCAAAGGCGTATGTTCTCTGGACGTTGCAGGGATTTTGTAAGGGATACCACGAACAGTGAGGGGAAAGTACCGCTTGGAGCCCTTGGCGAACTCCACGACGATGATCTTTCCGTCGATGGTGAGCGGGGGCTGCAGAGCCTGGAGGATCTGGAGCAGCTGGGAAGCCTCCTGGAGGACAGACAGAGGAGACGTCAGTGCTACACTACTGTTTCCAGGGTCATCTTTCCTCAGCTTCCCTCAGCAATGATCCACATAAAAACTCTGCAGGTCTGGTCCAACCCTGAGGGAGACTTCTCGATAAATTAAAACAATGAAAAAAATATTCTGAAACAATTAACTAACAATTTTTTGAGCCCACATAAACTGTATTTGTGAAACACAGCATAGATGTAGTAGTGCCACAAGGAAGTGCCTTTTGATGAAACCGTGTTTACAGGTGTAGCTTTATTTTCATATTTACAGTGTGGTAAGGTCAATTCAATTTTCCTGTCTTCCTGCAATGCCAGTGTGTGTATGTATTTGATGCAGCCAGCATAGGTATATCCGCTACTACTATTATTATTCTACCCTGATACCAATCCCCAAGCACACATTTTTAAGTTTGAAGTAGCTGTAGTCAGAGGATTACCTCTAATAATGCCTGTTTTTCCCCTAATGAAAAGACATTCTGTCATTTTGATACAAATGTATCTTTTCTTTCACAGCAAGCCATCACCATATTCTATGCACAAATGGCACTCTTAACTGCCTTTGATCTTCACTGTGAAGTCACATTGGGTGTCATAACAGGAGCAGAGCAGTCAATACACGGTGAGGAAACGCTGGCAAACTGAGTAGGTGAAGCCAAATGTGGGTGATAAAGGAGGTGTTCTGGGTCTATCTCAGTGCGATGCATCGCAAGCCTTTTGCAGTTATGAGGCTGCGGTTGAGGCTACGAGAGGGGCCCGGCGCAAAGCGGGCGGAAGCGGGGTCTCACCACGATGGTGCTGAGCTGCAGGAAGGCGAAGCCCCGGTTGAGCTGCGTCTGCTTGTCCTTGATGAGGCGCACGTTGGAGGGGGAGAGCGTGGCGAAGGGAGCGAGGGCGGCCAGGATGGACTCCAGCGCGGTGTGCGGGCCCAGGTTCCTCAGGATCAGAGCTGAGAGACGGGGAGAAAGGACAGGGTGAAGGGCTCCACGTGGGGGTGAGGGGAGTGGTCAGAGCATAGATGCATAGATGCTTACCCGGCCAAATCCCTGGCCAACCTGCCGACCCCTATGCCCAGCTGATGCCCTAATGAGTTGTGCAACTGTGGGCGTCCTGTCATTGCTGGCAGATGAAATGGCTAGTTTCAAACTCGAGCTATAACCTGCGCTCAAGACGACTGTCTTGCTGACTGAGCCACTCAAGAGTGTTAACTTAAGGTAAAGGCTGATGTGGGAAGCAATTTAACTGGCACATGAACCTAGTATCTATACCTGCCACTGGATGAAATGAACGCT
The DNA here is from genome assembly GCF_013368585.1 of Megalops cyprinoides. NCBI lineage: Eukaryota > Metazoa > Chordata > Actinopteri > Elopiformes > Megalopidae > Megalops > Megalops cyprinoides. The sequence continues at coordinate 6,923,334 of NC_050588.1, read as the reverse complement.
CGAGCAAATGTTTGTCCAAGCGCTTAATAACACCTAAGTACTTCATTGTTTTTTTTAGGTTTCTTCATTTTCAAATTGCTGGGTCCGCTGCATGCTTCCCGGCACCCGTCTTGGCTGTTTGACAACAGAGGTTGCAAAAGGACAAGAGATACTGGTAAACGGAGGGACGGGGCAGGAGCTGGAGTACTCACTGTCATTGGCTACCTCCCCGGTCTGTGCTGGCACCCCTATGGGCAGCACCGGGGCTGCGGGCGTGTAGATGGTGGGCAGGGGCAGTAAGCCTTGCACAGACTCCTTCAGGTGGCCCAGGGGGACCTCCTTCTGCACCAGGGGCAGTTTGAGCTCAGCCTCTGGGGACAGAGATTTATGTGCAATTCAGACATACTGGGGGGGACTCCTCTGATTACAATACAAATAAAAGATGTTAGCTTAAAAAAAAAAAAACTGATCCCATGGAAATGCTGGTACAGACTGGAAGATTTCAAAGACTTACTTCCACGAGTTATTTCAAAATGATCAAATGCCTAAACTCTGGTTATTTCATACAAATATGAGTGCGAATGATTTCTTTTAAAAAAAAAAAAAAAGCAGTTGAATAATTCATCATTCTGCAACATCATAACGAATGAGGGAGACAGGAGTCTCAGCAGTGAATTTTGTATATGCAATAAACTGAAAACATAGCTATTTTGTGCCTAGCAAATCTATTTGATTGAATTATACGCTGAAGAGAGAGAGCTTTACCTGATTTGGGGACACCGCACTTGAAGCACTTCTCTCTCCTTTTGAAGTTTTGTACTCCACACTGCCAAGAGATTATGTTCTTCATTAATGGGTAATGCTGGGACCACAATACAGTATAATACAATATTTACACAATACAACTGCTTTCCAGCCTCATCAGATGATGATTTCGATGGCCCTATGACTACAGCTGTGTGCATCTGCCTGTACCTTGTTGCAAAGCCAGTCCTCGTTGGCACGGGGCTTGGGGTCGCTGTAGTGCATCGACACTCTCTGCCCGAGGACGGTCAGCACCCTCTGAAACAAACCGAGAGAGAAAGAGAGAAGGGGGAAGGAGAGAAAATACAGAAACGGAGTGAGTGTCAGGGGCGGAGGGCGGGCACACAAACTCATAAGAGAAAAGGCAGAAAAAAAAGAGACGAGCTGGAGAGGTTGAAAACGAAGGAGAGAGAGAAAGAGAGAGAGGGTCAAGAGCGAGAGAGAAATGTGACCTTTGGCTCTGAGGGACGGGACGGAAACACTGGCCTTGTGTGCCACTGAGAGACGTGTGAGAGAGAGAGAAAGAGAGAGCGTGCGGGGGATCACTCTCTGCGGCCCGAGACCTCAACCCCCCCCTTCTAGGGGAAACCTGGAGATGACTACTGCTCCCCCCCCAAACCCAAAACCCCAAATCCCCTTCCCATCAGGCCACCCCATGCCCCAGCACCCCCTTCCTTCCATCAACCATACAGAGCTGAAATAAGAAACAGCACAAAGCCACTACGCACCACTGAAAAATTCCCCAATAAACTGCCCTGGAAAAGGCTCTCCAAGGCCTTAAAAATGGGTTTTAACCCAAATGACCATTTTGAGATGTCTTTTTAAACTGGAGCAAGAATAAGTGGACACTGTCGGGGAGGCACCCCCATTGCCTTAAATTTCACACCTAAAAAGGCATACCTTGGTCAATGTGTGAAGCAATGTGCTACTATGCTATTCGTGGCTTATAACTCTGTGGACCAGAACCATTTTGGGCTCATCGTGCCTGTGCTATGCTCTACCGGTGCTGAAATTACTCCACAGATGAAAATGTGATCAAAAGGTTCTTAATCAGGACTCTTACTACTCTCGCTCAAGAAACTTATTTGACTGAAAATGCACTACAAAGAAAAAACCCAGAAGGGGAATTCATTTAATTTGAGTTCAGAAGCAAGACAGCACTGCTGCATTCACAAACTCATTTATCAACGCTGTAATTCCTTAAACTCCCTCCTAAACACAAGCTGGCAGCCAGCGTGGTCTACCCAAACAAAGAGATGCGTGTGATTCAGAGTCCGAATCACGGTCAACCCCTAACCCCCCCATCCACAAATGGAAGGAAAGCCCCCCTCCAGCCCCATGGTAAATGTGGTACAAATCCCAGCTTTGACGGAATGTGTGTCTAATGGAGGAAGAGTGGAGGGGAGACCTCAAATTTAAAAAAGGGTAGAGCGAAGAGAGAAATACATGGGTCTGGGCAGGTGTTTGTAACTGTGCATTTGTAAAGATCCAATGGCGTTGGGCATGGGTTTACTGTATTTATCCCACAGCACATGCCAGCAACAAAGGCAATTAATGATGTAGAAAATGCCTGGCTACCGGATGCTCGTCAGTGTACGGTCCTGCCATTTGTCCCACCTCACTGTAAATTTAATCATACTCCCCATAAATTGCATTTTACTCTCAGAAAACCAAAATACCCTACAAATAAAATATGAATCCAAGCGTTTCCAAGCATAACAAGGGACTGAAATAGGGAACAGTTGCCTCCTGGCAATGTGGTTCACTGACAGACTATTGTGGCTGTTAGTCCTGTCTGACAGAAACCGCACTGTAAGACCGTCACTGGCGTATTTGTTCTTGTGTTCAGGTAAGCCTGCACTCTCTGAAGTTTGTTGGGCCAATGGTAGTGAGGAATACATTCTGCAATTTAGAAGAAAAAATTCAGCGTGTGCTCTCATGTGTGTGTGTGTGTGTGTGTGAGAGAGAGACAATGTACAGTATGTGCGCACGTGTGTGTGTGAGCAGTGTGAAGTGACCTGGTTGGTCTCCATCCAGCGGGTGGCCTCCTGCAAGTGACTAAACTCGACGAAGGCGAATCCTCGGCTCTGACCTGGAGACACAGCCGCCGGGCCCACAACGACAGAACAACAACAACAACGCAGTGAGGGGTTAGTGCTTTCAAATAAGAGAGAGAGAGAGAGAGAGAGAGAGAGAGAGAGAGAGAGAGAGAGAGAGAGAGAGAGAGAGAGAGAGAGAGGGAGAGGGAGAGGGAGAGGGAGAGGGAGAGGGAGAGGGAGAGGGAGAGGGAGAGAGAGAGAGAGCGAGAGAGCGAGAGAGGGAGAGGGAGAGAGGGAGGGAGAGAGCGAGAGAGGGAGGGTGGGAGAAGGGGGAAGGGGGAAGGGGGAGGGGGGGAGAGGGAGGGAGGGAGGGGGAGAGAGAGAGAGAGGAGAGAGAGAGAGGGTGAGAGAGGGAGGATGAGGGTGAGAGAGGGAGAGGAGAGAGATGGTGAGAGATGGTGAGAAAGGGAGAGGGAGAGAGAGAGAGAGGGAAGGGGAGAGAGAGAGAGGGAGAGAGGGAGGGAGGGAGAGGGGGGTAGATAGTGGGAGAGAGAGGTAAAGACACAGGGAGGGAGAGAGGGACAGAAAGAGTGAAGGAGGGAGGGAAAGGGAGGGGCAGACAGACCGGAAGCGAGAAAGGAAGGGACAGAGAGGTAAAGAGGGAGAAAGAATGAGAGAAAGAGAGAGAGAGAAGAAGGAGGGGGGGAGAGAGGAAAGAAAAAGAATAATTGAGACAGTGAAAGAGAAAAAAGACAGGGGAAAGTCAGAGTTCAAGAGAGGGGAAAAAGAACAAGAGAGAGAGAGAGAGAGAAAGAAAGAGAGACTGTGCCCTAACCACCCATCCACAGACTGAACATTTCCTTCCAGTCTCACCATGGACATCGTTCACCCCTACTTTATGCTCACACAGAAAACTCATTCCTCTGTGCAGGCAGAGACATGTCCTTTATTCACTCAAAATGTTCGCTCACAGACACTGACATACAAAGTGGAGCTCACAGACAGACAAGCAAACACAGTCACCCTCAGAATATTCTGTAGACTTTTACCGGGTCACACAACTGAAATCACATTCGCACATACAAACACAAACACACGCACTGACACACACACACACACACACACACTTACTGCAACATACAGTTTCATATGCCCACAACAAGCACTCATCTCAGACTAAAGGGAGTTCAGATCAAAGGTAAATTACACTACTACAGTTCAAATGCATGACAGGTGCATGAACAAGCCTTCCAAATTTCTCACTGTCAAAAAGAGAGAAAGACACACACACGAAAAAGTAGGGGAGAGAAACACTCCCTTAAAAAAAAATACTTACACTGGTGCGGTCATTGTGACAATCTGTGAAGGAATTCTCGGAGAATTCGAACGGACAGAGCTAGCGAGATGTGTGTGTATCTGGCGGGCAGGCGTGCCGCTCGAGTGGAAAGGAGTCAGGCTGGTGACAGAGGTGCCGAATGCAGGAGGTGGCGGGATTAGTGACAAAGGTGATGCAGCCGCTCCCTGAGAGGGAGGGGGGCAGCGGTGGGGTGGGGGGTGGGGCGGTGTGATGTTAGGGAAGCGCCATCAGAGAGCCAGAGGAACGGGAAGGACAGAGTGGAGGGGTTGAGCGTGAGGAGGAAGAGAAGAGAGCAGGGGAACTGTGAACCCCACTGTTGCGGACGTGTTTTGGAGAAGGGGGTTGGGGGATGGGCTAAGGCGGGTCTTCTGTGGAAATGAGGTACCCTGCTCTGAGAATGAGACACGAGCTTGTGACTCCCAGAACTACTGGGAGGGGGAAAGGGGGGGGGGGGGGGGGAGGGAAAAGGTCCTGCACTGGGACACAGGGGGAGTTATGGCGGACAGACCAGGAGGCCCCTGGGACTGTGAGCTCACCTGAAGACTTGTTCCTCATGAGGCGTACCTCTCTGGGCTGGATTCCCTGCTCCTGCAGCTGGGACCGGATCTGGGCAAAAGAAAAAAAAAAAAAACAGAGAAATCAGAAATGATTAAGATCACCTCCCTACTCTTTCAGGGACAGTCAATGTTATCCCTGGAGTCCCGGAGAAGCTTCTGCTTTTTGTACCATTTGAGCTCTTAATTACTTAATTGTATCTGTTGTTTACATGTTAAATTAAAGCAGAGAACTCATGTTGCCACTGCACGGTCAACCGCAGTAACTCAGCAGTATAATTCATCCGATTATGCGATCGTGAGCTCGGAGAGAACGAAAACCAGACACCTCCAGCACCTTCAGGGCCAGGGCTGCCTATCCCTGCTGAATATCCAGGCGAGACACACTGCGCGTATCAACGTAAGCCACTGACAAACTGCTTTCCTGACTGCAAACTACCGCAGGAGAAAGCCGAGAGGTAGTTTTAGTTTGTATGTGCTTTTGCTTAGTGAGCTAACAGTTCAGTATGGCTGACATGTAACTTCAGTTAGAATGCCTCAGTTTAACGCTGACACGGCTAGCACTGGCACATGCAAGGCAGTCTACGTTAAACCACAGTAATAATACAATACAATTCTCCAAGTTGTAATATACTTACATAGACAACTGAGGCATTATACATTGGTGACAGGAGTTTATACTCCTATATGCAGTATTATTGCTACTATTACTGTTGTCACAATAACAAAAATGTCAGTGACAGTCTCAACAGTTCTTACTGTTAAAATTTTTTCGTACTCTTTTCTACTTTTTTTTTTCCACACTACAAGTCCCACAATGCACTGCAGTGGAATGAACACCAATTAAAGGATAATCAACATCTCCACTGATGTCATGGTAGGAACATGCAAGTGCATAAGGAGCCGCTAGAGGGTGCCGTAGCAGCAGCGGGCAAGGGGGCCCTGACCAAAAATACCCACACTGCCCCCGGTGGAACAAAGCCACTGTGGAGACACAGTGGTTGCCTGCTTGCTTTGATAAACTTAACTGATATCTGTGCACATTCCTAACATTTTTAGTCTTGAAAGCAGCAGTGTCATTACTGACTTCGTTGACGGTTGCGTTGGGCGGCAGCATCCGGAGCATGATGATGTTGCTGGGCCTCTGGCCCTGGTCCATGTCAGCCCGGTAGTCCTGGTCTCGCAGCTCGGGGTCTGTGGGGAAGCCCGAGGAGGACTCCTCCAGCACAGCTTCCTGTCCACCGCAGTACGGCCGGTCTCCCCGCTCCACACTCCCCCGCAACGGCTCCGGGAACTCCTGACAGCGGAGACGGAGAGAACGAGAGAGTCAGACAGAGAGGGGGAGACAGACAGACAGAGAGACACAGAGAGAGAGGGGGAAGAGAGAGAAGGGGTGGGGTCATTATTCACCAGACTGATGTACCAGCTCACAGCTGAGGACCGCACACGTAGACCTGCTATGCTAAGTGGCATCACATGGATTTTCATCACTGTTTGAGCTACCTGTGCTACTTTACTTGCATACAAAATTTGCAGGAAAAATGGGTTAGAAGATGAACTAGTTTTAAACTGCAAGTTGAGTTTCCCTGAAAAAAAAAAAAAGATATGCTTCAAAAATTGTACTGATAATCAAAAACTGAACACTGATAACTGAAGTGCTTAAGACTGACAAATATTTAACACATGATCAGAAATTAAATGGAATTAATTGATTTTGTATCTTCAAAATATTTAAGCATGAACAACTATAAATTGACAACAATATAGTATTAATCACAACGTTCAGTGATGTTAACATATCCTGCCAATACTGATACTGCAGAGACCTTGCAAGGATAATTCAAGTAACTGTATATTATAATCCTTCCCTACAGCTGGGAAAAAGACAGAAGGCTTGCTTCGTGTTGCTTAGACTGCAGCCTTCATGATAAGAAATGGAAGACTTCCTTCCAAAAGGGCATTTTCCATTTTTAGCTGCCCTACATTCTTAATCCCACACACTTTAACATAAATAAATACATCAAACAGGCATTTTTACAGATGAACAGGCACGGCTTGCTGACATAAATTCACTGGCAAACATTTAAAGGTAGCCACATACGCTAAGCCTCAACACACACTAAATACCTGTCTCTTGTCTGGCCCCCTTGAATATTTTTCCTCCTCTCCTCTCCTTCCACCGGGATAGTCATCCTGGCCAGAGGGGGCGCTAGCCTCCATCCTGCGCCAGCTTCCTTCCTCTTCCAGTTCACCTCGGTTGTTGTCCTCCTCAGAATCTGGGTAAACTCCACCTGCTCCGCTGTCCTGTAGGCCCCTGAACCCCCGGAAGTCCCTCCTGTGGCCTTCAGGCTCCCTGTCGTAGTACTCTCTCTCAAACTCGTAATCCCGCTCGTCCCGGCGGAACCTGGAGTGGGGCGGCTGCGGGTGCGGGTGGGAGTGGGGGCCGCGCGGGAACTCCTTCCCTGGCCTGTTCTCGTCCCCTCTGACCCCCCTCTGTCTGAACCCCAGCCGGTTGTCGGGGAAAATGGGAGAGTTGAACTCTCTCCCGCCTCCTGCCATCCGGTCGTCTCTCCGGTACGGTCTCTCCTCTACGCCCCTGTCCTCGTAGGCCCCGCCCGGCTCTCCCTCTTCGTGCCCGTACCCTCTATAGTCCATGTCTCTGTAGTCGTGCTCATCCAGGTCGTTTCCGTAACGACCCATGCGGTCACCCCGCCCTCCCCTTGAGTCAGGGAAGAAGAAAGATTGCAGTGAGAAATTAATTCTCTGCATCACAGTACTATAATGTCAAAGACACTGAAGCACCCAAGGGGAAAAAAGCACTTTCCTAATAAGCAGTCTGAAAACATGCAGATTCAAACCACTTGCTTTAGTCACCAGACTGAAATAGTCATTTCATTACTCAATTCTTTCCATGTCCAAATGCAAAAATAAGTGCAATGGCTGTGAATGGCTCCACTTTGTAAAAGCACAGACTACAAAGCAAGGAGGCAACACTGGAATACTTCAAGTAATAATAAAAATCTTCCAGTATGGTGTGAATGCCGGCAAACATTCGGTACAAAGGGTCCAGGCACAGATGAATTCACAGGTATCATTATCAAAAATTTGCTTTGAATGAGCAGCAAAGGGAAGGATTCCCCCAACACTAAACTTAACACTGATACAACTGAGTACTTTTTAGATTGGCCTGCAAACTGAAGCTTTTTTCTTGAAATCTTTTTCTCCTCCTCACAATTTGCCAGAAAGACCCGTGGACATCTGCTGCACCATAATCTGATACTGTGATGCTGAGCAACTTACTCTTTGAAACCCCTTCCCAAAGGTGGTTTTATGGCTTTCAAAACAATTGCCTGACAAATATCAAGTCTTAATGAATGTTAATATAAGTCTTACAGAAATTTATAATGCAAGGTAGCAGATTATTTAGAACTATTATTTAAATGCCTGTTGCTCTAAATGTTACAGCTACAGGTCATTCTCTTTACATAGACATTTTCATTCATTTTAATACGCAATTTCACCTTTTTTTATACAAGTTTTAAACCACTCGAAGCAACTACTCAGTAAGTACCTCACTAAACAACAACTGCACATGTATTAAGGTCACACTGGCAGTCAATATGAATGCCTGTTAGCTATTCTATGGTTACATACATACTCATACACAATCCTTGACCAACAGTAGTTATAAGAGGACTATACATAAATATCAAAACACCTGCACAAGGCATACTACAACTACTCATTTTCATACTGTAAAAAATGATACTGTTACTAACAACTTGACCTTAGTTATCTTACCTGAGGGACGAGTCATATACATAATTTAAACACCATCCACTGTTACTGCTGGCTACTTTTGAATGACATTTCTTAAGCGATTTGTATGTGTGACGCAAGGAAATACTCAGGTAATGTTAGGTGAAGCTGAACCGCCTATGGGTACAGTTCTACTATTAAGAGAGAGCTTGAGTTCCTGAGAGGTGTGAAAGCATTAAGCAAGTAATTGACAGCACCTCTGCTGCGATTAGGTTATTAAAAGACCAGTCCCTCTGGGACAATAAAACGGTTGGCATGGACGGAACAGCACACAGCACTGCTGTATAACTGCCAGTAGGCCTGGAAGGCAAAGCCGAGTTGTGCAAACCGAATTCACTCACCTCCTTTCATAGTCCATACTCCTCCTTGGCTACACGGTGACTCCCAGTACAGCAAACTCTACTGCGGCATTTACACACCCTAAAAAGGAGATAAGGTCTATGAATCAACCGGTCCTTGTATTTCCACATGAATGGTTTGGATATCAGTGTAGCTGCACAGCAGGACGGAATGCGATACATCAGAAAAGGAAATGAGTGTGCTACTGCACAAAATACACTCTGACTTTTAAAATTTGACTTTTAAAGTGTTATGCATTTCATTGTTGGTCTGCTATGTAACAGTATGAGGGTTTATCTTTTCCAAGATTTTTATGGCTTTTTGGTACACAACCTTGTACAGATCCTTGGCTCCTACATCTCCCTCCCAGAAATCACAATCAGAACCTTTACAAACCATTTGCCAAATTCTTATGAAATGGGCATGGATTCATAAAAGATCCTTGGAGTAACAGAAACGATCAATCCAACTTAAATCAGTGAGATTTGCAGGTACAGTCATGTATTTTATTGCCATGCATCAAGAAAATCTGTTAAAAAAAAATAAATAAAACAAATATTTAAGCGTTATCTTTCATAACCTGTTGGTTCAGCCTACACCTTTGCATTGTGAATCAATAAAGGGCTAACAGAGCCACAGATCACTGCCATCACAGACAAGCCTGGCTGATAGGGAGAGGGGTCACAGCCAAAAACTGAAAATGCCCAGACTTCATACTCACATTATCACTCTAATATTATATGATGCTTAGCAGATGCTCTCATCAAAGAGTAATGTACATGGCGCACAACTCTAACATGGTCTCCATTTACACAGCTGGGCATTTACTGGGGCAATTCAGGTCAAGTACCTTTTCCAAGGCTACGACAGCAGTGGCTCACCTGGGAGCCAAACTGACAATGTGGGTTAAGCACTGCTCCTCACCTCTTACCACACCACTGCCCTGTGTTAGGCCTAGCTAAGGCCAAACTAACTAACTAACTAACTAACTAACTAATACAATCTCATCTTCCCTGCCACAATCTCTGTGTACCACATTTATTTACATAAGCAATCAGTAAACATAAACAACTCACAGCTGTATTGATTTACAATAAATGACAGCAAAGACTTTTTAACGGTTCAGTCAAGACATCTGGAAATTTCCATTTTCACAAGCTGCAACCCCATACTGCCACGATTATTCCAATGTGCTTACGGCCAATTCCAAGTCCTTCCTTAAAAAAGAAAGTGGTCTGTCTGAGCTTTACTCTGCGGCTCAACAGGCAAAACTGACCGAATATGATATGCAGATAAGGTGTATGAATCACACCCACGCCACCTCTTTTCAGCTCTGCTGTTACATTGTTTGTTATTCAAATAAATGAGCTGTTTATGCGCTAATACAGTAGTTACTGCTGAATACCGACCTCTTGGTTAGTATCTGAGGACCTCAAAATCCTCATGTTTGTCAAAGATGTATAGCTACACATGCAGTGAATTTGAAATGCAGCTTCTCAAGAGACAGGCTACACACCTGCCAACAATGTGACACACAGGTGAGGATTATGCCAATGGAGAAATTGTCACCATAAAAGTGGTCTTTAAACTGATACAATCATTTTATTAACATGAAGAGACATTTCACAAATTGAATTCAGGGCAACACTAGTCAGCAGCTAAAATAATCCTATTTCATATAAGCTGTTTCAACTTATTGTCCAATGTATGGTTATTGAATAGATTTGATTCCCACTGAGTATGAAATGCTCCAGGTCTCCAAACAAATTTTCATAAATGCAGAGACACAGACCTCCTTCAATGGAACCATCTGACTGTCTGTATGACATTAGGGGTACGCTCTAGAGAGAGATCCTCTACATCAACATCCGATGTGTGATCAGCTCATTCCAATACGATAGCAGTATTTCGGGAAGCTTGTTTTGAATTCAGGTCTCTGGGAGCTGTGCCTTGTGTCCTTCCTGTTGTAGCAACACAGTTACCGAAGCGAGCAAGGATTGAGCGAGAGTAAACACAATCGGTGCTGGGAAGATATCACAAAGCATAGCATCTTTAACCTTCATATGTACGTGCAATCTGTGCTCCCATCTCCCTCATGGCTTTATAGCCAGTTCAATTAAGTGGATCAGGATGAGTGTCACTGGACCCCACTTTTTCATTCTGTGACAGCCTCTTAGCAATTTAGCATCTGAATGCTTTTAAAGTAAAAAAAAAAAAAAAAAACTCTTAAGCTTAAAAAGCTTTGGCTTCGGCTATTTATTTATTCTTAAATAATGCGAGATGCTCTCAGAGGATACAAACTGTGGGAAAAACAGTATGGGATGCTGACTATTGTAGTTATTTCAAATCAACAAAATGCAATTTCACTACAATTTCCTGGTATATGTGAAAGGTCACTGGTATAGGTGATGGTAGAAATGCAGTGAAATTCTTCCAGGACTGGTGGGCAAAATGCTTTATTTGTTAGCGTCTGCTTCACCACCTCCACTGTTCATTAAGAAAAAACACAGATACACTTTAGTTACAGGGTAACTGTAATATCAGAAACAAAAATGCCATGGTCTGATAGTTAGTTTTAACCTTTTATCATGCTATTTGGATGTATCAAGGCATTCATACTATGAACCTACTCAAAATATAATCCAAGTAACTCCGGTAGAGCTATACAACAAACTGTCTTCACAAATTCAGCTCTCAATAACAGAAGACAACTTTGTAATATGTTGTCACATACTAGTATAGCACTTCCTATTCTTCAAAAATTTCAATGAGGTAATGTAAAGACACACTCTATCCTTTCAATTGAAACCAAAGGACACATGATGTTAGTATCTTGTAATGATTACATTATATTTTACTACAATGTTGTTTAAATAATGCAGAATGACAGAAAAATCACACAAACTGTAGTTCAGAAAGTGTACATTTAGGAGCAGGACTTTCAGGTATGAATGAACCAAACTGCATGAACAAAATTCACAGGAGGTAAATCCAAAATCTCCAATTATCTCTACAATATCAACAACAGCAGTTCAGGTAATTCTGCAGACCTTTCAGCAATCTGTGTAACTACTAATCATAAATGCCTGCACTTAATACTAGACATGCCCTGGGGATCACCTGGAGATCTGTGGTTGAAATGTTATTATAATGATCTGAAAGTTCTCTCCAATGTGACTGGCACGACAATTGAAGACCAGGTTTTGCTCTCGCAGCATGAACAGTATTCTCTGCTTGTGACAGCAAGCCAGATCGACAGGTTACCTGATTGAAAGCTAAATTATTAGCTGTTAGTAATATTACTCATAACAGTCATTTATAATATTGGTTGCAGAACAGACCTAAGCTGATGCTGATGCTGCAACTATTCCAGCTTGCAAGGGCAACATGTTTAGCTAGATTTTTTTGATATGGCATCCTAATGTCAACAAGTGGTAATTTTAAGAGCAAACTTATTTGAGAATAGCTAACGTTAGTTTAGCTAGCTGCATCAGATACGTTCACGTAACGTCAGCCCTAGTCTCATTTCATCTAGCCATCTAGCTCGTCCGTTTATCTGTGCCGAAGATGCTACGGTGTTGCATTATCTGGAAACAGCCAACATTGAGTGGGTGTGAGTAAAATCGTTTACAACAGAGAAACCTACTTCGTTAGCTGGCGAGCTAGCTAGCTAACCAGTCTACCCAACTTAACGTTACGTATTTGACAGCAACCTAGCGTTAGATCACATCACTGAAATAGCAGCCAAACTGTAGCTTGCTAGATTCAGTTCTTTACCTACAACACGCCTGCAGTTTTCTGTTTAGTCAGTAACTCTAGATAGCAAGGTAATGTTAGCTTTGAATAGACAAGATTGTTAAAGTGTATCACCTAGCTAACATAGCTGTTAGCTATCCAGATAGGTGACTAGAATTTAACTGTAAAACCGATACTTGGCAATGTTAGCTATCACTACAAACGTCGTCAGCAACTGGGTAACCTTTGTGAACTTATCTCCAAACAACCAGACCATCTCCATTTCCTAACTTGGTTACCATTATGAAAATAAAAAGAAAACATGCTTTCCAAGGAAGAGCAGGATTGCTTGATTCAGGGATATCATACCTGATCACAGAACCATCCTGCAATGCAAGAATACCTGCTTGCTGGCTAGCTAACTACGTAGCTCTCTAGGTAGCTAGCTACAACACCAGCTAACGGCAACGTTATCCTCGCGATAACGTGAGTTGTATTACGATAACAGTTCACGATTGCAACAGTAATGGGCGTGCAAACCTTACCCGTTTGAGGCTGCATGCGGCGAAAAACACGAAAAAAGAGAAGATCAACTTCAACTTCATAAATTTCCGTTCCCTACAACTACTAAGGAAAGCCCTCCGTCCTAGATAAAATGGCCACTGAATCGACAAGGGAGTGTGCGAATTTGACTTCAAAGATGTGATTGGTGTATAAAATTGAGGCTTACATCTGCGGTGACGGCAATTGGACAGTCAAAGGAATCGCGAGCGGGCGTATCCGCCCATTTCTGTTTCGCCGTCTGCATTATTATGCTTACCATCGATTGGCTACAGAAGGAGCGAGCGTTCTTTCCCCCTGGTTCCTGTTGGACCTAGGGAAAAGAATCCGGGGTGGTTCTGGGGTGCTTTGCGTGCCATCTAGCTTGCCGCTTACCATTATGCGTCCTGTTCGCATGGTAGTCGTTTTCCCGACGTCTCACTTGATGTCCCGACTTAGGTAAACTAGTACCGCTTGATAAACTTTAGCCACACGGGCGTTCCCCTTGACGGTAGTTTCAACGCGCTACCTTTCGTCACAAGACGCTCTCAATACAATTTACATCACGAGAAGCATGTAAATGATGCTCCATTGCATTAGGTGTTGACCGAAGACCATCACCGGCATTTACAGTAAATATGCGACTGCTTGCTAATAAGGAAGAATTGTTTCATTCCGTCATCAGAGGCGCAAACACCCGTGACCTAGCTGCTAACTTGTATGGTGCATTGCAGATCTGGGACTTCTTCAGCAGTGCACAGCTCTAGATAGAGGTTACTGATTTAGATTATGTTCATTTAGGCTTATGTGTGGAATTTGAGCCCTGTAAAGCGTTTTCCCAGAAATCTTGGGGCTGATGTTATCTCGAAGATATCATCGACGTCTGCATTTTCGTTAGATGTTGGTCTGTCACCACTGACAAGGCTTCTGGCTGACTCTGAGATTTACATGGTGTAGTACCACAGCGTGTTACAGAAACGTAAATTCTACTGATGTCTCACTGCACCACCTATGACAATAAATACTTGTAATTTAAATGCGTATCCTTTGATCTCTTACATTTTTAATGACCACTTTCTCTACCATAACCTATTTATTTACTAATATGTTGATTTATGCAAGATACTGAAAGGCAAATGTATGTTTGCAACGTGTGTGGGAGTTTGGTTTAAGGCTAGTCTAAGGGGGTTTAAGGGGATAGGGATAACTTGGTATTGCAGCCAACAGGACACCTACAACTGCTCTCTTGTATGTGAATCTATGTGTTGCTGACAACAAATTAGGTCCAACTGACATGTCTGTACAGACAGAGCACATCTGTCCTCTTATATATAAGCCTTATACAGTGGTTTATAAGGTTGTAACAGAGAGTGATGGAGAATGCAACATACAGGTCTATGCCACAGCAGGCTACCCAAGACATTGATCAAGTGCCTTTCATGCAGTATGACTCAACAAATGTCAATACTAGATGACAGTGCTGTGTTCTGTTTTAAAAATAGCAAGCTTTATTCTGTTTCAAAAATAAGCATTCACTCCACAAGCCTGCATCAAAACACTAAGGTCTATGAAATAAGCCGCTTCAATTAACTTGATTTCAACTTACAGTGACTGACTAAAAAGCATCTATTAAGTACTGTATGACAGATAGCATGGATAGACACCACATTTTTGTTGCCCTGCATAAAAATAATACAATTACAAATAGTTTTTAGTTATTAGTGTCAAGTAAAATATTTTTGTTAACATTTACTAGAGAAATATTGGATTAATATGCAGTGCAAAGGTTTTCAACAAGCTTTCTGTATGTAATTGTTATCAATCAAAAATGGAATTACAGGGATACTTCTGAAAATGTCTTAATTAGTGTACACACAAATAAACACACGCACATGCACACACATACATACACACACCCACGCAAACTTTACATGGCACTGTGTCTTTGCCCATAATAGAAATGACACATTAAGTCGCATAATTCTTGATGTTGCACTATGCAAATCTGTGATTTGTGTTCATCAAAAAAAAAAAAAAAAAAGAATTCAACCTTACCAAAGAAAGAATCATGCTTATCAAAACAAATCCTTGGATACTTCTTTAACGAGTTTATTTTTTTGTCTGCTTTGAAGTGTATAAAATTCTGACTGCATTCACTGAGACGCATTTCCATACAGTTCCAATAACCTCATGTACCTCAGAATTTGCCTCTCTCTTCAATTCACAAGGCATAGAGAAAAACAATGTATAAAAGGAAATGACAACACCATCATAATTACCCTAAAAACAATTTATTTTCAAAGTACTTTTAAAAGCAGACTGAGGAAATTCCAAGATGCATTTTTGTACAAAAGGTTATCTGCATCAAGACACTCTTCGATCTTTTCCGTTTCTTTCATACAACACTTTATGTACGATATTGTCATGTCATTACCAATTTATATATTTTGAATTTTTTAATATATTTTCTTTTTTAAGGTAAGGTTTTAGATTTTGCAAAGGAGGAATAACTAATTTAGGACAAGCCAGTAGAATTTCACACGGTTAAATATACAGTACAAGAGCAAATAAAGAGACAACAACAAGTCATAATAATAATAATTATAATAATAATAATAAAGATAAAAAGGGGAAATGGAGGGAAGGATGGAGGGAGAAGCAAATTTTTATACATGGGAGTGAGAGAGTGACACCCCGCCCTGGAGCAAGCCTGACACACAGGCAAACACCTAATTACTGAATTTGCAAAACCTTTCTGTACTAAATACAAAACACTACCCCTTTCCAAACCTCATATACACTGAAGGTTTCTGTAGGTCCACATCAAGTGTGATCTTACTCAAATTAATCTATGTCCCACTCAGAGTCCAACCAAACGGTCGAAACCAAGCTAATCAATTTATTTAAAAATCTACAACACACAAACAAGCATATAAAAACACTCTCACAAAATGAATTAGCATTGCCTTTTTTTGTATTTTTAAAGTGAATTTTTATACGTAAATGCAAATAAAAAAAGTAGATATTTAAATAAATCAAAAACTGCTGGCTGGTTCAACTAACTATTTAACTGGACTACCGATAGTCTTCTTGTCCAGTTAAGTATTTTGCAATGACAGCAACTATGAGAGAGGGTGGAGAGCCAGACAGGAGAGTCTGGGAGAGAGGAGAGGTTCCAGGAACACTTCCAGAGTCTATTAAGAACATAACAGATCAGGGGCTTGTAAGGAGGAAGGATCTGTCTGCCCAGACACACATGCACTGCGACTCTGACACACATAGAAAATGACACTGACTAGACAGACCACACTTACATATCTACACAAACAGGCAAACCGATACCCTGAAAGTTTACCAGGAGACACGTGTGGTCCAACGCCTTGCCTGATGCACTAAGCAACCTTCATCTTAGACAAATCAAAACTCAAAACCAGAGCCATGCCAGAGGGGAGAGGGAATCTAGAGTGTTCAAGACCAGGCACGACACAGTGCTACATACACTATAGGCCACAGGCAAAATTATGCGACTAGTCAGCCTGGATGACCTGTTTGCGTCATTAACCTCATTGTGGTCATATATTTTCACGTAACAAATGTTAAAATGATTAATCATTTCTAAAAAAATTGTAAGAAGTGGTGTCTAGAATTTCAAAGTAAAATTTAAGAAGGCCATCAAGACCCCCCCCAATATCACGACACTACAAATCTTCAACTGATACCCCATTATTTCAAAATTTTCTGTGTTTTGGATTTATTAATTTTTTTAGGAAACATGGCCAAATTAAAATGTTCATGACATTCATTCCCATGACAGTCACGAATACAGGCTGATGCCACCTGCTGTTGAAAGAGGGTTCTCTCATTCGTACTGGTTTAAAGACATGTGGCCCTGCTTGTTCTTGATTGCTTTCTGTATATGCATTTCTCCTGCTTTGGCCCAGTCTGACTCTCCTCTGCCCTTTTTCAATGCATGGCCCGTCTGGTTGCACCTCCCCTCTTCCCGGCACCTCTCGCACCTTCGTTGCCAGAACCCAACCATCCCCTCTCCGGATCCCCCAACTCTCTCCCAACCTCTCCTCTGTCTGGTTAGATTCCCCCTTCTCTCCCTCCCTCCTCTCCCCATCCCTCTATAGCAGAAGGCAGGCGCTCTTCTTGCCGCGTTTCTTGGCCTGCAGCGCTGCCCTGGTGGCCATCTCGAACACCTCCCTCACTCCGTCCTTCGTCTTAGCTGAACACTCTAGGTAGCCGAACGCGTTGATGCGGTTTGCCATGTCTCGCCCCTCCTCTGGTTTCACTGGTTCCTGTTAGAGACAGGGGAGCGGTGAGGACAGGCGGTTTGGCAAACTAACTACACAGTTCTGCAATGTGAGAAGTTATTATGAAGAGGAAGCATTGTATACAATCTGCAGTATCCGTACGTGTACTGGTGTGAATGCAAATTTACGAATTCTGAAAATGAAGTGAAGGAAAAACATTACAGGAGACTGCACAAATGACAACACACTCAAACACTTTACTGATGCTGATACCATCTCAGGAACGGAGTCTGTGTGCCAGTCACACAACGGCACTCTGTAGTTTTGAGAAGGCAGATCCAGTTCAATGTTCTTTGGTCTGAGTTCCTATGCGCATACCTGCTTCATCTTGGCCAGCTCTCGGCGTGTGTGTTCGTCGTTGCGCAGGTCCTTCTTGTTGCCGACAAGGATGATGGGAACATTCGGACAGAAGTGCTTCACCTCTGGGGTCCACTTCTCAGGTATATTCTCTGTCGCACACGGAGAGGGGGGCAGACAGAGGGTTAAAACCACATGGACGGTGGACACATGCATGTTAAACAGCTCCGCGTGCGGTCACATTCTTACCCAAACTGTCCGGGCTGTCTATGGAGAAACACATTAAGATGACGTCAGTGTCAGGGTATGACAGGGGCCTGAGTCTGTCGTAGTCCTCTTGCCCGGCTGTGTCCCATAAAGCCAGCTCTACCTGTAGCCAACATAGATGCAGAGTGGTTAAAAGAGACTATCATCTCTGTCCTTTACCTACAGTCATACATTCACAAAAATTACAGCATGCTTTCAATGAGTCCATCAATTCATGTGATTAAAATTCAAGGCTGGAAATTTGGCTATTTTTCCAATCGGCAACAAAAAGTGCTTAAAAAGTTGAGTGATTTAGTTAATTGCATTGCTTGCATTTACTTGCATTAGAACACGTTCCTGTGTCATCAAATCCTTTCAATTATACGTACATCCCAATCGGCCAACAAAAAGGCAATCCACAGTTTGCAGTACAATGGCAAACCAGGATGCCAGCTTGGAAGAATCTTCAGGCTAACAGAACAAAGCATTTGAAGGTTAGATGGCAATCTGTTTACTTCAAACAGTCTCCAAACCTCTCACTATCATTTTACCAAGGTGTAATGAAAAAAATGTTCTTGTCACACACAGAAGCAAGCATTTTGACCCTTCACTGTCTTCAATATCTATGGTATGACCACAGCAAGTGTGTGAATCATAGTAATCATAGCAACCTCGTGAAAGCTGTTTGAAATCCAAACTGTGTAAGCTATTAGATAAGAATGATGTGCCAGTTCAACTGAAGGAGGATGATGGGCTGCCTTGTGTAGACGAACTTCTTTTATTTACATGTCAACATCTGACAGAAAAATGTCCAGAATGGGAACTACCTGAACTCATTTTCACAAGTCCATCTTTCAACATTATGTCCACGAATTAGACATAAATGGTTGATTTTTGCTATAAAATCAACCCTGAGAATTCTAACATGTTTTGAGAGAGGTCAGACAGTTGATGCCTGAATTGCAGGTGTTTCAGCTACAGAAACAGCAAAATTATTTAATGCGCCAAGCAGAGCAGTGTTAAAAATCATGGTGGCAAATGATAATCAAGGAAAAACTGCATCAGTAAAGAGGAACAGCGGTCACAAGTAGAAGCTCCGCAACAGGGATAGACGGACACTTAATAGGATGATTGCCAAGAACCATAAAAGAACAGCTTCAAAAATAACTACGCAACTACGCTACATTTCCATGCCCCAGCCTCAACAGAAACTGTTCACCGTCAGCTTCACAACACTGATATTTATGGTAGGGCTGCCATTTGGAAACCGCTTGTTACTAAGGCCAATGCGCAACAACGTATAACCTGGTCTAATGGGCACATATCCTGGGCTCCTGCGAAGCGGAAGAAAGTAATATGAGTCCTCTTCTACTCTTTTTCCCACATCTCGACAAGTTTATGTTTGGAAAAAGCCAAAGGAAGCCTTCAACCCACAATGCCGGCTCCCAGATGTTAAACATAGCGGTGGATCTGCTACCGTATGGGAAGCCATCTCATGGGCACTACTGAGACCAATTATTACACTAAAATTACATTAAAGCTCCTATGGATCTGATGGCATTCTGTGGGTGGACGACTAACACTGATCAGATACAAGGTCCCTCATCTTCCATTTAATAAGGCTTCAGTCATTACAAATTCAATTCAACATCATACTGATCTGAAAGGAAATAGCTTCAAGTTACTAAAATACAAAGTTACAAGTTACAAAATACAAATCAGGTCAGAGCATGTTCAAGCAAAAAGTCTTTGCTTGTCAAAGATGGCAGAATTCAGAAAACATTAGCTAGCTAAAGGCCAGACATAGCTATTGTTCTTTCTATGTCATATTAACTTATATGTCATATTATGTCATATTATCTGGGAGTGGCATTCTGATTTTGAGGATGTGTAGGGAAGTTGGCAGCATCTGGTGACCAAAAGAAGTGTCAGCCTGCCACCCAGGGGCCGGAGATGAGATGCGGCCGAGCGGTTCAGCCCCTCACCTGCTTGCCATCCACCTCGATGTCTGCGACGTAGTTCTCAAACACCGTGGGCACGTACACCTCGGGGAACTGGTCCTTGCTGAAGACGATGAGAAGGCAGGTCTTTCCGCACGCTCCATCACCAACAATCACCAGCTTCTTACGGATCGCAGCCATCTGCAACCGCAGACAAACACAACGGTCAGGTGGAATTACACACAGATTAAGCCTTGTAGCAATGCCCCCTTTCCTGCAGCAGCTTCTTCTGAACAGCAGCCATTACAGCCAATTCAAAACAGCAAGAGAGAAAGAGGGCCACATGACCTACAGGTCAACAGATGCTTGAACATGGCATCAATTTACAGTGGTTACACACCTTCTAATGCTCTGTAAGTCCCCCTGCATAAGGCCAAACAAATAAACAATCTTAGAGCACTTTCAATTTTGGCAGTCAACAAAAACAATTTTGTGTTCCAACGTGTCACCGAAGTGTGAAAAGAGCTGAGACATTTGACTGGTTTTTGGGCTTTTTAAAAGCCTTCTGTCTTCTGCCCCAGAGATATGTGACGCAGTTTCCATATTTAACTAAGTTACAGTTCCTGACATGCAAATTTGCTCCTCAGAATCACATCATTCCTGCGTGGTACAACTTTACTGAGTGCTGAAAATGAGACCAGCCAAACCCAAACATCAGTACAAAAACGGCCAGCGCCATTCTTTCTTCTGCTCTGTGTGTCCGGGCAAGTGTGGTACGGGGAGGTCACATTACAGCCCAATGCGATCACACAGGAAATGATAAATGTCATGGGCTGTGGTTCAACAGCAGCAAGTAATTACAACTACTGTTTTTTAATTAATAGTTGAATTCCAAACTACGTATAGAAAAAAAAAAAACATTTTATTAAATATATGACAGTAACAGACTGGAACTACTGGAGCAAGGAGGGAGGAAATTAATGGAGAAAGCAAGGGGATGGTAGAACTGGTTGTGCACTCGATTGCTAAGAAAGCGACATCAAACCTTACAGGCCCAATGGCCTTTGCATTGTATTTATGGCATGGTCACAAATGTAATATTGGCAAGTACTCTAAATGGTTCAGAGTGCCACCCGTCAGGACTGGTTTTGCCCATGCTGGATTTGTAAACAATCTGCTCATCTTTCACAGTAGCCAGTAGCCACTATTTGTACACCAAGCAAAAGTGGAGGTGAGATGAACTGTTGTGCTTGTTCTTTATGAGCAAAGAGCCCTTATATCTAACACATTTACAATTTTAGCTTCAACAGCTTTATGTACTGCCTTCACAACTTGGCTACAAGTTTGCCATGAATCTTAGCTCATGCATGTTGAAACTGCATCCTGGTGTAACACCTTAGATCATGTGTGTCAGATCTTACAGGGAAAGATAACTGCTCTTTTAGGGGACCTTACATAATTTGTGTCCATACCGACCAGTCTTGAA
Organism: Megalops cyprinoides; assembly: GCF_013368585.1. Classification (NCBI taxonomy): domain Eukaryota; kingdom Metazoa; phylum Chordata; class Actinopteri; order Elopiformes; family Megalopidae; genus Megalops; species Megalops cyprinoides. The sequence continues at coordinate 6,901,883 of NC_050588.1, read as the reverse complement.
TTTTTTATGGCTTTCTGTTCAGTTTAGGGTTTCTCTGTCCTAGGAAGAGTGAGCACTGAATACCAAAAATCAAAATCAAAAGCACTTTTCTGTAAACTTTCTGTGTTTTCTCAATAGCTCTACAAGAAACACTTGCAATATAATTTGGGCTCTCTGTTAACACTAAACATCAATATTATGTCTAATATATGAAATATTATTCAGCAGTGAAACTTCTCTTCTTTTTAATTAAGGCTGTCCAAAAACCTCAGCACTGACTGTCTTACTGAGGAGTCGCTGGTCAAAACAGCATGACTACACTTCAGTACAAGTTCACAGGTTACAGACCCTTGTATGGCGTAGGTCATCAGGTAATCACAATGAAATACAGCATGTAAGGGAGACATCTTATTTAAATGATCAATTACAGCAAATTAGATCTTCCACATCTATGTATTTATATTTATGCTGAATTTTTAAAAAAGTCAAGCAACATTAAGTATTTAAGAAATAAAAAAGTGTTTTCCTAAATCCTTTCAGACAAAACATGCACTTCACACACTACTTTTAATGAGAAAGGTTATCATGGCACAAGGTGGATCAATATGTGACAGAACTAATGTTACTAAAAGTGACATGATTTCGAATCCTTTCAATCGTTTTTTTTCCCACCCCTTCCAATGTTTTGGACACAAGAAAGAACTGCGCAGTGCAGACTGCCTCTGTGCTCTTTCGTGGCCTTCCCACCTATACTCGGTACACACAGTTCTCTAGTGTGAACCCAGCCTTAGTCGGAAGTACAGATGCGGAAGTGAGGCCTGACCGGAAGACGGATCATTGCGCGCCTGGAAGGGGTGGGGGGGGGGTATTAGTAATAATAAAGTGCCTACATTCATACATGGAGAAATACAAGACACTTTAGTCGCCGTGTGATACAAACGCTTACACGCACCGTGACGCAGCTTCTGTTTCGCGTGACAAGTAGCCTGCAACTATCGGGCCACGAAAGTGTCCAATCGGTCCACTCCAGCACGAGACCCGTGCCAGGGCCCACGCGCCGCCCCGCCGCACCCAAAAACCGCCTGAAACTATTTTTATTTAAAGACACAAGTGTGCATTCTGATAGATGAAAACATAAATCTGTTTTTCTACCCACGATTAATGTCAAACTAACTACTCGTCACTGAGTACTGACTTTTGATGTGGCTAGCGACACTACCTACGTACGCCACGTAGATATAACTAGCTAGCCAGCCAGCTAAACAGCTTGCTAGCATGCAAGCAAATCAGGGAAACTGGCTAACGTTATAAACTTAACTAGGTGACATAGGTAGCTTGATAAATAATGTGAAATATCGCTGCAAACTATACCATTAAGTTTTTCCTTCTCATTCCTTTAATTAGCCAACTTAGGTGTGTTTATTTAAATACATTATAGCCACGTACGTTAGCTAGCCAGCTAAGACAAGGGTGATCCGAAAATAGCTAGATAGCCACTAGTTTCCCCAATGACTGATTCATATAATATGCTATTGCTAGCTAGCTCAACAACCTGTTCAGATTAGCCTCCTCGCTAGCTAAATCTTATTGGGTAACTATATTGCCGTGAAAAATACAGTTAAATAGCTGGAAAACAGCTAGCTGTCTAGCGAGCAAACATTCAAGTCGAGGTACAGTTAGCAAGCTAACGTTAACAGCAAGCCCAGAAATATCAGCCATTATCTTACTGACAAGATTCTGTTTTAATCAGAACAAAGTCTGCATTAACTTGTGAACCAGCAGGCTAGCTAGCTAGCTAAAGGCGGGGACCACATTAACTTCCACACAGTTACCACCGCTCACTTGGTAATACCTTTTTAGCGAGCGAGCCTGTTTTGTGTCTCTGGTAAGCTAGCGAACTGTCCGAACAAAACTGGCTATCTGCTAGGAAACTATTTTTTACGTGTATGTCCGTTTCATATAGCTTGATCTAGTTGCCCTCATTGCTTTGATTTATTCATAACAGAGACACTTTAAGGATATCCTGTAAACAAACATTTTACTAATCATAAATAGTTACGTTCCAATTAGCAAGCTACATTTATCAAAATGAGACGAATTTAAACTTATTTACCGTTTGTTTTCTCGGGTGTCTCCGCTTTCCTTCTTTTCCTGTCCGACTCGTAAGCCCCGCCCCCTTCTCAGTGCCACGCCAATAACACCCACCCACCCCTCGCAATGTCTACCAATAGGAATCCTGCGTAATATGAGCGACCGTTAAGACCGTCATTAGAAAAGAGCAGTCGAATCGTGTTAGCAAAGATTCTACAGCACCAACTTCGAACTCGTTGATCAATTTTCCCCAGCAGCCACAGGTTTCATCACCGGAACTCCTCAGCACAAACACTACTGAACTCGATTGCAGTAGCTACCGGAACCCATCAGCTAAACCAGGAAAGATTGCAGGGGAAACTGCCCCTCCCCGATTAACGGTCCCTATGTTTATGAGAGGACGGAAGTATGACGCCCACGAGAAACCAAATGAGCCAATCGGGAGCTCTATATTAAAATAAAAAGAAGTGCGGTACTAAGGGTGTTCAGACCAAAGACCAAGGTTATATTGGTTTAGCCCCAATGCGACAGGAATTACTGGCGGGTGGCGAGCAGTTGTGTCACATAGACCTATTGAGCAACAGTGATCAACAACTTAAACACGTTACGGTTATTATTTCAATAGTTGAATTGCTTCATTGCGCAAATAGATAGTATTCAATAACACGGCTCATTACCATGTATTGACTAAATCAGTTGGAAACGTCTATTAAACTTAAAACTTAACTCTGCTAAACAATTAACTGAGGGGCAAGTTTTCGTCAAGGATGGAGGTTGTATGCGTTCTTGCCACGCTGTAAAGGTTTTGCAAAATGATGCGTGGCTGTGCAATTTCATACTGATGTGAGAATATTACAGACGTGGACAAATTTGTTGGTACCCTTCCACGAAAAAAGAAACTGACAAAAGTAATTGGCATCAATCATTGTTTATTCCATATTTAATAAAATAAAAACTTTGCTTTTGATTTTTGATTCAACAGAATATTTTAAATTAAAAAAATGAAAATCGCATGGACAAAAATGATGGGACCCATAACCTAATATTTTGTTGCACAACCTTTAGAGGCAATCACTGCAAACAACCGATGTCTGTAGCTCTCAATGAGACGTCTGCACTGGTCAACAGGTAGTTTGGCCCACTCTTCCTGAGCAAACTGCTCCAGCTGTTTCAGGTTTGAAGGGTGCCTTCTGCAGACTGCATGTTTCAGCTCTTTCCATAGATGTTTGATAGGATTCAGATCAGGCTTCATAGAAGGCCACTTCAGAATAGTCCAATGTTTTGTTCTTGGCCATTCTTGGCTGCTTTTAGCTGTGTGTTTTGGGTCATTATCCTGTTGGAGGACTTATGACCTGCGACTGAGACAGAGATTTTTGACACTGGGCAGTACGTTTTGCTCCAGAATGCCTTGATAGTCTTGAGATTTCATTGTGCCCTGCACAGATTCAAGGCACCACATGCCAGAGGCAGCAAAGCAGCCCCAAAACATAACCGAGCCTCCTCCATGTTTCACAGTAGGTACGGTGTACTTTTCTTTGAAAGCTTCATTTTTTTCATCTGTGAACACAGAGTTGGTGTGACTTGCCAAAATCTCCAGTTTTGTCTCATCTGTCCAAAGGACATTCTCCCAGAAACATTGTGGCTTGTCAATATGCATTTTAGCAAATTCCAGTCTAGCTTTTTATGTTTTTCTTTCAACAGTGGAGTCCTCCTGGGTCTCCTTCCATTGAGCCTTAGCTATAACAAAATGGTACAATTAAGGTTTTTTTTAGCTTTGAGAAACTGAACGTTTGTGAACAATGAAACTGAAGGTCCAGTTTCTGGTAAACTGCAACCCATGCTTCCCAAATATTTTGTAATGTGCAGTGTACATAATTTACTTTTTGTTTATGGAGGAACAAGTGGTAACAACTGATATTTCTGTTATACAGTGTCAAGTTGCCGATGATTGAAACAGAAGACAACCTCAGGGCCAGACAGCACAAACATGGCTATTCTCTCAGTAACTGAGGCTAGTCCACCTCACGAGGGAAGCCTCCCTTTCCTCTGCTGTGGTCCTTCTGGACCTCTCAGCACCATTCAATGCAGGGGTTGCCAAGATTCTCCTGTCCACCCTAGAGGGGTGTATCAGGCACAACCAAGTGTTGCTTTGTTTCCTACTTCATCATTCTTCCCTGGACAGTCTCCATCTTGGCATACAAAATCACTTTTTATCTGTCATTTCTTGTCATGTTTTTTCATACCACTGATGATGACACTCAACTCAGCTCAACGTGGTATATATTTGATTTGTTGACATGTTTTAATCCTAAAAAAATAAATAAGGGAGCCTGATGTTGGAGTGTTGTTGTGTGGTGTTTGTATGTTGGGGTAGGAAAGATCACTTGTTTAATTTACATATAAATGGGTTTATCATCAGTGCTATTTTGATATAGGACCTGCCTATGATTGTGTTATAAAAAAGTTTGCACATTGGGTTATTGATATAACCCAGAAAGCTGGGGTTTATCGCTTATTTAATGTGTTGGGTTAAAAATATAATAGTGCTGGGTAGGTAATAGTGCTGGGTAGGTAATACATTTAACCGGTAGTGGGTTAACAAAATAACCCAAGTTGTTTTTCATTTTTAACCCATGATTTTTTAAGTGTAAACTTCCCAGCTCCTTGTTCTCACCCTTGTCATATTCCACTTGGACTACTGTTACTGTTGGCTGGCCCTCTTGCATGTGATACACTACTTAAAGTCTTTCAAAGCACTGCTGCTTGGCTGGTCTTTTGTCCTGTCTCTCCTTGTTTCCCTTTGTTTGTGATAGAAACTGACACCAAATTCGAGACATTAATGCAAGCCTACACGGCAGTGAAGGGCACAGCATCGTAAGAGACCAAGGCTTTTAGTAATCTGGTAGTGTCCCTATGCTGGAGGATGGAAGACCAGGGTTCCATTCTCAGATCTAGCGATTGAGCTCAATGATGTCATCTGGTTCTTTTCACAATATGCACATGCACATCAAATGCTTAAAGGGTAAAGAAAAATGACTAGACTTCCGTCATGCAACACTTAATATGCTTACTGATTACGTTTTCAGGAAGTGGATTTGTAATAAAGAGGAGGTCATGTTTGTCGTTTGTGGTTTGGCTTTGTACTCTGAAATCAAATGTCCAGTAGAAAAAAGCACTCTCACAAAGAACAGATAATGCTACAGTCCATCATCAGCCACCCAAAGGAAACTATACCCTGAATTTACTCCTCCCCTCCAGCAGATGGAAGCATTATCTTCCTGTGTGTCATAGTAATTTTCATCCATTAGCAAGAAGCACTTAGTATCCTTCTGTATTGTATATTAGCCTTTCTCTAGGCCCGCTGCCTCATACTGGTTATAAAGTGAAAGAGCAATAATAACTACTGTTAGGATAGAAACACTAGTTAGATTGATATTTCTACAGTCCAGTTACACACATCATAATGCTTGGAAGATGGCTGAAAAAGAAGTAATGTGTGAAAATTGGGAGGGACTTTTCACAAGTCCTCAGGGACCCTCACACGGATGACAGGGATTACTACTATTCATTCTCGGTGCTTTTTGGTTTTGTTTTTGGATTTTGCTTTGACTTCATTTTGTTAACCTCGTATTTTTAATAATAACAATAAAAACTAGGCACTTAAGATATCAGATTACAGTACCAATACAGCAAGCTGGTCGGGGTGATGAGCACTGTCTTCCAAGCAACATCACATGACACGCAGTAGTTTCAAACCTTCATACTTATACATGTTTCATGAATTAACCTCCCCCTAGGTAACAGGTAGGTCATCTGGCTAAAATTATTCCTTAGATAATATTGTTATTATTACTATTATTCATGAAAATCATCACCATAATTTGTGTTTCTTTAATTTCCTTTAATGTGTATTTGCACTTTTCTACCTCAAGATAATGACCGCTCTTATGATTCAACCTAACCTCTTCACATTCATGCATACCTGTGGCTCACAACTGCTCAAGAAATTAACTGTGGACCCATCCAATGTACAGCACTGCTGTCCAGCCACCTACCTCCATTTTCCTTCCAAACACATGAATATGCTGCTTTACTCTGCCTAGCCCAAAACAGTCTTCACTTCACTGGTCTCCCCACCTGTTCAATCAGACACCTGCAGCTAATCCAGAGCCCTGCTGCTCGGCTGGTGTGGACCTTCCCAAATATTCCTACGTCTCACCTCCCCTGATCTCCCACCACTGGCTGCTGGCAACACCTATTAGTTTCAAAACAGTAGTATAAACCAGGCAGTGAGGGGAACATCTCACCTGTACCTGCAAAGGAACATCAGTATAACTGTAATATAATAATTAATATAACTGTAATTATCCCACTGTGTCAAGCTTCATTCAAATCCATGCATAACTGACAATGTCTTGAGACTGGAAACTACTTTTGTAAGGGAGCTATAGAACCATGGAAACATGAAAGGGCAAACTCAAAACTATCTATTGATAGTGTGAACTGGAAACAAGCAGGAAGTAATCCACAACAATAATCAGTTCTGAATATAGCTTTAATTAATGACCATCTAAGCCTTAAACCACAACCAAAAGAGCAAACAAAAAATAAAAAACAAATTCAAAGAGATTTATAATGTATTCAGCACCAGATTTATAACTTGACTTTTACATGAACTTCAGACTACATTTTAGTGAGCCACATGTAGCTCCATCTTTGGTCAGGTTCACCCCTCCTCTACTCTTAAATAATTGCTTATTTTGTTTCCTTATATTAAACACAACACTTTTTTGTGCTATCAAAACTCAGTTGATGATTCAAACAGGAAGTCTGTGTTTTCTTGAAAATTCAGAACCGTTCCCAGTCTGAAATTCCTGTTCGGGTATCCAGTCCATAAAGTTCTTGAAACAACAGCATGTTCTGTAGTTCAAACAGGTTTGATCCAAATTGGTCTTCAAATCTTATGCTTCTCACATCTTTCTCAGATTCCTTCTCAAGTTTTGTTTTATGAACAGCTGGCTATTTTAATGGCGGATACCAGCTCATCCAATATGTTGTATCTGAGCTTTCTTTCTGAGTGATTGTTTTCTCCCTCTTCCATTCTTCTTCAGATGTTTTGCCTGTTCTTAAATCTCTTCTTCATTCTACCTTCTCTTTCTTCCATCTTCTGTCCTTTCATCCGTTTTTTAGGCTCCATTTCTTTTTTTATTCTGTCTGCCTCTGCTGATCCCGCTTTCAATCTGTGTTTAACCTGCAGTAGAATTGGTACTCTCTTCTCACTAGTGCAGCTATCCACTTGAGATAAAGTTCTTAATGCTGAAAAAGTCTCCAGAGCTTGCATGCTTCTCTCCACCTGTTGTGCCTGTGTCTGGACCTCTGTGTCTGCCTCCAGTCCAGCTCATTTTTTCAGTTGGCAGCTACTGCTGTCCAGCTGATAGAAAAGCACATAGGCTTGATTGGACTGAATGTGAGACTCAGAGATTGGCGTGACCCTGAAAAAGACAGAGAGTACAAAAAATGAACTAACTAACATTAACTATGACACAAAACTGAAAGGAATGTAACAAGCAGGACAGAAAGAAGGAGGTCAACTGTTAATGTGATTGTGTTGGGCAAGATACCTGAATTGGATCCAATACCATTTTATTTTGTTATGTAAAAAAAAATTGTTGTACATGTGAATACAACCGTGCAGGATATGGGTGTTTCCAAGAAGAGTGCATAATAAGGTGTAATTATGTGATCCAAAGGCGGAACAGTCCTAAAGCCTGCTATACACAATTCTAGCCCCAATTTATCTCTTTAAATACAATGCATGATTCTTGTTGAAACTGGATGTATGCATGCCCAAATTGTGCCTCAGATTAACACCTTGGACCATGTAGTACAATGTCTACATGATCTACTGTGTGGAAAGAGCTTACAGGAAACCATAGTTTCTGTGTGACATGTTATGTTATTGAAGGTTTCTTTAACTAACTCTTGGCAGTTCCTCACAACTCATAAAACCCAACTGCTAATCTGGTTCCATACTGTAGTAGTAACACAGCATGATTGCCACTGGCATGTATTGGTTCTAGCCATTCACTAAACAAGGTGATTTCACTAATTAGCTTCTCTACCTGGCTGAAGAGTTCTGCTAATTAAATTCAGCTGGTGTAGTGCATGGGTGGAACAAATACGTGGCAGGACTTTTACTTTCTGAAGCCGGGGTTTTCCACCTCTGTATTTAACGCTGTGTTTAACACTTATTTAGAACGTGTCAGTCACGTCGGTTATTGGGCTTCCACAGTTGCTGTAAGTTGACACCAAATCAACACCTTTGTTAAACGCTGGAATCGGTGTCTGTCAGATGCGTTCATTTTTAAACGGTGTGTTTAACACCCGATAAGAACATTTAAGAAACATGTCTTGTTGGGTTCCTTCCATTGATGTCAATAAACACGTTTGGTGGACGTAGTTTACACGTCGGTTTTGTTGAACACCAAAATACTACTCAAATCAAACATTGGTTTTGGTTCAAATAACGTGCTTTGCTACTTGGGTTTTAGTTTTCCGGTTGAAAATCGCGGACATAGGGCCCCGGGAGGTGTGTTAGCCCTGGGTCCCAGGGAGGCTTAATGCGGCCCGGATTGCCAGTTTAGAAATTTGGTAATATGGTACCATGTTGAAGTGCTAACATATAGTACATTACCAAATCTCTAAACTTCCATGGTGTGTAAGCCCACATGTGATACATGTCAGGTTCAGATGCAGTACACTGTATTGAGGAATGAACACTATTTCAAGAATACAGTGTAGCCATTGCTGACATTTTTTGGTTAATTAATTTCACTGACTGCTGCTCAACTGTGTGATTCCATTAAATGCTACAGTCACGATTATATTCTAATATTACAATCAGAAAGAATTTTTCTATAAAAGAAATTAACACAGTGAAACACTTGTTGGTCTGACAGAAATGTTACTTGATATTTTCCCCAAAATCTGTTCAGTGGCCCGAACACCGGTCGAGCATTAGCGATCAAGCATAGGTAATGGAAAACCGGAAAAACAGAGAGGGAGAAGGTGCTGTGGAATAGTGTGACAGCCATTCCGGTGTGCGTCCCCCCTGACCTGGCATCATTGTAGCAGTACCAGCCAGACTCCTCCAGGCAGTATGCAGTGTAGTGTCCCATGTTGGCCGTGCCAGAGTGGTTACACACTGCATACAAATTATACAGAACAGGCCCTGAGAGAGAGATACACAGTCAGTCAGGACACCCGTATATCATTCAGCAGCAGTGTGGTGTAGCACTAGAGAAGAGGATTTGAAGTACAGATTATGGTTGCAGTCTTCCTGGTGAAGCAATGCTGTTGTACTATTGGGCAAGGTACTTAACCTGAATTGCCTCAGTAAATGTCCAGCTACACAAATGAATAGCATGTACCACTTGTAAGCCATGTAAACTACTCTACACAGCTAAGATAAACAACTGTAATCCTCATCTTGTGAAACTTTCTGGGGCTGCACATGGCCAGTATATCGCTTTCTTTAATGTTAATTCCATTCCATTTTTCAAACACAAATTGTTCACCGGTAGTCTTCAGAGAGCATGGAAAGATAGAAAAGTTCATCTGGCAGAAGACGTAGAGTAATCAGATAACCATGAAATTGAAGGTGATTTTTCTAGTAATCATTCTTGCTGTATGATAAATCTTTACAACGTTTTAAAACTGAAACTCTCAATAAAGAACTTTTTCGTATGTAATCATTGAGGCTTCCTTTTATTGCTTTGCACACTGTCTATTACCCAGCTAGCTATTACAGGGATGGGTAGCCTGCAGCCCTTAGTTGTGGACCCAGAAGTGAGCATGAATAAAAAAAAATATCCACCAGCAATTGTATAAATGCCATGATTAAAAATATTGTTGGGTCGCATGCAATAAGTTAAATGCAGTTACAGTGTAGATAGACATGAGAGCGCTCCAGAGCAGGGAGAGCTCATGTTGTCACTGTCATCTCACCAGAAGTATAAAACCAACAGGACTTCAATGTACGTCTGACAAAGTACCCATTCCTTCATCTCAACCACTTGTAAAATGTAAAATACAGATTTCACATACAAACAAACATATGGAGCATCCAGAAACATTTTGCAGTTAATTTATAATAACTTTAAAGTTTTTAATTAAAAATTCTGAAAACATTTTTAATGTGTCCCTTTTCACAATGGCATAAATTGGTGAATTTAATTTCATGCTCCAGACCAGGTCACTAACCTGACAACTGATTTTGTGTTGTATCTAATTTCATCTGTAATTTCATCTGTCTATAGCCACCATTTACACACATGGGTCCTGGCCCTAGGGCCAAATATTTCTACAGGATCCAGGAAGCATTGTAGCATTGTAGATTGATAGGTACAGTATGTTGTGATGTGATTTGTTCACTGCACAGTGAACATAGCACCACCTCATGTGACAAAAACACTGAGTGAGTGTGGGAGCCAAAGTGCCCAGCTAGCTTGGTTCCTCTGATATCTTGCCAAACATTCGAAAACAGGCCTTTGGCAAACTATCTCTGGAGCATGCCAACACTTTCTTGAGAGTCCTCTGTCAGAATTCTTCAAAGTAAATTTCAGTTGACCAACTAACCAATATTAACTTCAGTTATAAAAGATCTATTTTATGCTATCTGACGGCCTCCATATGGCCAGGTAGGTTTGTTGACATTATTTTACGTGTTGTTGACGCATTAACTGTCGACTCTCCCCTGTACAGCACTTTCCCCTATTCAATCGGTGTGACCTTAAAGACAAGGAGACAGAGCTTGTAGAGCCAGCCTTGCTGTCATTTCAATATGGCTACTAAACGAAAAAGTTCATGTGCCAACCCAAACTATAGTAATAACATGAGCAGTGAGGACAGCGGTAGGACAGGACAGCGCACATCTTCTGTCACAGACTTAAGACCCTCCTTTTCAGAATGCATTTTGGCTCACCTATCAAGTCCTTACTCAAATCTTTCCTTTTCTTGTGTGTTCTTTGTATTACTATAGGGTATGTATTATTGCCGTTATTGAAATTTATTGTAGCACTTCCATATTCATGATAGCACTAGCATCTAGAGCATTGTGATAGATTCACACATGCTAAGATGTGGTCTGTTGTGCTCTGTATCTGCCATTTTTCTTGTGACCTACTTTAGAGTCGCTCTGGGAAGTGACAAAGTATAAAATGTAAAGTGAATGCATTACCAATGCCATCAGGTCCATACGGCCCCAGGTCCAGCTGTGTCAGCGGGAAGGACACAGACACTGTGCTTTTGCAGAAGGAGTATCTTGACATGGCAAAGCGGTTCAGGTCTGACCATGTGGTCAAGGCTTTACATTCAACATCACTGTGAGCATAATCATCTCTGTGATCGACATCATCATTTTCATCATCATCATCATCATCGTCGTCTTCATAATCATCATCATCATCATCACATTAATCTCATCCAAGTGACAGTTTCACCATTATAGCAGCATGACCAGAGGCAGCAATGAGGATACGTAGGACTATGACCTTCGGGAACCTCTGGATGGTAAGCCTCTTGGTGCTCTCAGTGCGCTTGCCACATCTCTCACACATCTGAAACAGAGCACACATTGCCATGACAAAAACACTCAAATACCTCCACACACTGTGCAGAGATGACACGCTTCATCAACTTCTCAAGGAAGGTGGTCCTGTGGTACGTACGGGTGCATTGTCCCGGTCCAGTTTTTCCTCCTGGGAGAAGAGCTCGAGGCAGTCCTTCAGCGAAACAGTTCCCCCAGAAACACTCCTCTGAAATGACAGGCTCAGGCATTAGAACGGACAGGCTGGTCGCAGGAGAGACCGATGCTCAGTGAGATTGTTTAGGGGGTTATAAAATAGACAGTGGTACCTTGGGAATGGGCAATGACAGGTCACAGAAGACGTCAAAGGTAGTTGAATAGTGCGAGCAGACGGAGCAATGCAAAGAGCTGCGCAGTTGACCAGAGAACAGATCTGATACAGACAGAGAGAGAGTTTTTTGTGTGTGTGTGTGTGTGTGTGTGTGTGTGTGTGTGTGTGTGAGAGAGAGAGAGAGACGGGGAGGGGAGGGAGAAAGAGGGGAACAAAAAGGAAAGACAGAGACAAAGAAAATGAGAAAAAGCAGAGGCAACAGAGACAAAAAATGCAGAACTCAGAATCAGTGAAAGGAATGGAAGATGAAAGTCAGACAAAAACAATGTGGAGTGGATATTTATAGTGTGAGAAAAATACATTTTAAAAAGTACATGATGCAAAAGCCCCTGTCCCTGTCTCACCAACGATCTTGCTGTCATCTCGCTCAAGGTATCTTTTCCACATTATTGCAGCTTCCTCTTCAATTCTGAGACAGAGAAGGAGGGTAGGATTAAACATTTAGCAGAAAGGGTGAGTAAGCCCCCTCTCAGCCCATTCTCCCTGTCTGTACCTGATCTTTGCGTACGGGGGTTCCCGGGGGGAGGAGCTTGCAGCACGTTTGGGCAGGCAGCGGTTGATTTCAGAGTGCAGCCGATCCAACAGGAAGCGGAGAAACTCCTGCGCATCCTGCTGACTGAGACGTGCAGAGAAAGAGATGAGCTGGTTTCCAATTTGCTTTTATTTCGATGCAATTCTGTGTCCACATTCACCACAACTCAAAGGCTCAGATTCAGCCTGATCTAAAAGGTCAAGGACCGCAATCAGCCCAATGTCAAAACTGTAGCCAAAATGGTGATGATTCTCATTACCATACATATTATCCCACAGAAAAGTCAGCTTTAACGCTTCAAATTGGTTGGATAGGGAGTTTAATCTCTCTTTCAAGAAAATTTATATATACATGGGATAAGACAGCTGTGCATAATTTGTACTTATTGAAGAGTCCATGTTGCTGAGGGTCTACACAGTATATGCTATGTGCACACTAATACCACCTGTGTGTTAACTGTAAACTGTAACGCAGGTAAAGGGACTCACCTGTAGCCACTAAAGTAAGGCACGGATTCTTTGAAGACATTGTAGAATTTGCCAGGATTCACTGGGGCGTCTGTCCTGTTGACATCCCATAGGTCAGCCAAGACTTGAGTGAATGCTATGAGAGAGACAGCAGGGGGGGGGGATTCATCAGAGAGGCCAATGAGAGTGATTGTGGAAGGACTGGGTGATGAGTAACCCAAAGAAGGAAATTACCGTTCATCAGTTTTGGCTCTTTGCTCGAGCCCATTTCCTTTTGGTAGGCCTTGGTTAGGCAGTAGTATCTGAGACTTTCAGTGTGAGACAGACACTGGACCACAGCATTGAGGAAACACTGTGGGAGATACAGGCAGAGAGGAAAAGACAGAACAGGGGAATGATATGAGTGCTGATGTTTTATTGATCTTTATAACAGACAGGAGGCTGACATACACACCCATACCTACGCAAAACCACACATACACATGCATACACATGCGTACACACACACACATTTGCATGTGTAGGATATGTTAAAATCATCAGAAGACATACCGTGTTCCCCACATTGAGAAGTCCGACCTGTCCGTTACCGAGACTCAGGCTTACTTCTTTCTGAAAAGCAATAATGTAAGTGTTAGGACACACCATCAGAGCCCATGGCCGAATTCTGTAAGAAGTGTTTTAAAAGAAATAATAAATACATTCATTAGGACCTCTAATATACACCTCTGTAAGTAGCACTTCAATTTTAGGTTGTTATATTGGTCTGGAATAATTGATTTTTGGAATTGCCGGTTGGACAGCCTAATCTCTCACCGTGATGACCACTACACTCATGCAGGGGTGTGAGGTGTAGCGAATGCAATCCTTCAACACACTCACATGCCAGTGCGAGTATTTTCCCACACGTCAAGTCACCTAGCTACAGCCAAGTGCCCACTGGGGGATGGGTGCAGCTTCATTTGCATCATCCAACCAACCTGCACAGCCGTGACGAGTAATGGGGTGCCTGAGAGTGGCAAGATGAGCAACATCTGCCAACATACCCACTCAGCCCCGGTGGACCAAAGCCAGATTGTTCCACCAATGTGGGCTCCTGGTCAGTGTCCCATGATGAAATGGCTGGGACTAAACCCAGGCCATACAGCTCTTTTTGCACTCAAGGAGAGCAATTTATCCAATGACCTACTTGGGAACTACTACGCACCTCAAATGCTTTATTAGATGTTAACAACTCTGGTCACGCAGCGCTTCTAATACTGTTGACTCCTTATGGTTTTTGCTTGTATTGTACTGTGCCTCACTGGTAAGTTGCTTTGGATAAAAGCGTCTGCCAA